>NW_016107326.1:4989003-5005713 GCF_001604975.1 Cebus imitator
TTTTTTGAGATGGAGTCTCGCTCTGTATCCCAGGCTGGAGTGCAGTGGCATGATCTCAGCTCATTGCGACCTCTGCCTCCTGGGTCCCAGTTCAAGCAGTTCTCCTGCCTCAGCCACTCGACTAGCTGGGATTACAGGTGTGTCCACCATGCCCAGCTAATTTTTTTGTATTTTTAGTAGAGACAGGGTTTCACCATGTTGGCCAGGCTGGTCTTGAACTCCTGACCTTGTGATCCCCCTGCCTTGGCCTCCCAAAGTGCTGGGATTACAGGCGTGAGACACTGCACCTGGCCCTATCTTAGCCATTTTTAAGTGTACCTGCAGTTCACTGGTATTAAGTACATTCACATTGTTTCACAGCCATTACCACCATCCATCTACAGAACTCTATCTTGCAAAACTGAAACTCTAAACCCATTAAACAGCAACTCCAGCCCCTGGCAACTGCCCCTTTACTTTCTGTCTCTATGATTTTGACTACTCTTAAGTACTTCATAGTATTGGGATCATACAGTATTTGTCTTTTTGTGACTCTCTTATTTCACTTATCCCAGTGTTCTCAGGGTTCATCCATGTTGCAGCATATGTCAGAATTTTCTTCCTTTTTAAGGCTGAATAATATTCCAATATATGTGTATACTGCATTTTGCTAATCGTTTCATATGTGGATAGACATTTGGGTTGCTTCCATGTTTTAACTACTGTGAATAATGTTGCTTTGAATATGGATATACGGACAACTCTTCAAGATGTTGCTTTCAGTGTATGCTTTGATTGTATGCCCAGAAGTTTCTTAATAAAAGTACTACTTTTATTACTATTTGTTAGCACCTGTCTTCCTTCTAGACTCAGTACTTTGAGCACAGGGCTCATATTTTATTCATCTTTGTATTCCCAGTGCCTGGCATGTAGTAGATACTTAGTAAATATTTATGAATAATTAACATGTGTTTTTGCAGATAGGCTGCACAGTATCTCTGATGTTTTCATTCATATATTTCACAATTAAGTGGGTTTACTTGCAACAATTTTTTTTTGTTCCTAGTTTTAAAGCTAATGGTTTAAGGTTAAACAGCCTTTTTTTTTTAATATTTAAGTTATAGCTTTATGAATATGGTCAAATTGAATAATAGGCTTCTTTAAGAAAATCAGATACACTCATAAGATAAAATGATGTGCTCCTCTCATTATTACTTAAGTATTACCAACTTTAGTTCTCTTAGCAGAGAGCAAAAAACTTTGTTTTATCTTCAGCATTTGGATTGACTTCATGTATAAGTGCCTCTAATTGTAGCAACCTGCTAGTGTTGGTGATCAAGTTTGGAACAATTTCCTTGACTGCCCTTTTTGGTCTGGCTCTGAGATTTTAGCCAATTTTAGATTTCTTTAAGTACCGGTTTTTTTCTTTACAAGTTTGTGGTAGTTGAGAGCATAAACTTTTTCAGAACTGATTCTCTCAAAAGTGAAGTGATACATATACTACTACTATGATGCCATCGGTTGCATGTAACATACTGAAAATCAAAATGCCTTCATCAATAAATGGAAAATTTGTTATTTAACACAAAAATTTATGATTGGTTAAGTCAGTGCTTCAGGATTATCATCAGGGAGTCCTGGGTGTTTATATCGTTCTGTTTACAATACCCAACATTCTTTTAGGTTGGTACCTTTCATGGTTACAGATTACTGTTGTATTTCCAGAGATCAAATATAATTGACAATATCTAGAGATGCAAAGGAAAATGTCCCTTTCTTGTCCTCTTCTTTTTCTTTTTCTTTTTCTTTTTTTGGGATGGAGTCTTACTCTGTTGCCTAGGCTGGAGTGCAGTGGCCTACTTGGCTCACTGCAACATCTGCCTCCTGGGTTCAAGTGATTCTCCTGCTTCAGCCTCCCAAGTAGCTGGGATTACAGGTATGCGCCACCATGTCCAGCTAATTTTTGTATTTTTAGTAGAGATGGGGTTTTGCCCTGTTGGCCAGGTTGGTCTCGAACTTCTGACCTCAGGTTATCCACCTGCCTCAGGCTTCCAAAGTGCTGGGATTACAGGCATGAGCTACTGTGCCTGTTCATCCGTCTTTATTTTTTTTTTAAGAGCAAGAAGAGGTTTCCTAGAAGTACTCTGGAGACTTGCATCACACACACATTCCTAAACCAGTCACTGGCAAAGAAAATAGAATTATCATGATTAATTAGCATATTCTGAAGTATGTGCTTCCTTATAAATGAACAAAAATTAGAGTTCCACTGGCAATGGGGAAATGGTTGTTGGCTTGGCAACTAATAGTGAATTGCTCACAATGTTTAAGTGAAATGGCCCGTCAGATTTCCTGGGAACACAGGAACCAGGGCTAGACGTTGAAATGGCCTCAGTGAGACGTTTTCTAAAATTATTTTCTGGTATCGTAATTATTCTTAATTACCTTGTGCACTAAGAAAACTGAAAAAATTTAAATTTAGAATTTTAAACACATTTCCTGACAGTGATCAAGATATAAAAATGTGTAAAATTTAGTGAATATATTTTAAATCATGGAAGATTTGTGTTACCCTCAGACTTGAAAGGGAACTTGCAAAGTTATGGCCTCATGGGAAATACTGTATCTTTTTGTCTTGACATAATCTTCAGGCTCTTTGATTTTATTCTAAGCAGCCCAGCAGGACACCTTTAAAAAGAAAGGAACAAAATTACTGTCTCTAAACCAAGGTAGATAGAAAAATACATTCAGGAGAATAGTATGCATTGGAAACTGCCACTTTAGCTAGTGCTTTTTAACTAAGAAGAGATGCTGTAAAGTTTTAGGAAATCACAGTGAGGAAGCTAGTCATACTTCTACTGTCTTCTGAAACATTTGTTACTAATATATTGTTTCTTTTCTTTTTTTCTCCTGCTGTTTTTTTTTTTTTAGTTTAAAGCTTGGTAGTCCTGAGAATTTTAGATTCAGTTATAATCGACTGTAACTATCAACATATATCAAAAATTGTTACTTGATAGTTGGAGTTGTTTTACTTAGTCACTCAGCAACGGTAAGATTAGATCTCCATTAAATGAAAAGTATTGTCTCTTATGCAAAGAGACATTGGTTGGCTGTGGATGAAGACAATGGCTATGAGGTCAGTCTTGTAGAAAGAATAGGATAGGCACAGTGGCTCAGGCCTGTAATCTCAGCACTGTGTGGTGGCCGAAGCCAGTGGATCACGTGAGCCCAGGAGTTCAAGACCAGACTGGACAACATAGTGAGAGCCCCCTCTCTACAAAAAATTTTGAAATTAGCCAGGTGTGGTGGTGTGTTTATGTGGTACTGGCTATCAGGAGGGTGAGGTGGGAGGATCTCTTGAACTGGGGAGGTTGAATCTGCATGCAGTGAGCTGTGATTGCGCTCACTCCAGCCTGGGCGATGAAGTGAGAACTTTTCTGGAAAAAAAAGAAAAAGTAAAATTGTATAATCTCTGGAAAAAACAAAATAGGCTATCATATCTAATACTCAATATGTAAGGATGTTTAGTATTAGTGGGTATAATTATTAATAAAATATTCTATTTAAGTATCTTTGAACTAGTTTGTAATAACCAAACCACAAACATTCAATTTGCTTTGTATGTAAAAATCTTTTAAAATAGAAAGTCCTACCTTAACTTTCATAAATCTGAATGTGAGCATGTGTATTTATGCTTTTCATTTCTTTGCACAGCTTTTTTTCTCTTTTCTTTTTTTTGTTGTTTTGTTTTGATTTTAAGATGGAGTCTCACTGTGCTGCTCAGCCTGGAGTACGGTGGTGTGATCTCAGTTCACTGGAGCCTCCACCTCCGAGGTTCAAGTGATTCTTGTGCATCAGCCTCCAGAGTAGCTGGGATTACAAATGTGCACCACCTTACCTGGTTAATTTTTGCATTTTTAGCAGAGACAGGATTTCGCCATGTTGCCCAGGCTGGTGCACAGTATTTTGTTGTTGACATGTGAGACTTGTAATATAATAATAATAATGCTGTCATTTCTTAAAGATGATATATAATTCTATCAGAATATTTCTGGGAAGTAGGTATTTGTCAGCCTGTCAATGTTTTCTTTTCCTTCTTTCTTTCTTTCTTTTTTTTTTTTTGTATATGTTTTAGTACATTCTCCCAGATCCTGAAATTTTCCTTTTAAACTGTGATTACAGTATATGTGTTTCTTATTTCTTTTTCTTCTTTTGGTCCTAATATGCTCTTATGCGTTAACGTAGTGTAAAATTAGGTTTTTTTTAAAAGGAAACTTCAGATATTTGGAATTTGGTAAATATTTTTTAGAGGTAGAAACTGTCATTTGTATTCCTAGGACTTGTAGGCCATTGTGTTTGTTGACTGACTGATTTGACTGAGAACCTAGTATGTGATAATGTGTCACTGTTTCTATCAACTTATATAACTGAGGGACTTTATAATTGTTCTTACCTCAGACCACTATATAATCGTGGTCTTATAAAGTACATTTGAAAATTATATGCATTTTCATATTTTATCTGGGCTTGGAAAAAGTATTTATTTTAAAACTGTAACAACCTTTAAAACCCATTGTCAGTCATTTGGAAAAATTAGTGCTATATGGTATGAAGCACTTCTTTTTATTGCTAATTTCAGGTTTCACTATCTGGGAAATTCCAGTGTGGAGGCATAGGTCTGTTAACTATCTTTGTTCTATCTGGAACGTTTTATTGGTATTGTAAAACAAAGCTTATCAGTAAGACTGATTTGGAATTTATATTGTTTGACAGCATTATCACTGTCAATAATTATCCGTTGTCCGTATTTGTAAAGCAGAATAAATGAAGCTATTGTTTAAGTTTAATTCCTGGGATGATTTAACATATGGTATAATATCAATCTGTGGGAATTTTATTTAAAACTTTTTCTTAGAGTTTTTTTTTTTTTAGAGCTGTTTTAGGTTCATTCACAGCAAAATTGAGCGAAGATACAGAGATTTCCCATAATCCTCCTGCCCCCACACATATATAGCCTCCCCCATTTTCATCATCCCTCACTAGAGTGGTACATGTGATACAATTGGTGAACCAGCACTGACAAATCCAGATAAAACTCTTTTTGTTTTTTTTGGAGACGGAGTCTCTGTCTGTTGCCCAGGCTGGAGTGCAGTGGCGTGATCTTGGCTCACGGCAACCTCTGCCTCCTTGGTTCAAGCTATTCTCTTGTCTCAGCCTCCTGAGTAGCTGGGACTACAGGCAAATGTCACCATGCCCAGCTAATTTTTAGACTTTCACTATGTTGGCCAGGTTGGTCTCAAATGCCTGACTTCGTGATCCACCTGCATTACAGGCATGAGCCACCACGCCTGGCCAGCCCTGGGCACACTCTTGTGGCTTTCCAGAGTTTTAGGACTTTCAGAACTTTTCAAAATTCTCTATGGACATCTCATTCTCCCACTTTTCCTTTTGTGTTTTTTTGATTGGCTTATTTGCCCCAGCACCTCAGGTAGCTGAAATGTTAAGCAGCTGTGGCTGTTTCTGACAAATAAATACCTTAGGGGAAAAGGCTGGTTAGCAATGGACAAGCTCTGAATCCGGTTAAATATTGGGAAGTCTTTGAGTGGTTTCACCATATTGGTCAGGTTGGTCCCAAGCTCCTGACCTCAGGTGATCCACCCTCCTTGGCCTCCCAAAGTGTTGGGATTACAGGTGTAAGCCACTGCGCCCAGCTGATAAAACTCTTAAAACAAGATTGATTGATTGAGACAAGGCTTTGTTCTGTCTCCCAGGCTGAGTGCAGTGACACAATCATAGTTCACAGCAGCCTGCAGCTCCTGCCCTCAAGTGATCCTCCTGCCTGAACCTCCTTAGTAGTTGGGACTATAGGCTCCTGCTCCCAGAAGACTTATTTAATCTCTCTCTTTTTAAGTGTAGATGTACAGCTCATATCTCTAGAAATTTCTGAGTTTTTATGGTGGTTCTGCAAATAAATGTTTGCTTATTTCTGCCTTCCTCCTCAGCCTTTGGTTTTTCATTTTCTCTGATATGCTGTTTCAGCTGTCATTATTTCTGTTGCTTTAAATTCTTCAACATGTTATTCATCGTAATTTTAGAGCAAGAAGCAGAGATGAACTTTGCTTTAAATCTTTTGTGTTGAAGTGTGCTAATGCCAAGCATGTTTTTTAAATATACAAGTTGTGTAAGTTGAGATATTTAATTCCTTTACATTATGAAAGAGCATCACAATTAAAAGGGAGAATTGCTGTTATCTGGAAGGTGCTCAGACAGTTGGGGAGGAAAAACAACCAAAACACCTTCATTGTAAGCTCCGTAAGGGAATGGGCTTATATCTGTGTTTATTTGTATTTGTTTCCCATTGTACATTCATTGCCTAGCACATGGTAACACAGTATGTGATTAACCAATAGTTACTGGAAAAATGTATTTTAGTGTGTAATTTTAGATAATTAAAAGTATATTTAGGAAATATGCAACCTTTTCATGTGGCTTTGTTAATTCGATCTTACTCTCCTTCATTTCACCTTTAAAATGCTGATGATAGAAGCAGGAGGCAGAGAAATCTGGAAACCCCACCTTCAAGCTGAAAAGCCTGAAACCAGCGGCCCAAAGTGAGAACTTCTGTTCCTCTTTGCCTACACTCTCCCAATTGGTTCTTTCTGAATAATGTCTTTTTACCAATTGAATGTTGCCTTTTCCAAAGCTACCTACTGCCTGCCCCACCCTCATCCTTTGCCTGTAAAGTCCCCGACTCAGTAGTTAGAGAGGAGAGATTGAGCCAGACTTTGGGGAAGAGAGATGGCTTGACTTGGGGGAAGAGACTGCTATACTTTGGGGAGGACCACCTGCTCTTCCCATCCGCTCTTCACTGAGAGCCATTTCCACCGCTCAAATTCTCCGCCTTCACCATCCGTCAAGTGTCTGCATCACTTCCCTCTTCCTGGACACTGGACAAGGGCTCAGGGTCCACCCAGTGCAGGTACCAAAAAGGCTGTCATACGGGCCCTTTGCCGCCCCTTGTGACGTGGTAAGGGACCAACTGAGCTGTTAACACACAGCTGTCCACAGACGGCAGTATTAAAAGAGCACTGTAACACTCCTTCTGGGGTTTTGAGGTCGCGGGCACCCTCACCTGGGCGCTGCTGTGTTCCCTGCATGGAGTTTTCCTCCGCTGGCGCCTGGAGCAGCCTGCCAGGTCCTGAACTGTCTCGCTCACATACTCCTTCCTGCAAAGGGTTGAGCGCTGCAGGCTGAGTAAACGGTCACCCCTGTTGCAAATCCAATGAAGGGACCAAGAAAAATCCTGCGTCACTGTTATGAAATGTACCAAATTAAATAACATCATCTTATTTCCTCTGATTTTGTTTCCAGTTTGTTTATATTCTTTTCCATAGGTATTATATGTCTGTTGTAGCTCATAAAATTGTGGCCGAATTTATGTTTTGACCATTATTCAGCACACCCTTGGTACTCAGGACTAATTTCAGTTGCTTATTTAGACACATCGAAATAAATCACATTTTAAGGCTGGACGCAGTGGCTCCTACCTGTAATCCTAGCACTTTGGGAGGCTGAGGCAGGCGGTTCACTTGAAGCCAGGAGTTCGAGACCAGCCTGGGCAAAATGGGGAAATCCCGTCTCTACTAAGAATGCAAAAATTAGCCGAGTATGGTGGCGCGCACGTGTGGTCCCAGCTACTCGGGAGTCTGAGGCATGAGAGTCTGAGGCATGAGAATCTCTTGAACCCGGGAGCTGGTGGTTGCAGAGAGCTGAGATCACACCACTGTATTCTAGCTTGGGTGACATAGTGAGAGTCTGTCTTTAAAACAAACAAACAAACAAACAAAAAAACCAAAAAAAACTCATAAAATTGTGGCTTTCTTTTTAAAAAACAATTTTAATATATTTCTTTTTTTTTTTTTTTTTTTTTGAGATGGAGTCTTGCTCTGTCACCCAAGCTGGAGTGTAGTGGCGCAATCTCAGCTCACTGCAACCTCTGCCTCCCAGGTTCAAGTGACTCTTTTGCCTCAGCCTCCTGAGTAAGCTGAGATGAAAGGCACATGCCACCATGCCCGGCTAATTTTTTGTATTTTTAGGAGAGATGGGGCTTCACTGTGTTAGCCAGGATGGTCTCCATCTCTTGATCTCATGATCCGCCCTCCTCGGCCTCCCAAAGTGCTGGGATTACAGGCATGAGCCACCACATCCCGCCAAAAAAAATTTTTTTTTTAAACATAAATAACCGACAGCACTATCTTTTTTGAAGATTATGTTTACATATCTTTCTCTCCATTGAACTGTATAGATGTATTACCTGTATACAAAGAATGTAAATTTTTTTGTATTAAAAATTGACACATTAAAAAAAAAACACCTAATGCTACCACAGGGTTAAGCTCTGAGGAGATTTCAGGCTTAATGGTATTATAATAATATTTAACTTCTCAATAATTAAATACCAACACAATGCTGCAACTTTTGTTCAATATTCAAATATATTTTTCTTGCTAACCAAGCTACTTTTCACTATTTAGCATACTTTATAAACGATTTAGAAGTGTTAATGCAATTTTTTTCAAAGAAGTATTCGTAAGGTAAATGTAGAAAATTATTGTAAAATAAAAGTGATGCCCACCAGATGGTGCTATTTCGCCTGTTTTATCTGTGGCAATAAGTAGGAAAAATGAATATAGAACTTCAAAAAAGTGTATGGAAGATCTAGAATATTTGGGCATAGTATTTTGGGTGTAAATGAGCTCAGTGGAAGGAAGCATTCAAATGTTCTAAATTTGTGTTCAGTACTATATGTTTATCCTAATAAAGATGAATTCTCAGAGTTAATATGCCAGATAACCTTTTATTTAGTCTAAATATGTTAAGTAGACTTTTAAAAAAGTTGACCTATATGCACATCTTATTAACCTCATAGCTGTATATGCATGAAAAATGAAATTATTTATTAGATAGGTGTTACCAAAATTTGTTTCAAGACTTCTTTTTATTGTGAAGTAAACAATATTACTATCTCATCTGAGTTTCATTGTTATTTACAAATTAAGGGAAACAGTTTGATGATTTGTGTGTTTTTAATTATTACCCAAATAAAAGAGAAAGTTAGGCTTGGATTTACTATTTTTACAAAGGAAAAAGATGACTCTTCTAAATTTTTGTATTAGGAAGAGGACAAACTATGTGGTGCAGTGTTCATTTAGATGCAGCCATTGAATGACAATCCATTAAAGTCAAAATGGTTAGCTAATGAAATATACTTTTCAGTGAAGTTAGAAAGCTTTAGCCAGCTCTTAAAAGTGTTTCTAGGATTTTAATGTAGTTTTATTCCCCCTGATTTTATTATCACTCTGTATTTTTCTCTGGTCATGAGATTGAACCATAAAAGGCATGTAGATTCTTAGTTATAAGTATTTGCCAAAGTCACTGTTGTCTGTGATTTTATTGGCATGTGTGAAATTAGAGATTAAACTTGTTTTTAAATCTTGATTTGAATTTTTATTCTGTAAAGGTACATGTATAGCTTTCAATATACTGTTCAATTATTTATAACAGAATGAATCATATCTCCATAGGCCAGTAAATATAAGTAGTAGATATTATTGTATTCCTGTACTGTTTGTGAATGAGTATTTTAGTAATTATGTTAACATAATGCTCATACATACCCTTAACATTAGGACCTACTATAATGCTTTCTTTGAACTTGTTTCATGGCATTTGTCTTTTTTTTTTTTTTTTTTAATATATATTTTGTTGTACTTTATGTTACGGGGTACATGTGCAAAACATGCAGGATTGTTGCATAGGTACACACATGGCAGTGTGGTTTGCTGTCACCTATATCTGGCATTTCTCCTCCTGTTATCCCTCCTCAACCTCCCTACTCGCTGCTGTGCCTCCCTTATTCTCCCCCAACAGACCCCAATGTGTGATGCTCCCCTTCTTGTGTCCATGTGTTCTCATTGTTCCACCCACCTATGAGTGAGAGCATGCGGTGTTTGTTTTTCTGTTCTTGGGTCAGTTTGCTGAGAATGATGGTTTCCAGATTGATCCATGTCCCTACAAAGGACACGAACCTGTATTTTTTTATGGCTGCATAGTATTCATGGTGTATATGTGACACATTTTTCTTGTCCAGTCTATCATCGATGGGCATTTGGATTGGTTCCAGGTCTTTGCTATTGTAAACAGTGCTGCAGTGAACATATGTGTGCATGTGTCTTTATAATAGAACAATTTATAATCCTTTGAATATATACCCAGTAATGAGATTGCTGGGTGAAATGGAATTTCTATTTCTAGGTCCTTGAGGAATCATCACACTGTCTTCCACAGTGGTTGAGCTAATTTACACTCCCACCAACAGTTTAAAAGTGTTCCTATTTCTCCATATCCTCTCCAGCATCTGTTGTCTCCAGATTTTTTAATGATCACCATTCTAACTGGTGTGAGATAGTATCTCAATGTGGTTTTGATTTGCATTTCTTTAATGATCAGGGATGATGAGCATTTTTTCATATATTGGCGTCATAAATGTCTTCTTTTGAAAAGTGTCTATTCATGTCCTTCGCCCACTTTTGAATGGGTTTTTTTTTTTTCTTGTAAATCTGTTTTAGTTCTTTGTAGATTCTGGATATTAGCCCTTTTTCAGATGGGTAGATTGCAAAAAAAATTTTTTTTGCTCTCCATTTGCTTGGTAAATCTTCCACCATCCCTTTATTTTGAGCCTCTGTGTGTCCTTGCATGAGAGATGGGTTTCCTGAATACAGCACATTGATGGTTTTGACTTTTTATCCAATTTGCCAATCTGTGTCTTTTGATTGGGGCATTTAGCCCATTTACATTTAAGGTTAATATTGTTATGTGTGAATTTGATCCTGCCATTTTGATGTTAGCTGGTCGTTTTTCCTGTTAGTTGATGTAGTTTCTTCATTGTGTCAATGGTCTTTACCATTTGGTACATGTTTGGAATGGCTGGTACAGGTTGTTCCTTTCTCTGTTTAGTGCTTCTTTCAGGAGCTCTGCAGGCCTGGTGGTGACAAAATCTCTGAGTAATTGCTTGTTCATAAAGTATTTTATTTCTCCTTTGCTTGTGAAGGTTAGTTTGTCTGGATATGAAATTTTAGGTTGAAAGTTCTTTTCTTTAAGGATGTTGAATATTGAACCCCACTCTCTTCTGGCTTGTAGGGTTTCTGCCGAGAGAGCTGCTGTGAGTCTGATGGGCTTCCCTTTGTGAGTAACCTTACCTTTCTGTCTGGCTGCTCTTAGCATTTTTTCTTTCATTTCAACCCTGGTGAGTCTGACGATTATGTACCTTGGGGTTGCTCTTCTTGAGGAATATCTTTGTCGTATTCTCTGTATTTCCTGAACTTGAGTATTGGCCTGCCTTGCTAGGTTGGGGAAGTTCTCCTGGATAATATCCTGAAGAGTTTCTTTCAGCTTGGATTCATTCTCTCCGTCACATTCAGGTACACCTATCAAACGTAGATTAGGTCTTTTCACATAGTCCCATATTTCTTGGAGGCTTTGTTCATTTCTTTTCACTCTTTTTTCTCTAATCTTGCCTTCTCATTTTATTTCATTGAGTTGATCTTCGACCTCTGATATCCTTTCTTCTGCTTGGTCGATTCGGCTATCGAAACTTGTGAATGCTTCATGAAGTTCTCGTGTTGTGTTTTTCCAGCTCCACTAAGTCATTTATATTCTTCTCTAAGCTGTTTATTCTCATTAGCATTTCGTCAAACCTTTTTTCAAGGTTCTTAGTTTCTTTGCATTGGGTTTCTTTGCATGTTCTTTTAGCTCAGAGAAGTTTGTTATTACCCACCTTCTGAAGCCTGTTTCTGTCAATTTATCAGACTCATTCTTGATGCAGCTTTATTCCCTTGTTGGTGAGGAGTTGTGATCCCTTGGAGGAGGAGAAGCGTTCTGGTTTTGGGTGTTTTCATCCTTTTTGTGCTGGTTTCTTCCCATTTTTGTGTATTCATCTACCTGTGGTCTTTGTAGTTGGTGACTTTCAGATGGAGTCTCTGAGTGGATGTCCTTTTTGTTGATGCTGAAGTTATTTCTTTCTGTTTTTTAGTTTTCCTTCTGTCAGGCCCCTCTGTTGTAGGACTGCAGGAGGTCCACTCCAGACCCTGCTTGCCTGGGGCTCACCTGCAGTGGTTGCAAAACAGTAAGGGTTGCTGCTGGTTTCTTCTTCTGTTATCTTCGTCCCAGAATAATACCCACCAGAGGTCAGCCTGAACTCTCCTTTATGAGGTGACTCTGTGGATATATGGGCATCAGGGAACTGCTTGAGCAGACAGTCTGTCCCTTATAGGAGCTCAAGTGCTGAGCTGTGAGCTCCTTTGTTCTATTCAGAGCTGCTGGGCAGGTGTGTTTGAGTCTGCTACAGTGGAACTCATAACCGCCTTTTTTTCCCAGGTGCTCTGTCCTGGGAAGGTGGGGCTTTACATATAATTTCCTGACGTGCTGCTGCCTTTTTTCAGAGCTGCCCTGCCCAGCAAGGAGGTAGCCTAGTCACAGTCTGCCAGCAGAGGCGTTGCTTAGCTGCTGTGGGCTCTACCCAGCTGCTCTGTTAATTTCCTTGCGGTTTTGTTTATGGAGGTAAAGTTAGAATTCCCTTGGTGATGACGGTCTGTCTCAATAGTGGCGGACTGCTTCTGTAATGGCAGACTGCCTCGGTAGTGGTGGACTGCCTCGGTAATGGTGGACGCCCTTCTCCCAACAGAACTGGACCGTCCTGGGTCCAGCTGTGCTTGCTGCAAAACTCAATCCAGAGCGTTTCAGATTGCTGGTCTTTGTGGGAGTGGGACCCACTGTGCCAGATCACCTGGCTCTCTTTTTAAGCCCCCTTTTTTTCAGTTGAATGGGTGGCTCTGTCTCCCAGGCATTCCAGGCACCAGTTGAAATAGCTGCCCTGATCAGTGAAAAGTCATTTGGAAATGCAGTCATCACTCACCCTCTACATTGTTCTCACTGGGAACTGCACTCCAGAGCTGTTCCTATTCGGCCATCATGGATCCCAAGTACAATATTTTTTTAACTTTGATTATAGTTTTGGAATATGCATCAGATTCCTTCTACAAAAACATAAAGTCCTTCATGCTCTCTCTCTCATTCTACTTATCACAATACTTTACATGTAGTAGATGACTCTATATATTTTTTATATAAATGGTTTTGTCATGCTAAGTGTTGTTATTAGTATTATAGTATTATAGCTTTTCTTTCTTGAAGGAATTTCCTTAGTGACAAAAAATATTCCTTATTCCATAATTTTTTTTTTTTTTTTGGTTTTGTTTGTTTTTTTGAGATGGAGTCTTGCTCTGTCACCCAGGTTGGAATGCAGTGGTGTGACCTCAGCTCACTACAACGTCTGCATCCCAGGTTCAAGTGATTCTTTTACGTCAGCTTCCTGAGTAGCTGGGATTACAGGCGTGCATCATCACACCCGACTAATTTTTGTAATTTTAGTAGAGATAGGGTTTCACAATGTTGGCTGGGCAGGTCTCGAACTCCTGACCTTAGGTGATCCACTCACCTCGGCCTCCCAAAGTGCTGGGATTACAGGCATGAGCCACTGCGCCTGGCCTCTGTTCTATAGTTTTGTTTGTTTGTTTGTTTGTTTTAAATCTTATGCTTTTCTGAAATGATCTTTTATAGTTGGGTTTAAAAGGATCATCTCATTGGAATCTGTTATCATAGTTATGGTGTATTCTATCATGATGAGGGTAAGTGTATTTTCAGGTTTAAAAAAAAAATCAAAATCTTATTGTCAGCCTCCATGAGTATTAGAGATTGTCTAGTCCAGAAGTTCTCAGATTGTGGTTCAAGGGCCTCTTGTAGGAGGGGGGATCAGCAGACTTTAAGACCTTGACAGAGGTTCTGTGAGGGGAGAACTATATTTAAAGTAGTACTAAGACTGTGTCTGCCCTTTTCATTGTCATTCTCTCATGAGCATAGGTGGGGTTTTCTAGAGGTTGTATATATCATGCCATGCTGATTGAATGCATAAATTATATGAGACTCTAGAAGTTTTCTCTATTAAGCCTGTCAAAAGACAAAGTTACAACAAATTTAGTTTAAAGATCTGTCAAATTTATTTCAATGCTAGAATCAGGCAATATTCATACCATAAAGTAGAGGAAGTGTTCCAATGAGTTCAGCAGGGTAGTTTGTTTTATAGACAGAAAGAGCTAAAGAAAGCAGATTGGTCATTTTAAAGTTAATTCTCTTGTAAGGTCCAGATGGGGAGACGGGGCAATAGAAAGATTGGTTAATATCAGGTTACTTTAGGTTAGGGATTAACACAGGAAACTTCATCATCATGCTGATTGAATACTTCATTATCATGTGCATTGAATATTGAAAACTGGCCTATTTGGGAAATTAAGCTGTTATGTGTCTGTCCTGATTTTTTAGAAAGCCAAGATAACAATTCATTTTGGGTTTGGTGAGCATGAGTCACATTTTGATTTTTAGTCTGGTCTTCTTTTGGAGCCTAGTGCAGGAGTTTAGTTCAACACAGTGACCTGTAAATTTGGCTTCATAAGCCAGAAATTAAAGAGATTTGCAAAGATCACTAAGATTTTTTTAGTTTGGAAATAGTTCTTTTCATAAAATGTTACTTACATTAACATTCGATTAGTTTATTATTTTTAAAATAAATATTTTTAAATGTTTTATTTTAACTTCTAATATTGTAACTAGGGCTAGATATTAAAGCTCCTTGAATTACTTGATACTCTTTTTAAAGTGTAAAGGGGTCCTGAGATGAAAGTGTCTGAGAACTTATGATTCCAATTCTTTATCCTCATTTCACAAATGAGAATACTCTGAGACCCAGAGAGGTTTGTTCAGTTAAGTACTCTCAGACAGTTTTTGGCTTAACTGATTCTTGGATCACTGACATCTGGCTTTTTTTGATTTTTTTTAAAATTTATTTTAATTTTTTTTTAAGACAGAGTCTTGCTGTGTCACCCAGGCTAGAGGGCTGGAGTGCAGTGGAGGCATCACGGCTCAGTGCAGCCTTGACTGCCTTGGCTTAAGTGATTCACTCATCTCAGCCTCTTCAGTAGCTGGGACTACTTGTGAGTGGAGTATTCATATGTCACGTGCCAGTATGCCTGGCTAATTTTTGTGTTTTTTGTAGAGACGGGCATTTTTTGTTGCCCAGGCTGGCCTCGAACTCCTGGGCTTAAGTGATCAGCTAGCCTTGACCTCCCAAAATGTTGGGATTACAAGGGAGCCACCTTGCCTGGTCTGATATATTTTATTAGCTGTTTTGCTGTTTAGAGATGCTTCAACCTAATACCAATTATGAGCTCCTTTAACTGTTTCATCATTTGATAACTAACTTTATTAAGTACATGAGTAAATTAGGAGTATTGACCTGGTTTTTCAACAACAATAAAATGGTGTTTTTTTAAACTCACAAAATGACTAGTATAACCTTGCTATAAAGTATTAACTTTCCAATAGGAAAAGGGAATTGATATATGAAATAGTGTAACCTTAGCGTCAAAAAGAATAATGCTGAGGGCAAAGAAATAGGTTCTTGTGTTTTAGAGACTCTTTTACTATCTTTATTCCTTGTTTCTTTTCCCCTCCTTCCTCAACAATAAAACATTGGTTACAAGCTTCCCAGAACATTTATGGCAGCCCACCCACAGAAGAACAAGTATTCTGTTTTAAAGTTTTAAAAATTGCATCAAGAGGATAATAATACATATGCTGCTTTTTTGGTGGATATATATTATTTCTCAGGTTGAGCCTCATGGTAGGGGTGGTAGATTCTAAACCCCCACTTTTAATTGTTGAAGGAATTTAAAACCATGCCATAAAGAAACTGCATAATTTTAATGCAAAGAAATACAATTAGAATATACATAGTAGTAGCCCTCTTCCTTTGAGGGGCTTCCTTCATGTAGAAGACATGGACTGAATGGCTTTTGCTCAATAAAGGAAAACTTTCTAGTAGTAAAGAAATATGAAAATAGAATCAGCTTTTTTTGGAAGTAGTGAGTTCTCTCTCTCATGAGGTGTTAAAGCGTAGACCAGATTATTGACTCTGTGGGAGTATTTGCGAATGCATCAGTAGATGGAGGGTTTATTGGGTTAGATGACCTTTCAGATTCTTTTATTAAGTGTTCAGGTATACTTGCTCTAAATAACTTTTTAAACAAGTTTTAAAAACCAGTTGATTTAGTAGATGTATTCCACTCTTATATCTGTTGCTGAGTTAACTTAAAGATTTTATGGATCTGTGATCTTACCGCGATCACTATTATCAATTCTCCTTGAAGGAGCATGTGTTTTGTTTATTTTATTGCAAGCCATTTGAAGAGACGATGGATTTGTAACAAATTTGGCAGAGAAAGGGATGATAAACATTAGAAAGGAGAATAAGGCCATTTTGAAGATATAAATGAATTGATATTTTGGTATGTATTATATTTTCTCATTGCCTTATGATTATAAACATTTTTTTCTGCTTTTTGCCACTGTCTTTTTCATGTCTTCCAATAAAGTATTCCACAACCAAAATTTGTGCGAAATTCTCTTTGGTTGTTGCTAATTTTAGAAGTTGTAGGGGGCTGGGCGCGGTGGCTCAAGCCTGTAATCCCAGCACTTTGGGAGGCTGAGGCGGGTGGATCACGAGGTCAAGAGATCGAGACCATCCTGGTCAACATGGTGAAACCCCGTCTCTATTAAAAA
>NW_016107326.1:5005853-5032348 GCF_001604975.1 Cebus imitator
AAAAAAAAAAAAAAAAAAAAAAAAAAAAAAAAAAAAAGAAGTTGTAGGGTTCTTTGGAATATAATTACTGAAATGATGACTGCAGTAAACCATATTGTGTTACTTCTCAATTTAACAAAGTATTTAGTGGGAGTAAGGCTCTAGCTTTTCTTGTTTTCTTTAATTTTTCTTAGGTATCCTAGAGGAAAATAGTGTTCTTACTATTAATTTTGAACATTTTTATGACTATAGAGTAGAAAGCCCAAAACTAGAAGTAAATGGATTATTGCAAAATATTTGGCTTTGTTTTCATTTGTGAGTGGGGTACTCATGTGTCACTGTGTCTGTGCATCTATTTTTCTCTGTATATTGTTTATATCCTTAAGACTTTCAAAAAGAATTTGAGATCTTATATTGTTTTATTGTATATGCACGTACGTGCTCTCACACACACACACACACACACATACACACACGCATACAGAGTTTTATTTGTTCATCGTATACTTAAGGCCTGACATAGGCCTTACAAAGTTAAATTACTGCAGGGCCTAAGTAGGAAATGAATGGTAAAATGAGCAAATTTGAAGCAATAAATACTGATTGATAGATGATCACCTTTTTCCAAATAAGCTGTGTGGCATTGTAGAATCTTGCTCTTAGATACACAGTTATATGTGATATTTAAATAATTAAGAAATTCAACCAGAACTGAATGAAAGGCTTCCTGGTTATCCTGTCATATGCAAATTACCAGATCATCCAGTTCTTCAATATATCAATTCATGTATTTATTCATTTAACTATTATTTGTTAATTTTATATTATATGTAAAGCCCTATTTTAGACACTGAAGACAGTGCTGGACAGTAATTTTCCTTCACTCATAGTATAATGGAGAAGATGGACTTGAGCTTTAAATTTCATATTCAATAAATATTTTTAGTAATATGTGAAGTAAAAGCACTTCTGCTAGCTTATTATTGTGCCACTATCTCACTATTCATCCATTTACAGTTGTTACTGAATGTTTACTATATGTACTAGAAATGCAGAGATGAGTAAGATACAACCTTGCCCTGAAAAAATTCAGTCTATTTGGGATTATAGACAGGCAGTAACTAGCTATTACATAGTGTGACGATGGCTATGGTATAATTACAAATAATAATCTGCAAGAACAGTAAATTTCTCTAGCTGTGAGGTTTGCAAGAAGCTATTGTAGAGAGCTAATATTTGAGGATGAGTATAAATAGTTGGGTATAGGGAGATCAAAGGAGAAGTTACTCCTATTCCCCTAACAGAGGGCTCTTCATGAACATTCAGAAGTAGGCAAGGTGTACTTTTTGTGTAGTTTGGGTAAAACACTGGGTATGTCATGGAGGGAGAGGCAAAAGAAGAAGCTACAATATAGGTTCAGGCTGAATTGTGAAAAGTTTTATATATAAGGTTAAAGTTGGCTTTTTATATGACAGTTAGTTGGGGACTTGTGGAAGATTTTTCAGCAGGCAAACTCAGTTTACCAAGGTAGTTGATAGAATACAGAATGAAGTAGAGAGAAGTTGAGGCAGTAGCAAGACAGGTATGCCAGTTTGAAAACTTCATAATAGATATCAATGAAATAATGAGAGTCTCTTATAGGGTGGTAGTAGTAGTGACTTTAGAATACAGGGATGAATTAAAAATCAAATGCAGAGGTATTTCTGTTTTGCTTCATTATTTTGAGACAGGGTCTTTCTCTGTCACCCGGGCTGGAGTGCAGCGATGTGATCATAGCTCACTGCAGCTGGGGCTAGAGATGTGTACCACCACGGCTGGCTGATTTTTTATTTTTATTTTCAGTAGCAACAAGGTCTCGTTATTGTGCCCGGCTGGTCTTAAACTCCTGAGCTCAAGCGATTCTTCCACCCCAGCTTCCCAAAGTGCTGGGATTACAAGCATGAGCCACCATGCCTGGCCCAGAGGTAGAACTGACAGGATTTAGTTAGTGATTGATGTGGAGAGAGGGCATTGAGAGATTTTGAAGTTTTGTGTTTGGCATCTGCATAGATAAATGCTGATACTACTAACTTCAAAAGAAAAAGCAATATGATTGAGGGAAGCAGTGAATTTGGTTTTGTAATATTGAGGGCAGGAGTAAACCTAAGGGAATGTTGGAGGCATTTAAACTGTAAGTGGAGGAAATACCTATTCAAGAGAAAAGAGGAGGAGTAGGGGAAAGAGATAGCTGTTCAGTGTGTCATTAAACCTCTCCAATCCTCAATTTGTTATTTATAATATATTGGAGGTGATATCAGTAATTTTTCTGGTTTGGAAATACCCTGTGTTTTAGTTATCACAAATTGTAAATTAGTAGTACAAAAATTATAATAATTACAGTTATATATGTTATAGACTGATAATATTTATTGAATACTTCCTGTGAAGTTTAGGTAAAATGCTAAGCATTTTGCATTCATCATATCATTTAATTCTCATAACAGTATGAGTGAAATATTATTACTATCTGGATTTTCAGAACAGGGAAGATAACTTGACCAAGATTGTTACAGCAAATAAGTGGTGGATGGGTATTCAAACCCAAGACAGTCTGATTTTAAAACCCAGGCTTTTAACCACTATATTATTTGCCTGTCTTCTAGAACATAAGCGTTGTAATGGATCTAAAACATCATCTAGACCTTCCCTATAATCAAATATATGTCATAGTTAAGGTCTGTAATTAACGTTAGAATTAGCTATCCAATTTACTTAATAAGAAGCTTACTCAACAGCCATTCATTACTGCTGTTGTCCTTGTGGCAGATGCTTTTTTTTTTTTTTTTTTTTTGGGTGGACTCACTTCTTTACCATGTGACATGAGTAAATTCCACATAGTCAAGGTCAATCATGATTATCCCATATTTCTTGCTGGTCATTAATACCTGGGTACATAACTGATATCTGACCAATATCTTTTATGTGGCCAATGAGACATGAGGGAATGTTTGATGAGGGGCTCTTTGGAAAGGTAATGTCTCCTCTCCCCTCATTTCTGGATGTTTCTATCTAGATGGGTTCTTGGAATTGTGGGAGCTATCTTGTAACCATCTGAGGCCTAGGTAAGGATAAAACCAAAACACTGGATGGCACAGTGAAAAGATGGTGAGAACTTGGATCCTTAGTGATCTTGTTTAACTTCTAAATTACCCAGTCCTAAAGCTATTGTACCTCAGAACTAGGTCTTACATGAAATTAGAGGAAATTCATTAGGCTAGTTGAAATAAGGACTTTTTTCGGCTATTAAGAGTTTTTATCTTTTAAATGATATTTATCATGGAAAGAAACCTACTTGGGATCTACAGTGTTTATCTTTGATCTGAGGTAAATAGAAAGCCATTGTAGGGGTTGTATTACTTTTAAGACACAATTAGAACAGATACAGAAGACAATTTTTGTGTCAGTGTGCCTAATTTAGTTGTATAGAAGTTGGAGATGATCATGCTCTAGAAAATAGATCTTATATATGTTAAAGGTAGCGAAGTAACATTGAGAAAATGAATCGATTATTCTGACAGTTTTTGTAGGTAGAAGTAATAGAGAGTAAGTTTTCAGATTAAGTTAGGAAATAGAAATGAATTTACATTATAGACAGTTAACTTATGTTTCAGGGTCCCTCACTTATATAAGTCCTTCCAAGATTATGGAAGGATCTCAAGCAATATCTTAACATAATATTTTTCTTTTGGTGGGGGGGTAAGATTTACGAAAGTTAGGTATTTTAATCTGTTAAAACTGCTATTCCTAGACCAGCTGTGGTGGCTCATGCCTGTAATCCAGCACTTTGGGAGGCCAAGACAGGTGGATCACCTGAGGTCAGGATTTCGAGACCAGCCTGACCAACATGGAGAAAACCCAGTCTCTAGTAAAAATACAAAAGTAGCTGGGCGTGGTGGTGCTTGCCTGTAATCCCAGCTACTCTGGAGGCTGAGGCAGGAGAATCACTTGAACCTGGGAGGCGGAGGTTGCAGTGAGCCGAGATTGTGCCATTGCCCTCCAGCCTGGGCAACAAGAGTGAAACGCCATCTCAAAAACCAAAACCAAAACAAAACAAAAACTGCTATTCCTTTTCACTTAAACTTTCCCTGTATCAATCCCTTATATTGGGTGACATTAAAGTGGCCTGAGCTAAGGGAAAATTGGGTAGAGGATACATTTAGAGAGAATATGTGGTTTGTAGTTGTTTATGTGTCCAGTTATTTTGTAGGCATTACTTCCAGGAATACTATTACTGTCCACTGTGTCTGCTTCCCTGGCCCTGTGATACATAGGTATAGTTTTAAAGGTCAGGCAAGCCCCAAAGTGGGGCTCAACCCATGAGGGTTGTTGGCTTTGTCCAGGAAAGAATTCAAGGTCAAGCCAGAAGTAAAAGAAAACAGATTTATTGAACAGGCAGTGTTACAGCTCTGGTGGTGTTATAGCTCTGTGACTGCTTGCAGAGCACGGCTACCCGCTAGGCAGAGAGTAGCAGTTCAGGGCAGTTATTAATACCTGATTTTAATATCGTGCAGATTAAGGGGTGGTTTACACAGAAATTTCTAGGGAAGGGGTAGTAACTTTTGGGTTATTGGGTCATTGCCATGGAAAAGGGTGGTAACTCCTGGGTGTTCTCATGGCAGTGTTGACATGGCACACTGGTGGGTGTGTCTGATGGAAAGCTGCTCCTACCTAGCCATCTTTCAGCTAGTCCTCAATTTAACTGGGTGTCTGAAACCTGCCTCTAGAGTCAAGTCCTGCCTCCTAACTCAGTAGGGCTAGGGCTCTTAAAGCATTATAAATATGTTCTTTGTGGTAGAGGCAGGGGAAGAGAAACATGGTGTAAGTGTTTAGAGTCAGAGACTAGTCTGGAAAATTTTTCTAAATCTTGGAACTTGATTGTGGTTTTCCTAAGTTTGATAATATTCCTAAGAACATATATGACATTATCGATATTAAGTTATAAAGAAGTTGTAAACGTCTCTACCCTGCTTTTTTTTTTTTTTGGGGGGGGGGGATGAAATCTCCCTCTGTCACCCAGGCTGGAATGCAGTGGCTTGATCTCTGCTCACTGCAACCTCTGCCTCCCAGGTTCAGGTGATTCTCTTGCCTCAGCTTCCTGAGCAGCTGGGATTGCAGGTGTGTGCCACTGTGCCAGGCTAATTTTTGTATTTTTAGTAAAGACTGGGTTTCACCATGTTGGCCAGGCTGGTCTCGAACTGCTGACCTCAAGTGATCTGCCAGCCTCAGCCTCCCAAATTGCTGGGATTATAGGTGTGAGCCACCACACCTGGCCTGTCAGTTCTAAAAATTGATCACAGTAGTAAAAAGATAAAATTATGTTTCTATTCTCTTAATATTACAAAATTGTATATGAAAAGGAAATCAAGAAATGCATCCAGAAATGTAAGAAAATAGCATTGTAGAGATGGATTAGGCAATTAATAAAGATATGCTCTTCTGGGTCGGGTGTGATGGCTCACGTCTGTAATCCTAGCACTTCGGGAGGCTGAGGCAGGTGGATCACGAGCTCAGGAGATCGAGACTGTTTTGGCTAACATGGTGAAACCCTGTCTCTACTAAAAATACAAAAAATTAGCCAGGCATGGTGGCACATTGTAGTCCCAGCTACTTGGGAGGCTGAGGCAGGAGAATCACTTGAACCTGGAAGGTGGAGGTTGAGGTGAGCGGAGGTTGCAGTGAGCTGAGATTGTGCCACTGCGCTCCAGCCTGGGTGACAGAGCAAGACTCCATCTTAAAAAATGAAAGATATGCTCTTTTTCAAATTAATGGTTTTTTTTTTGGTATTTGTTAGCTTTTAAAAGTTAGTGATTAGTTATAATTTATTTTCTCATTCCAGATATTTACTTCACACCTAATTTTGTATTCTTTTCCTTAAACAGAGTTCCCCAATTGTAAAGGAATTAACTTACAAAAAAGCACCAAATGCAGTATTTTTAATATTTACCTTTCAGGTTCAGTTGCTAGATCTAGATATGCCTCTTTAAAAAATTTCCTTATTTTTTCTTTTAAAAAGAAAGTCATTTATTTTAATGTCAGATTGCTTTTGTTTGATTAAAATGTTTCATATTAAAATTGTTGTAAACTTGAAAAATATTATTCAGTAACATACTTCAAAAAGTTGACAGTTAAAAAAAAAAAGCAAGAAGAGCACTTGTCACTTTTCTTACCTAGTCACAGAGTTTGTGTAGTGAATGTAAAAAGAAAAAAAAATTGTTACAAGTTTGGAGCAAAGGAGTATGTGTTTAAAAGGAATGTTCTTCCTTTTTTTTTTTTTCTTGATTTTCGTTTTGTCCCAATAGGAAACCTAAATCTGTTTTAATTGCACAGACACAACGGACAAATAGTCATTTTGTATTTGCTGAGTGTAGTATCGTCCTTTGTTTATCTGCTATTAAACTGTTGACAGTTTTATGGCCAGTGGACAATCATTGTTCAAACTTTTTTGTAACTGCAGTGAATTGTGTTAATATAAAATTACGCTGCACAGTACAGGTATTGATCGACTTACGACCTATGCAACTTACGACCATTCGACTTTGCGACCACAATCGCTAGCCACGACTGCTCCGCGTCTGGCAGCGCAAACGTTGCCCAGATGGGCGTACGACAGTGTGGAACCAGCTTCCGGCAGCACTACCATCTCCGCATGCACCATTTCAACTGTTATCCCAGACTCGGTACAGCAATTTGTGTTTTGTGTCTTGGATATTTTTCATCAAACCCCTCCCAATAAACTACTTATACATTTCGAAGCAATGGACCCAAACATCGAACGATTTGCAAGGATTGAACGGATGGCGCACGATGTGTTTCATCCGTATCATGAAATTTATGAAGAAAAAAAGAAACATACAATTCAGACAGAGCTCACCATGTTTATGAAAAAACCAACTCCAGTAACCCCAACTGCTGCCTCAGATGACGACATCAACGATCC
Source organism: Cebus imitator (assembly GCF_001604975.1). Lineage (NCBI taxonomy): Eukaryota > Metazoa > Chordata > Mammalia > Primates > Cebidae > Cebus > Cebus imitator. The sequence goes on from NW_016107326.1 coordinate 5,012,809, forward strand.
GCAGCCAAGCACCAGCGGCCAGTAAAATGTTTCATACATGTTTATATATTTTGATATGTTTTGCAATTGGGAAAATGTTTCCTATGGTATTTTTTACACCTGTATTTTATATTTTTTTATGCACCTGTATTTTGTAATTTTGTATGTTTTGCAAATATTAAACCAATTGTACTGGTAATGCAGTGTTTTACTTAAACCTGACGAATATAAAAATAAGAAACAAAATGGTGTAGAGATGATACAAATGGCATAAAATGAACAAAGAAAATTATGATATATAACAATAATGAAAGAAAATTATAAGACAAAGATTTTTATAACATCATTTCACAGTACTGTACATATAGCCTACTCACGACCAAATCGTGTTACGACCGTTCTGTCGGAACCAATCGTGGTCGTAAGTCGAGCACTAGCTGTATTTTCTTGTTATGTTGATGGTAAAGTGAACATTAGAGATTAGAAAATTAGATGAGCAAAATACTGAACAGCCTATTGTTGTCATGTAACAAAAGACCATGAGATCCATGGAGGAAAAAAGGATAGCTTTATTTTCTTTGGAAAACAATCTGTAGATTGGGGATATGCAGCCTGTGGTGTAAAATAAAAACATGGTCCTAGTTACGGGTTGGAGAGTAGAGATTATAAAGGCAAAAACTAGGATGAGGAGGGGAGCCAGAGAAGTGACAAATAAAGTCTTGATTGGATGACCTTTAATCTCAAATCACAAGTATCTCTTAATTGGCTGCTTCCAGGTGGTTGGTCAGTTGGCACTAGATGGTCTTTTGGTGTTCATTTGGGGTATTTCCAGCCACGGTTGTTTCAAGGAACTGTTCTTTGACTTGGTGGCAGAAAAACAGGTTTTGTAGCACTTTAAGGACACAGAGTTATAACTGCTCCCTTACCCTGTCATTGCCTCTTGGGTCTGCTTTTACTTTTGAGCCACAAAGAGTCTATCTTGTCTATTAAACGGGGGCATAATTTGACAGTCCAATATTTATGTATAATGATGCCAACAATTCCACTAATGTTTACTTAATGCCATTCTTAGAATTTCTTATAGATCCTAGCATTTAGTACATCTGAGTTGAATAAATAAAAGTCTGGGAAATGAATGAAAGAAAAATTAGTTTAAAAAAAAAGAAAAATTAGTTCAATGTCCTATAACTTCAAGTTAATTTATTAGAATTGCCACCAACAGGCCAGGCACGGTGGCTCATGCCTGTAATCCTAGGACTTTGGGAGGCTCAGGTGGGTGGATCATGAGGTCAGGAGTTCAAGACCAGACTGACCAACATGATGACACCCCGTCTCTATTAAAAAATACAAAAATTAGCTGGGCATGGTTGCTCGTGCCTGTAATCGCAGCTACTTGAAAGGCTGAGGTAGGAGAATTGCTTGAACTGGGACTTGGGAGGCGGAGGTTGCAGTGAGCTCAGATACAGCCACTGCATTCCAGCCTGGGCTGCAGAGCGAGACTTCATCTAAAAAAATTGCTTGAACCCAGGAGGCGGAGGTTGCAGTGAGCCTACGTTATTGCACTGTAGAAAAGATAACAAGAAAAAAAAAAAAAAAAAAAAAAAAAAAAAAAAAAAATGCCACCAACAACTTGTAGTGATATCTCTATGGACAGTTGGGACAGCTATTCTTCATTCCTAAAACATACTGCTGTTCTTTAAGACCATTCTTTGGCACTGTGGAACTTTATCATTTTCTAGACATTTGTTAGCTACTAAATGTCTCATGCCAGGGACTCATATTTGTAAATAATAGTGTCTGCCTTTGAGAAACTTGTAACTAGTGGGTATTAAATGAACAGTCACAGTGCAGATCTGGAATCAGTGTTGAGGGAGTACAAAATCCTTTGGGTGTTGTAATCAGAGTGACGAAAAGCTTCACAGTGGTTGTAGGCCTAAGCTTAGTTGAAGGAAGAGGAAGCTTTCAAATTGAGGTGGCAGAGAAATCATTCTAACATGTGAAAAGGCAGGAAAGACTGCGTGCCGCCTATTTATTAGTTTTGTCTCCCTTGGAGCATTTTGTAAATTTTATTGAGTATTCAGAGTTGACAGAAAGGCAGTCAGGGATCATTTCATGGAGCGCCATGCTGAGAAGATTAGAGGATTTTAAGCAAATGATGTGGCCAAATTTGTAGTTTTGAAAGAGTACTTAACATTATTCTGGTTATATATTTAGCAGATTGGGCAAGAACTGATTGTTACAATTTGCTAGTTATTTAATGCAAAAAGGAACCTGGAATGCTGTTTATCTCAATGAACATTATGTAATGTATCTTCATGGCCTACTTAGTGAGGTAAAAAAAAGTTTTTTTGAAATAGTAAAGATTTAAACTTTTTGAAGGGTTAGCTTTCTCAGATAATTGTGTTGAGTTGTGAGCAGAAGTAAAATAATGTTTTTACAGGTGAGAGCATTTAATAACCAGTGCAAGACTGCCCAGACTACTCTTTCCATCTGCCATGATAACTGGCAGAATGTGAGATGGTGATTGCTCTATCATCTTGGGTACTGAGATGAATAGACGTGGAGTGGAGTCCTCAAATGACTTGAATAGCGAGTGTAAGCAAGAAAATGACTTCATTGTTTTAAGCCACTGATATTTTGCGGTTCTTACCTGATAAATGTTATGTGAACCTCATGTTTTTTAATTGATGTAACCTGTATATCAAAACAATTTTTTGAAGGAATTATTGTAGAAAAATTTCATCTATCTGATTTAGAGAAATTTTCAAAATCACAGTAACTTAGGTAACATAGTAACATAAAAGTTCTCATAATATGTGTAAACTGAAATGAGCTACTGCAACTAAGTCATTTTGAAAGAGATTAAAATTGCCTTATCTTTGTTAACATAAATAAAAGTGTGATATTAAATCCATTACAAAAATGGGTAAAAATTGAAGACAACTGCAATTTTATAAGTTCCTGAATTTTATATTGTACATGATATTACAGTCATCCTTCAGTATACATGCAGGGGTGGTTCCAGGACCCAAGTCTACAAATAGGTCCTACAGTGGGCCCTGTGAAACCTACATGTAGGAAAAGTTGGCCCACTGTATACGCAGGTTTGGTATCCTGTGAATACTGTATTTTTAATTTACATTTGGTTGAAAAATTTAAGCCTGTAAGTGGACTTGGACAGTTCAAACCCATATTATTCAAGGGTCAACTGTATTTTACAGTCAGTATTTGCATAATAAGGAATCTAAGTGGTACTTTGATATTCAAAGTTTCACAATAATCTGTATGTACATTTTAAAATGAGTGTGGTGATGTTAATACTTAATATGGAAAATATATTACTAAAGGAATTTATAATTTTATATCAATTCAGCATATTGTTTTTGAAATTTAGAATAATCATCTATAGATACCTTAATCTTGCTATATGACATTCTTATGGTGGTTTATTAATTATCATAACTTATGAATAATGAGTAAAAATTATATAAATATACAAGCCAATACTTGCTTGACATTATTATCATTTAATGATAGTAAATTAGATTTTCACATGAAATGATTTCTGTTTATCTGGGCAATAAATTTAAACTATAAAAAAATGCAGTGTAACTTACACTGTAAATAAACTATTAGCAATGAACATTACAGTGAGAGTTGGTAGTATATGAATTATTCACTGCAAACTTACGGTCTCTGTGTCATTAGCATGTAAGATAATGAGCCTAATTACCATGGCTTTAAACTCAGGGGAGTTAGCAATTTATATGTGAAAGTTTCTGGGCTGTAGTTACCACCCACAAGGGTACTGAGAGAACTGCAAACACTACCTCTGTGTTTTGTTTCTGAAATGTTCTTTTCACTCAATGGCTTCCTTCTTAATAAATTAGTTTTTATTTATTTTTATAGTGAGAATTATGAGCTTTTTCTCTTGCTTGAATCCCTTTTTAAAGGAGTTATGAGAAATATTTATTTTTTTAGTGTAATTTAGTGTTATAAGTAGACAAAATATTATTAGATATGTTCTTTTATTTGCTTACATAAGTTAGCATCACCTATTAAATTATCACAAATAGGGTAATTTGGAAAATCTAGCCTAAAAGGTTAATATTAACAATCAGTTTTCTCCTCTAAAAGGATTTGTACTAAGATGATTTACTTTCAAAGTACTCAGTATTAACTTATAGCCTTTTTTCTAATCTTTAATAGTGTATCTCTGATCTTAATTAAAGGTTTTGATGAACTTTTTGCTTCTATTTTCTCTTATAGTATAAATTGTCTGTAATAAGCCACCTTAATTGAAGTTGGTAAATCTACAACTGCTTCAATTATACAGTAGTCAATTATACACTAATTTAATTCTACTTAACAGGATACAGTATATCATTAATCAGTTTTAGACTTAATACAACAGATTTAGAAGTAATCAAATTGAAGCATTTTATTTAGCTGGGAAAAAAATGAAGGGTCATATCTAGAAATTCACGTATCAATTCTGATAAAAGTTTCTTTGCTGAAAATGAAGGAATGTAGCTGTTATGTTTACTGTTGAGTGCCATGGGCTGAAGTTTGTTACCTTTAGATGTTGATAACATAATAGTTTTGTACTCTACCTTGTCCTTACATTTTTATTGTATTACTAAATGGGTTGTTTTTGTAACACAGTTATTTAACATATACGTAATATCAGTATTCCTTGAGTGAATATCTTTATTGGTTGCTTTTTAACCTTCTTTTTGCCATGGTAAACATAGGATTTTTTTTTTTTTTTTGAGACACAATCTTGTTCTGTTGCTCAGGCAGGAGTATAGTGGCGTGATCTCGGTTCACTGCAAACTCCCCATCCTGGGTTCAAGTAGTTCTTGTGCCTTGGCCGTTCAAGTAGCTGGGGTTACAGACATTTGTCAGCATGCCCAGCTAATTTTTGTATTTTTAGTAGAGAAGAGGTTTCACCATGTTGGCCAGGCTGATCTCGAATTCCTGGCCTCAAGTGATTTGCCTGCCTTGGCCTCCCAAAGTGTTGGGATTACAGGTGTGATCCACTGTGCCTGGCGCATAGAATATTTACTAGTAGTTTGTTTTGAACATGTAAGCATGTGCACAAATGTATTTTCTTTTCAGAATTGTGTTACATAAGATGATTAGATGTAATTAACTAGAAAATCTTTAGCAAAATGATATTTGTTTTCTGATTGAGGTGGTGACAAGTTTCCTTAGAATTCTTGGGAATGTGTTATAAACTTGATGTAATCATTTTTCTCAATTATTTGCTCATTGAATTAAATGATTCAGATTGAATTGCATTACTTATTCTTTCTATAAATGTTCATGTTATTGGAAACACTTCTTGTCCTGCACAGCTTTCTTAACAATAAATTAGTATTTCTTTCTTTGCTCACCCATCTTGTATTTCTTTTTAAGAATGTTCCAGATAGGGATAGTCTATGTTTTAAAGACTATGTTAAGTGCATTTTACCCTTTTGAGAGAGTTAGTTTTAGTAACAAGTTTCAGGGAACCCCTAGGACTCTGGCCTTATTATATCTTAGGCCATTTAAAAAAAAAACAAACTCAAAGGTAATATGTGTACATGGTTGACATTCAAATAGAACAGATAGTCTAATAATGAAAAACGAGAAATCTTGCCCTACAGTTCTCTGTTCCCACTCCCCCAAAGGCAGCCACTTGTAACGGAATCAGTTTTGAGTGCTTATTGTGGTTGTGTTAGCCTATAGTAGAATTATAGATTCTTTTTTTTTTTTTTTTTTTTTTTGCTTAGAGACAGGGTCTCGTCCACTCATTAGGTTGAGGAGTACAGTGGTGCAATCATAGCTCACTGAAGCCTAGAACTCTTGGGCTCAGTCGATCCTCCTGCCTCAGCTTCCTGAGCAGCTGTGACTATAGGCATGCACCACTGTGCCCTGCTAATTTCTTGATTTTTTTTTGGAGAAACAGGGTCTTACTCTTTGTCCCTCAAATGCCTGGCCTCAAGTGATCCTCCTGCCTTGGCCTCCCAAAGTGCTATGATTATAGGCGTGAGCCACTGTGCCCAGCCTTAGAAATTATTTCTTGATGCTTCTGCTCTTGTGTTTTCTGTGATTTAGGTGACTCTTTTATCTCATACCACTTCTGCCTTTTCTCCGTCCTTCCTAGTTGCGATCATTGTTTTAGTTCCTAAATTGGTTACTTTTTAACTTCAAATAATTTGGAGAAATTTATATTTTATGTTTTGTTAGCTGTATTCCCTTACTGTTTCTTGACTTCTATTAATTTTAATATCGAAGTTGATAATGCTAAGAACTTGTTTGTATTAAAGTAATTCTCACATGTGAATAAAAAGTGATTAGTGCCAAAAGTTTACAATAAAATATAACAGTCTCCTACCCTACCCTGGGTTTCCAGAAGTGACCATTTATAATACTGTTTGTTCCTTCTGATACTAGCTTATTCCTAAATAATATATGTATTCAGCTTTTTTGATTAACCAATTTTAGATGTTATCTATTGACTTTTTCATTGGGGCCTGGGATACAGATCATATTATATACCTATGCAGTTCTGAAAAGTTATGTAATAATTTTAGTTGAATCTATAAGCAGCCTATAATTGTTATTTTTATTATGGTGACTATGTAAGTACTGAGTGCTATAATATAGTACATTACATTCATTTGCTTAATCAAATATTTGGTCCCCCCCCTTCCCAACACCATATTATTTATAGCCTTGTTTATTCATTTGCTTAGTTTCCTGTTGGCTGATTTGCTAATTTCCCCCTTAGTGTTTCAGCAATCTCTCTGGCACCTCCCATTAATATTTCCTTGTGTATCATAGGTTCAAAACTCAATTTTTTTTTTCCTGTGATTTTCTTTCCTTCAGCTCTCTATTCTACTTTAATCAGGAATTGTCTTACTCTCTTCAGCTCTGATCCTGGGACTTCCCTTCGTTGCACTTTTGGTGGACAATTTGCTTTCTGGTTATTTTTAGTCTTACTAGTTTATGCCCTTGTTTTACTGAAGCACATTCTCCAGAGCTTCCTGAGAAAAGAATATGTGAGAAATAAAAATTTTGAGTACATGTAGGTCTAAAATGTCTTTATTCTACCTTTATATAGATTGGTATTTTAATTAAGTATGGAAGTGCAGATTGAAAATAATTATTCCTCAAAAATTTGAAGGCCTTGCTCCATTACTAACTGGTGTTGCCTAGGTGAAGTTCGATGCCACAGTGATTTCCAGTTCTTTGTATGTGACCCATTTTTTTTCCCTTTGGACATTCTTAGAATCTCCTCTTTCCTTCTGGTATTCTGGCATTTCTCAATGTGATTTTTCTTATTATGGCCTTTTTTTTTTTTCATTGTTCCGAGCATGTAATAGGCCCTTACAGTTCAGACACTTAAATGTTGTTCCTGCCATTCATGCAGGTTTTTGAAATTTCTTTTCTACCATTTTCTCTAGAGCTATGAGTTATTTTTAGTAGCCAGTTTTCTATTAATAGACACTGGATTTTTCAAGTTTTCCACTACAAAAAACACTGCCATTTATTATCTTTTTTTGCATGTACTTTTGTAAAATTGTGCCAGTTCTTCTGTAAGATATACATGGCTTTTATTTTATCACTTTCTCTGTGAAGTAGAGGTGGGGCAGGGAAGGCAGGGAGAGGAAGAAGCTTTGAGATTCTCCTACTTGAACTTCAAATTCTGGTGTGATGCCTCAATATTGAGTTAGAATGGCTTTATCAAGCATGTTTATTTTCAGTTTTTTATACTATTTTTGTCATAGTCATGAAGCCCAACAAACCAACATAGAACGCATTTCATACTGAAAAATAAATAGCTTCATTCATCCATTATTCATTTATTTATTCAGTCATGTTGTGATATTCTTTGGGAATAGAAGAGTGATACTGTACTTGCTGTCATGGAATTTACAATTTTAGGGATTGGTAGGAGTGTAATTGATAAAGCATATATTTGTGCTTTGCAGTAATAATATTGACTAATTCAAGAAAACTTGGAGACAGGTTTTCTTTGAATGGAATGTGATGCTTGTTTGTGTTTTGATGAACACATTTATTAGCTTTTGATTTTTAAAATTAGGAGAGAACAGAGTGTCCTGTTTGGCAGAGAGACCTAATATGTAATCCTCTGAGTTCTTCAGTTGTTGCAGAACATAAACATTTAATAAAGAGTTCAAGAGATTAGATTAAATGTTATTTAAAACATATGTTATATTGCCCTCATGGCTAAATGGCCCGGTTCAGGAATCGATGAATTATCCCACAGGTAGCAAAGTTTTTTCCCTGGCTCCTCTCCCACCCCAATTACTTGATTTCCACATATGCTACACAGGGGGATTGAATATGATGTCAGAAGCCGTAAGAAAAAGAGAAACTTTGCCTTTTTACTGCTTTTATTAGGAAATAGAAAACATTTTTAGCAACAGACTGTACTTTATCATAAAAATACAGTTGGGTGTTTTAGGCCTTCACAAATTTGATTTCATTGTACTTAGTGATAGATGTTAGTAAGCTGTGTGAGATGGAGAGAACATTAAAGAATAAACAGGAACCTCTCAAACTTGCTAGTGATGTTTTACAGTTTGTAGCATGGATTTTTCTTACTTTTAGTTTTTCCTTATAAAATACTTTATATACAACAAACTAACAATACTAAAACAAACACCCGTGTACCCAGTGTCTCAACACTTATAATTGTTGAAGATTTGGGTGGGCAGAATCTTCTACCCAAATAAAAGGGAATATGTTACAAGTACATCTGGGGCTCTCTATATACCTCTCTTCAGTCCATTTTCCATCTTATTTCAAAGGTCACTGGTGTTCCAGTTTTGTTTTTAGCTGAAATGCTTTTCTTAGTGCTTAAAATATATGTGTATATATTCATAAACAATATGAAGTACTGCTTTGCATGTTCTAAACATATTTTATGGTGTCTCTCCTTCAGTTGCTTTTTTGTGTAACATTGCATTTTTAGATTTTTCCATGTTAATGCATGTAATTTATATATAATTTATTTTCACCTGTATAGTATTGTATGAATATATCGCAGTTTATTTTTGGTTGAGCAATTACAGGTTTTTCAATATTAGAAACACTGTGGCATTTAAGGTTCTTGTACTGATCTGTATATGCATATGTGAAAGATTCTTGAGGACTGTATTTTAAATATGTGGATATTTAAATTTCAGTTAATTAAAATTAAATCAGTTCCGCAGTTGCACTAGCAACATTTAAACTGTTTAATAGCCACATGTAACTAGTGACTAATGTATTGGATATTGTAGATATGGAATAATTCCATTATCATAAAAGTTTTATAGGCTAGTGCTCCTTGGGATTTATACCTGTGTGTGAAATTGTTGTGTCATCTGAGCGTTCGCTTTCTCAATTGTCTTACTAACGACTGGTATAAATGGATGTTCTGATTTCTGTTTTGATAGGTGTGAAATGTATTTCACTGTGGTTTTAATTGGCACTTAAAAATATCTAGTGAGGTTGAGCCTCTTTTCTTACATGTACATTTACCTTTGACAGTGATTGCCTCTTAGTGTCCTTTGCTCATTTTTTTCTTTTGAAATACTTTAACTTACTGATTTGTATGAGTTTTTTGTATTTTATGGATACAAATTCTTTGATTATATTTACCATATATGTCTGTGCCTAGTATATGACTTATCTTTAATTTTGTGATGTCTTTTGCCTCGTACAAGTTTTAAAATGTAATGTAATCAAATTTATCAATTTTTAAAAATGCTTTATGTTCTTATGCATTATTCAAGAAATTCCTTCCTACTCGGAGATCAGAGTTTCCTATAGGTGCTTTGCAGAAGTAGATCTTTTATCTGGTTGTGTGTAACTTTATGATGTGAGGTAGAGTTTGAGACTGATTTTTTTTGCATATGGACAACCAATTATCTTTACATAATTTTCTGAAAAGACCATTGTCATAATAGTTTTCTGTTTGCATAGGGGTCAGTTTCTGGGTTCTAATTCTGTTCCATTGGTCTTTTGTCCCTATAGCAATATTTCACTTGAATTTTCTTTTTTAAAAAAATATCTATTTTTTATTTTATCTTTTGTAGAGATGGAATCTTGCTTTGTTGTCCAGGCTGTCTTGAACTTCAAATGATCCTTCTGTCTCAGCCTCCCAAAGTGCTGGGATTATGGGTGTGAACCACTACACCTGGCTAGATTTTCTTAAAATGAAAATAACAGTGATAATTAGGTCCAGGCCCTCTTCCTAAAATTGATTTAACTGATGATAAGATATAACACTGGAATTTATAATATAAAATGCTAGAAAATGATATTATAACCAGCAGATGTGAACAATAACATTTTTTCTGTGATGATATTTGAGAAAAGTTCAGCTTAATTACAAAAGAGTGAAAAAATCACTTTTTCAAAGTCAGAACTTCTGGAAGCTTTCAAGTGGTGAATTGAGCCTCATTTAAAAAAATCTAATTTTAACTTTTAATGCCATTTGTTTTCTTTTGAGATATAACTGATTCATTTACCATCAATTTTTATAAATTGGATTTGTGGTTTGACCATTGTATGAAAAGAATTTTTTTAAAAAAGTACATGGGTCATATGGGTAGTAATTAGGCAAATTGGTTTTAGATTTGCACTGCCTGTCCAATGATCTGAGATTTAGGGGACCTAGGGCATATAAATAGGGGTTCTGTTAGCTTTACAAAGTGCTTGTGATGATAATATAGAAGGACCAAGTACCTGGCCAAGATCAAGGGCATACTAAATAGTTGTTCCTAACGTAATGGTACAATTGCAGAGAGAGGGATGAGAGAAGGAGACTTAGGATGATGTGTTGATGTGTGTGTATATAGAAATGAGAAAGAAATGATCTTTGGAACGATTACTAAAGAAAAACAGCAATGGAAGAAGACTAGCCCATGTCCAGCCGCAAAAGGAAGTAGAAGACAGTGAATCAGATAGTGGCCAGTACAGGACACTAGGTGGTGCCATTAGTCTTAGACTGCTTATTTGAAGTCTCCGGAGGCTTGATAGTCTCCGAGTAGAAAAAGAGAAAGGCCACTAGGCCTCGTGGGTGGCTCACACCTGTAATCCCAGCACTTTGGGAGGGCGGGGTGGGTGGATCATGAGGTCAGAAGTTCAAGACTTGCCTGGCCAAGATGGTGAAGCCCCGACCCTACTAAAAATACAAAAATTAGCTGGGCATGGTGGTGGGCACGTGTAATCTCAGCTACTCAAGAGGCTGAGGCAGAGAATCACTTGAACCGGGAGGTAGAGTTTGCAGCAGTGAGCCAAAATCGTGCCACTGCACTCCAGCCTGGGTGACAGAGTAAGACTCTGTCTGTATAATGAAAAAAAAAAAAAAAAAGAAAGGCAGTCACAAATCAAGGGGCTACTGCTTGTATATTAAATGAGTGAACTGTCTTATTGAATATAACTCAAAGTAATATTATAGTTCTTGATACTTTCTTCTCCAGTGATTATTTTGAAAATTATCCTGAAATTTGTATTGTAAAGAAGTTTGTCCACCAAATAAACTGTGTTTTAAAAATGACAGTTCATTTCTTTCTAATTTTAAAAGTTATATATAAGAATGTGTTTTCACTTAAAATTCATATTAAAATAAGATAATTGAAATTTTCATATTGAAATGATCAGAAGGAGCTTGGTGTTTTAATAAGCTTTACCGGCCTTTTCCTAGGTCAATGTACAATTCTGTTGAACCTTTTTGAAATACAGATGTGTATTTGAAATACGTGTCCATGGGTTCCGCATTGGTGGATTCAGCTGTGGAAAGAAAATATTAGGGAAAAAGAAATTTCATGTGTACTGAGCATGTACACTTTTTTCCTTGTCATTATTCCCAAAACAATACAATATGACAAACGTTTACGTACATTACATTGTATTAGATATTATAAGTAATCTAGAGATAATTTAAAGTATGGGGAGGATGTACACAGGTCATATGCAAATACAGCACAGGTTTGAACAGCGCAGGTTTGAACTGTGTGGACCCACTTTATGCAGTTTTTTTTTTCTTCCAATAGATACAGTTGGCCCTCTATATGGGTTGGTTTGGCACCTACAATCAAACATGGTTGGAAAATACAGTATTCAAGGACTGTGAAAGTCATGTATATGGAAAAAAGGGCCAACTTTTTGAATGTATGGTTTAACAGGGCCAACTGCAGTACTTTAGTATGTGTGCATTTTGGTATCCAAGTGGGGTCCTAGATCCCCCAAAGATACCAAGGGATGACTGTATTGAAGATGATTCCTTGATTCTTGCTACATTTTTTTTTTTAAGATTTCAGATTGGGAATAATTTAATGCGTTATTTGATTTCTGGAGATGGGTTACACCATTTAATTTTTGTTGATACATGTATTGTGCAGGTGACAGAAACCCTAACTCAGACTGGCTTAAGTAAATGGAAATTTATTGGATCATATATCTAAAAAGATCTTGGTATGGCTCATTTTAGGTGAAGCGTGATGCCGTGGTTCAAATAATGTTATTTGGACCCTCTTCACCTCATCTTCTAGAGGTAGGGTACTGCCATCAGCTTTTGGCTTATATCCTTCTCGTGTGTATGTGTGTCTGTTCTAGTGGCTCTAAAAACAGGTGTGGTATTATGTCATATTAGGCTGCTTTGGCTTGTTTGGGCTCCATTTTTATTCTGCAACTGGAGATAGAATTAACAGTGCTGGAAATTTATGGATTAAATTGTTGGAAGGATGATTTCCCCAAAGAAAATTTTGATCTTATTAGGGAAATAAAGTATGGTTGTAAAATTGCACTTATTTCTTTGAGAAAGTCATCTTCAAGCTGTTTTTCTTTGCTAGTTATGGCAGCTCACACCTGCAATCACAGTACTTTGGGAGGCTGTGGTGGGAGGATCGCTTGAAGCCAGGAGTTTGAGACCAGCCTGGGTAACAAAATGAGATCCTATCTCTACAAAATATTTTAAAGTTAGCCAGAGATAGTGGCATGAACCTGTAGTTATAGGTACCCAGAAGGCTGAGGCAGGAGGATTGCTTGAGCCCAGGGGTTCAAGGCTGCATTCAGCTATGATTGCAACAGAGCAAGTCCCCATATCTTTAAGAAACAGCAACAGCCGCCCACACACGAAAAAGTGTTTTTTTTTTACTAGTCTGTTCTTATGCTATTTATTTTATTTCACTAGAATTTGTTTTTACTTTAATCTCATCTGTGCTACTTATTAGTTGTGTTGATTGCTCATAGTCTGTTTCTTCACTGGCAAAATCATTAATATAACTGTTGATATAGTTATTGTGATGATAAAATAAGATAATGTGTGTGAAATACCTAGCCTGGTACCTGGCATATATTAGATATTACAGAAATGTTAGTCCACTTGTAAGCATGGTTATTAGCCAGACATGTTTGGATTTTATCGGTCTTTGCTATATGTTTTAAATTAGTCTATAATCTGTAAGTTCAGTTTTCAAATTATCAATTTAATTTATTGATTACCACTTTCAGTGCTAAAAATGACAGTTGGTAGATATTGTCCTATTCATGACTTGCCAGTATTTTTATCTTAGTATTTAATGTGCAGATTTAGCTTCTGCAAGGTTTTTACAATTAATCTATGTTGGGAAATATAAATTATCTTTAAGGACTAGCAATAAGTATAGTGAAATTATGATAAATGGTTTTATTGTTTGGGGAAATAACATAAACTGCCTCATGTGTTTGAAGAATAAAAGGAAGTTGGCAGCAAGGGAGAAAGATGAATGATTAAGTGTGGTTTAAACTTGTTTTTCAATTAAAGAGCTTCATTGTTGTACACAATATTCAAAATGTATTTAAAATGTAACATTAATTTTTCTATTACCATTCATCTTTATTAGAAAATATTGCTTATATTTATCATAATTTTTTTCCCTACCCACTGTAGTACTCTTATAATCTATTTGGGTTAACTCGCTTATAGTCTCAAGGAAAGAGCCTCCTTAATTGTTTTTAAATTGTTTGAACTTTAGAGATTTAGTAACTTATATTTCCAATAACTAACAATACACATGAAACTCTTGATAGTGATGGAATAGAACTAATTCATTTCCTTATAATATAGTGGTACATATTATTTGACTTATGGCATATATAACTCTGGTTAGCTACAAACAGCTTTATACTGGTATCTTTTATTCAAATTTGAAAAGTATCAGTGTAACATATGAAGAATTACTTTTTACTCATTTTCACCATATCTTATGGACACAAACCACATGAGACCAAAAATAGTGTACACTGACATGGCTGGTCATTTTATGGTTGGTTATTGTATTTATTATTATGTACTATGTTGGTTGTATTTGTGCTTTAGTTGCTATTTATTTCTAAGAGTCTTGTGTTAGGTAGGTGAGGTGTAAAAGTGATAAGAATGTCTTGGTGTGGTGGTTCACGCCTGTATTCCCAGCACTTTGGGAGACCGAGGCAGTTGGATCACTTGAGGTCAAGAGTTTAAGACCAGCCAGGCCAACATGGTGAACCCAGTAGGCGGAGGTTGCTGTGATCCGAGATCATGCCACTCCATCCCAGCCTGGGCAACAGAGGGAGACTATGTCTCAAAAATAAATAAATAAATAAATAAATAAGAAAGAAAGATAAGAATGTGACATGTTAATAGGGAGAGATATTAGTTTGATGGTAATTAAAAGCAGAGAAAGTTTTAAAAAAAACTAAATGGTGAAGAATTGGTTTGCTCAACAATAGGAGTTATTTCGAAGAATAAAGAAAGTGATTAAACATGTGAAAAGTAGTGTGCCTATGCCCCAAAGTGCTATTGCTTAGTGGGTTATATCTATTGATACTTACCATGTTAGAAATTAACCTGGAGACAGTTGAAAATATTCAATAAAAGATAACTATAATGCCAGTATTTGCTAGCATAAGCACATTTTTGTGAAAAATAACTATTTTCTAAACAAAAAAAAATTGTTAAAAGAATGGTATTGCTTATTGCAAATCTCTTTAAATGTCTGACTCAGTAGACAGCTGGATTTTCATCTGTTTCTGCCTGTAATCTGTTGCAATGTATTGAACTGGTCCAGAACTCCTGGTCTCAAGCCATTCTCCCACTTCAGCCTCCCAAACAGCTAGGATTGCAGGTGTGAGCCGCTGCACGTGGCAAAGCAAATTGTTTTAACCTTGTGGATTCCCTGAAAAGATTTTGGGGGACCCTTCTGGTCCCTAGACTATGCTTTGAGAACTGCTGGCCTTGGCAATTGAAAGTAAGTACAGTGAGAGACATTGGTAGAAATGCTTTTGAATTTAGAGTAGAGTCTGGGCATCAATATTAGATGTCTATTGATCTTTTGTTAAAATACTAAGAATTTGAGAATTTAAAGGCAAAAACATTGTAGGTCTGCTGGTCAGACTTTTCATAGCTAGATAATTCTGTAGGCTTAAGGCCCTTTAAATCCAGGTAATTTCCAAGTAGGTGGCAAGGCAGCAACTGTGGATACCATAGCTGCTAACAAGTTTCTTATGGCATTTGTGCATAGATCATTAAGAGAGGAATTATTTCTCACAACCAATTTTTAGTGTAGAGAAACTAGAATATTTTGGAAAAATAGTCTTAATAGAATACATATAGCAGTAATGTAGTCTTCTATTTGGCAGGAATATATATAGGGATGGTCACTTTAGATTAAGGAAAAAAATAAAACTTACCCTACTTATAAATGGAGGCTTCTGTATTGAGAATTTTTCTTATTATAACATATATTCACCTCAGTATCAAGTTCTCAGGGTTTTTGATACTCCCAGATTGACAGTTACTCAGCTGAAGCTTGGAGGTAGGACAGACCTTGATTGATGTTTGGCAATAATTTTCAGTTCTAATGTTGGAAATTTTTGCTCTAACCTTGTTGATGAAGCATTTAAGTTATTTACATTTTTATGCTTAGGGATGTCTACTTATGTCTACTTTACATTTATATTCAGGTATATTTTAAGGCAGTTTTTGTTTTAAGTATATCCTTTTTTCTTCAATAGTATTTATCAAAATTATAATTATTTGATATGACAAAGCCACTTGACATTTTCATATTAGCTTGAACTTTCCATTGATATGTCAAGCAAATAAGTACTTAGTTTTTTTCTGAGTAGAAACCAACTGTACTGCAAACCCATTGATAGTAAATTAATTGCAGGGATTTAACATGTAGGGAAACCTTAATTATTCTGAATATACTTGTGTTATGATGTGTAGATGATTTGTTTACTGTCATTAATGTGACTGAGTCAAAATCTGTGTAGTTATTTGCATAAAGGGGAAGTGTTGCTAATATATTTTGCATTACTTAATGTTACATATAAAATTAATTTTCCTTGTAAGGGATGTGAGAAATTTTTTTACTCTTCATTTCTGTTTATTCTCATCTATTTCTTTGAAAATGTAGATTTAATTTGTTTAAGTACTATGTGATGAAAACATTACAAATATGCTCTTGCTCTGTTTTTTTCGAAACAGGGTCTCACTCTGTCATCTAGGCTGAGTGTAGTCACATAATCATGGCTGCCTGCATGCCAATCTCCCGGGCTCAAGCAGTCCTTCCACCTCAGCCTCCCGAGTATTTGGGACTACAGGTGCACACCACCATACTCAATTAACTTTTGACTTTTTGTAGAGATGGAGTCTCACTGTGTTGCCCAGGCTGGCGTCAAACTCCTGGATGCAAGCAGTCTACTGGCCTCAGCCTCCCAAAGTGCTGGGATTACAGGCATGAGCCATCACAGCCAACATGTTTTATTTTCTAACTCTGATTATAATTTAAAGGATAGTATTATAAATGCTTAATTTTATAATCTCCAAATAGTGATATTGTATTGCTCTTTATTGTGATGGATAAATTATAAGACATGTGTTTAGCTGGTTTGCTGGAAAGTCTGTTTTTAGAAATTTGCTGTTAATTTCTCAGTTGCCCACATGAACTTATTTCATTTATAGCTTTGGCCAGCAATTAACAAATACACTTCAGTCAGTAGGGCTTCGTGTTGCTCTGAGTGGGGTTCCTTCTACCCCTGTTCAACTTCACTCAACTCATGGTCTATAGTGTACCTCTTACAAGGTCCTTATACTGCAGATCTTCTCTGCTACAGACGCTTGAGCTTTTGCCTTAAGCATACTGGTGTAATTAGAAGTAGAAAAGAAGGGAAAGGGTGAATAATAAGAGATGAGAGAATTTAAAAATGGTCAAACAGGAGTTGTGAAGTTGGAGTGTGGTGGACATGAAGATGTGTAGCCCTGATCCTCCTTCAAGGAAGAATTGCAGCCCAGTTGTGGGGAGGTCAGTCATCAGAAAGCCTTTGGCTGTCCTGGCCTACAGAGGGCAGTCCCCCCACCCCAAAAAAAAGAAGAAGCCTTAAGCTGTCAGCTCCTTTCCTTCAGGGTCTACCTCAGTTGCAGAGCGCCTCCTTGTTTAAGGTCACATCTTTCCCAGAGCAGCTTTTATTCTGCAACCAACATGTTTAAAGGCCCAGCCATTTTGTTCAGGCCTAAGACAACTCTGACAGGCGATACACCCCCGGAGATCCTTGCCAGTTTGCTTGAGGCTTTGTTGGGCCTGAATTGCAATTTGATTTTTCCCTCTGCCCAATTCTGCTTTCTCCCTGGAGTTCTTTCACAGGGATTGACTGCTAATAAACATTGTATACCCAAAACTACTTCAGTGTTCGTTTTCAGAGAATTCAGCTTGCAACAGGCAGGTGTATGGGCTTCATGTTGTCCTAAACCTTCTGTAAAGTTCTGTGCAATTTTTTTTGTGTGAATTTGCATTTTTCTGAGAATGTCTATAGCTTTCATTATATTCGTCAAGATAGTCTTGAATATTAAAGGTCTTTCTCATCAAGGACTTAAGAAGAAAAGGCTTTAAATTGTTTTTTTTTTTTTTTTTTTTTTTCCTCAAGGTCAAACTACATACAGTTGGCCCTTGAACTATATGAGGGTTAGTAGTGCTGACCCTCTGCACAGTTGAAAATTTACATGACTTTTTACTCTCCCAAAACTATTAATAATCTACTGTGGACCATAAGCCCTACCAGTAGCATAAATAGTCTATAAACACGTATTTCGTATGTGTCTTATATACTGTATTCTTACAATAAAGCTAGAGAAAACAAAGTGTTATTAAGAAAATCATAAGGAAGAGAAAACCTATGTAGTATTCATTGAGTGGAAGTGGTTCATTATAAAGATCTTCAACCTTGTCATCTTCATATTGAGTAGGCTAAGGAGGAGGAGGGATTGCTTTCTAACAGGTGGCAGAGGTGATTAATAGGAGAAAAGGCATACAAATTTTAATTTTAATTTTATTTAAATGTGCATAGGAGGGGAGAAGCTCAGAATTATTTATTTATTGTAATGTTATTTTTTTATAGAGATGGGGGTCTCACTTTGTTGCCCAGGCTGGTCTTGAATTCCTGGGCTCAAGTGTTCAGCCTACCTTCCAAACTGCTGGGATTACAGGCATGAGACACTGTACCTGGCTGGAGGGACTATATTTTTGTTACGGTACTCAGAGAACCCAGTGCAGTACAGATGCTTATACACCTTTTTTTCTTTTAATAGAAAAGTGGGGAGATGGGGAATGTAGACATTTCTTTTGAGGGCCAGTTAATCATTAGGTGGGAGGCAGACATGAGAAGGTGAGAGGTGAAGCTGCACAGGAGCAAAGGTTGTCTTACTATGCAAATGAAGGCCTCCTGGGTAATCTGTTGGAGCTGCCCTCAGAAGAATAGATAGTCTTTCTGGGCAGTAATGATTATGAATTCCAGTTTCTTCTTATGTGATTGATGTGATGAGATCCCTAGCAGGGGATTTAAGACAATTGCATTTCTTTTGGAAAGAAGTTTTTTTGGGCTGATAAGAAAATACCAGAGAGAGCCCCTCTCTGCGCTGGGGTGGGGGACATGACAAGGTTAAGGATCTTGATTCTGAGGCAGCTCCTAAGGCCTCTAAGCATGCCTAAGTGCCAGTCTTTGAGGGTGTGGTTTGAGAGACCAAAATAGATGCCCCTTTATCAACTGGAATAGACCTTAAGGTTAAGGAAACAAAGTTACTTATGGGTAGAAAATTCAGGGCCCTGCTGGTGTGGCAAATTTCTAAATTCCTATGGCTACAAGAAAAATCACTCTTGTGGCCGGGCATGGTCTTCTTTATTTTTTATAGCTAACTATTTGTCCAGTTGCTCTGTACTGTTTATTGGCTACTGCATCTCTTTCTCATTATTTTGAGATGCCACTTTTACCATATGTAAATTTCTATGCTTATTTTGATTTATTTGTGGACTGACTTCTGTGTTCCATGCTGTGGCTTTTTGTCCATATCCCAGTTTTATTATTGACATATTAAAATAGTTTTATTCCAAATTGGGCTATTTCCCTCTCATTTCTTCAGTTTTTCAGAATTTCCTACTTTATTCTTTTAATTTTTCAGTGTTTCATCTTGTTATCTCATCTGTACTATCTTTCCTACAAAAAAGCTCTGAATCCTGGCATTTAGAGCTTTTTTTTTTTT
>NW_016107326.1:5032448-5034094 GCF_001604975.1 Cebus imitator
TGTAGGAAGGATGGTAAGATCTCTTTGATACTGGGATTATGTTAAAGTTAGAAATCAGCCTGAGGTAAATTGATGTCTTGACATTGAATCTTCCAAACCAAGAACATGATGTGTTTCTTCATCGCTCCTGTTTCAAGTCTTCTGTTAATGCTTTTAAGAGTTTTTACAATTTATTTTTTTATATGCCTTATTATCTTTTTTATTGGTTTTGTGAATCCATATTTTCTTTAGCTGGTAGAAGTTTATGTAAATGAAAGTTTCTGACTTTTATGTATTTATTGTTTACCCACCCACCGCACCACATTCTATTATTGTGTGTAATAAGTTTTCGGTTAATTTTTTTTTCATTTTTTAAAACTATGCAGTGATAAAAGCTTCAAGTAGTAAAGGATTTACCTCTTAATTCCAAATATTTATACTTCTAATTTCCTTTATGTTGTTTGATGGTATTGGCTAGTATTCCAGTATAATGTTAAGTATCAGTGGGATGGGCATCTTTGTCTTATTGTTAACTTGGCAGATTAGTGGTATGGTTATACATTTCATGGTATTCTTCTCACTTTGAAGAAGTATTTTTACAGACTCTGTTTAGTGAATTTCCTCCACTGGATTCTCTTTCCACCACTGGATTTTGTGTTTTCTTGCTATTCCAAGGCAGCTGGTTTTGACAGAGATTAGAGCCTACATTTATACTTTTTCTATACCATAATTGATTATTCCATCTTTTCTTTATTAATTTGTAATACTTGCTGGCTATATTGTCCTCTAATTTTACTGAAAATAAAATGTTATTGCTAATTTCATTACTCTTGATTTTGCATGATTTCTATCACGAGGAAGAAAGCATTTCATGAACATTAAGTTTTAGTCAAGTCTCTTAATGAGAGTTGGAAGTACTCTGAATTAAACCATAACTCTGGAAGAACTCTGAATTAAACCACAATACTGTTTTTCTTGGTCTCTGTATAGAATTAAAATGACTGGGTTGCTCAGATTTGAGTGATCTTACTTCCTTTTTTGGTATTTTGGTTATTGTAAAAGCAGCTTACAGTGATCATTTTTTTGGTACAAAACTATTCGAAGTCTCAGTTGCATGTTTCATTTTTGGTTTTTGTCAAAATTGCCTTTCTATTTTCAAAGTGCTATTCCATTATCTTCTAGCTTTCAGTGTTGCTGTGGTAAAATCTGATGTCATTCTGATTCTTGACTTTTTGTTGGAAACTACCTTTTTTCTACAAAAGTTTTTAGGATTATCTTTGTTATTATCACAAATTGGTATGTGTCTCTTTTCATCCATTTTGCTCAGCACATTGATGGTGGATTCTTCTGATATGGAGTATTACATCCTTCAGTTCTGAGAAGTTTTCTTTATTCATTTATTTGATTTCTTCCCATTTTATTTGTTCTCTTTTAAAACTTCCAATTTATATGGATTTTGGATATATTGGATTGGTCATGTAAATTTTATTTTCTCATCTAATTTTATTGTGCTTTCTAAGAATTTTTGCTGTCATTTTAATATTCAAAGGATTCATATTCTCTGATACTTTAAAAAATAGTATTTGTTGATAATTTAAAAAAATAGCATCTGCTCTTGTCTCATGAATGCAATCTCTTTTCTCATTTCTCTGAGGATATTAATGGTA
>NW_016107326.1:5035728-5066684 GCF_001604975.1 Cebus imitator
TCTCGTGCCTCAGCCTCCTGAATAGCTGGGATTACAGGTGCCCACCACCATGCCAAGCTAATTTTTGTATTTTTTTTGTAGAGACAGGGTTTCACCATGTTGGCCAGGCTGGTCTTGTACTTCCGACAAGTGTTCTGCCTGCCTCTGGTCCCCAAAATACTGAGATTACAGGCATGAGCCACATGCCCAGCCTTAAACATATACATACACATGCACACACATGTTTTTTAGAGTTGGGGCTTTGCCTTGTGACCCGGCTTGTGTCTAACTTCTGGCCTCAAGTACTTCTCCCACCTCAGCCTCCCAGATAGTTTGGATTATGGGTGCCACCACTGTGCCAGTTCTAAGTAAGCTTTAATGCTAGCCTTCACTTCTACTTTTAGAGATTCCTAATGCCACAGTGTAGTGCCTTTGGGGGCTATGGCACTGTACCTTTTGTTTTCTCCCTGCTGTTTAGAATTTAGCTTTCTTGGGTCTGTTGAGTTAATCACTACACCTCACTCTGCTTTCCACTGTCCAAAATTTTGTCACTATTATTTTTTTGTTTTTCTTGTCTTTCAGAATGTTAGTGAGGTTTCAGAAGAAATCAGATGTTCATGCATGTTTTGAGTCCTTTGGTTTTACTGAAAGTTTGACACATATTTTGAATTGTAGTTCTTATTTTGTCTTTCCTAATTTAGGTGCAAAATTAAGTTTTCCAGTGAAATACTCAGTTAATCAAGTTGAGATATAAGGGTTACAAAAAGGTTTGCCACACTGGTATAAATACAGGCAAAGTATCCACAATTAGAAAATTTGAAATTTATAATGCTCCAAAATTTGAAACTTTTTGTGAGCCGACAAGAGGCTCAAAAGAAATTTTGAATAAGGTATACTCAACTTGGATAATATTCATTTGAAGCATGTAAAGGAAACAATGGCTATTATGTATTATACACAATGTGTAAAGATAGTGTTGATTTGATGCTTTACTTCTGATACTGTTGCTTTGATGTGCTGGTTTCCATCACTTATCAGATACCCATGTACTTTATGGAAAATCGGGTTCTTCCTATGCTTATGGGCTGAGCCTGAATCAATCCAAACCAATAATGGTAATTTTATGCCTTCTCCTATTGATTTAATGAGTGGTCTTGAGAGGAAGTTTATTGAGGGAATTTCCCCACTTTTTTGGTAAAGAAACATAAGGGGAAGGCAGTCTCTCTTATGATCCTGGACATTAAATTGTTACTTGCAACTAGTATAGCTACTTTGAAACCATTAGGGGACCAAAAGTTACCTCATTAAAGATGACACTGGAAAAACATGGAAAGAACTTAGGTCCATGATGATGATGAGACATCATAAATTACCTATCCCTGGAGCTGCTCTAGCTCTGGACTTTTTGTAATGTTTTATAATAATTTAAGTCCAATTATTATAATAATTGAACTGTAAGGTTCAGATTATGTAAATAGGAAGATCAAAACTGCAAGTTTTCTGAGAAGTTAGTGACTGTTGTTTTTTACTAATATGAGCTGCATTGGAAATTTATTTCATGTTTTTAAAAAATTATTGCTGTCTTTATCCATAACATGTATGGACCTGACATTTTAGTTGTTTAGAAAAACTCTTTGTCCATAACTTGTATGGACCTGACATTTTAGTTGTTTAGAAAAACTGGTAATTTTAATCTTTTGTTTTGGTATGATTCAGGTTGACCTGACATTTTAATAAACCTGGTTCCTAGGACTGATTAAAAAGACATTTATTTGTTGAAATACGCACATTGTCTTCATGAAACTGGTTTTCTTTTTTATCTGTGACTTTTCTTGCAAAAGCTTACAAAGCACATGTTTTTGATAGCACTGTTACATTTTTAATTAATATTTTAGATGTAAAAGGTGACAGTTTAAAAGATTGTTTTGTTAGTGGGTTATTCTTAAAAGCAAGTGGCATTTGGTTTTATTTTACAATAGAATTTAATCTTACATGTTTTTTTGTTAAAGTAATGTTACCAAAAAATCTCTTATTGAACTATTTGTGGTGAGCTTTTTAAGAATGTTTAAGATTTCAGATGCAGTTTAACTGATCACAGATGAAGTTGTAAATTAATACCTCATGAGCGTATTTGACTGCAGGGCATTGTTGTGTGAATCAAAACTGCTTTGTTCCTGTAAACTGTGAGAGGGGTTTAAGCATATGGATTAAAATTGCATGGTGATGCCAAAGTACTTATGAAAAGACACTGTATTTGGATCATTTAAAATGTACTAAAATATTATGAATAGCCATAAAATATAATAATTCCCTTAAGCTTTTGAGAGTAGTAAGATTTAGTTTTATTTCTTTGTTGGATTTAACTACTTTAATAAGAAATCGTTTTGTTGCTTTTGGAGCTATGCATAGTAATGAGAATAACTACGATGATAAGAACAGTGGAAGTTTCCCAGAAAACATGTATTTCTGCAGAAGTGTTCATGGTTGTGACAAATATATATATGAAGTTTTTTCTTGTTTCCGTCTGAGTCATTCCCTTACCAGAACCTTTAGAATAAAATGTTTAATGAGATCTTCCAGTATAAGATTATCAAGTGAGCATTTAGTATAAAATCAGATTTTTCTTTTCCTGTTATTTTTGTCTTATAGTGCATGAAAATCACCTGATATAGAATGTATTTTTCCTGCCATAAGAAACTGTCAAAGATCTATTGAAAAAAATAACTTGAGGGTAGTTGTTGAGGAAGACAATGGTGGGTTCTGATATACTGAAGTAGAAGCAAGCTTTACTTAGCCACTTTAGTCATAGGTAAATACTAGATCAGCCTAAGGAAAACTTGTTGGGAAGCTTTTGGAGTTCTCATCTGTGTCACTCTTTTAGATCTCTTCGAGTTCTTTTTTTTTTTTTTTTTTTTTAGACAGAGTTTCGCTCTTGATGCCCAAGCCAGAGTGCAATGGTACGATCTTGGCTCACTGCAGTCTCCGCCTCCTGGGTTCAAGCTGTTCTCCTGCCTCAGCCTCCCAAGCAGCTGGGATTACAGGTGTGCACTGCCACGCCTGGCTTATTTTTTTGTATTTTAGTAGAAACAGGGTTTCACCATGTTGGCTAGGCTGGTCTCCAACTCCTGACCTCAGATGATCCTGCCACCTTGGCCTCCCAATGTTCTGGGATTACAGGTGTGAACCACCGTGCCCATCCTAGATCTCTTCAAGTTCTTCAAAAACTTTGGATCCTGTTTTACAAATATTCTGTTTTATGCTATCTTATTAGTTGTTCTCATATAGATGATGTTCGTGATACCAGTTGCCACACTTTTTTGGAGTCCTCTTTTACAACGACCTTTATCTCCATTCCATTTGATCAACCTTCTTTTATGACTATGTTCTGACCTTCTTCCTACCCAGAACTGCTTTAAGAAAAGTAACTCATGTTAGCTTCCTGTTTAACTTCTTCCTAGTTTGACTTTACTCTCTCTATCTAGCCTGAGTGGCATGCTCAGTTATTTCAGCTACATCTTGCTGTTACTCAATTCTCTCTCTCATTTGACCCTGCCAGTTTCTAAATCTGGGTCAATTTCTGTGCCTTGCTTCTTGACTTGATATTAAAATTAACTTAGTTTGCCATACTATTTTCAGCCATCTTTGATTCCCACTTTTTAAACCTTCACAACCAGGTTGCTCACCAGCTCTTATTACTATTTGAAATGTCTCTTACATCTCACCCCTCTTTTTTACTTTTATGTTGCCCTCATATTCATCTCTTGCGTTAGGTGCCATAGTGCTCACCTCTCTGGCTCTGTTTCTTCTATCCCAACAACACATGAGGGATTGGTCCCCTTCCATCTCTCCAACTCCCTACTCCTACTACCACATAAATTAACAGAAACTTCCTGTAATTTTCAAATGAGGTGCCAAACCTGGGTCTGTTTAGCATGTGTATTTGGTTTTAAAAAACATTCTAAAAATGATTGTCTTCTGAGGTCCTAAAGGGTCTTTTTCAGGACTTCCTCAGATTCATCTTTTACAATGCTACAGGTGTCATCTTTGTGAAACATAGATTTACTCATTTTACTACTGTGTAACAACTTATTTATTTGCCAAGTACTGGGATAGCTAGTGGAATTAGGAAAGTGAATATTAGGGTACTTACTTTTGAGAAAAATATTAATAATATAGCTATCATTTACTGGAACTTTTATTAAGCGCTAGGCCCTTCATGTATTTGTCCTTATAATAGTACTTTAGTTATAGATGTTATTAGCCACCGTACAGATGAGCAGACAGTCTCAGAATTCTGAGGACTCACATAGTAATTCACAAAGCAAGTGATAAGCTTTATGATAAATACTTGAAAGGGACCTCTAAGAGCATAGAAGAGGAATATCTAGTTTAGAGTTGGAAGTTTAACAGTTAGAATAGGCTTCACAGAGAAGATGATGCATTAAGCCAAGCATTTAACGACAAGTAGGAACTTAAACAAAGTGATAGACAGGTTAGAAAATGAGTGTGTGGCATGGTTATACTTGTGAATAGTCTTTGTAGAGAGACATGAGAAAAGCATTTTATGAGAACACCTTGCGCTCACTCAGACAACACATGCGAAAATTGGAGAACAGCTCAATATGACTGAAGATAGTATGTAAGCTGGGGAATTTTGAGTGGTTTTAGATATAAAGGCATTAAACCAGGTTGTATTTTATATAAATATATATTGTATATACACGCACACTGTGCTAAGTGGTTTAGAATTGTTTTCAGTAGGTGATTAAATAATGCGGAGAATGGATTGGAAGAAGGCTTTCTTCAGTCAAAGAGACCAGTTAGTTAGCCAGGTGTGGTGGCTCATGCCTGTAATCCCAGCACTTTGGGAGGCTGAAGTGGGTGGATCAATGAGTCCAGGAATTTGAGACCACCCTGGGCAACATGGCGAAACCCCATCTCTACAAAAAATGCAAAAATTAGCCAGGCCTGGTGGCATGCATCTGTGGTCCCAGCTAAGGAGGTTGAGGTGGGAGGATCACCTGAGCCTGGGAGATCATGGCTACATTGAGCTGAGATTGTACCATTGCACTCCAGCTTGGGTGACAGAATGAGATCCTGCCTCAAACAAAACAAAACAAACAAAACCCTGTTAGACTGCTGGAATAGTCCAAATAAGAAATAAGGAGACCTTGAAATGTGTCAGTGAGATTAAAGAGGAGAGAGATGAATTGAACTTTATCCGGTAGGTGCAATGCAATCAGTAGACTTAGTGGTTTAAAAGTAAGTGAGAGGTTATAGTCAGTTTGGGAGAGTGTTTGTCAACCTGAAATAAAGGATATTAATGATAATACATAGTACAATACTATGTAACGATAATACATAGTACAATACAATTAAGTATCATTTAATTTTTTATTTTTATTTACTGTACTGTACTATGTATTATCACTGATACCCTTTATTTCAGATTAACAAATACTCTTTAATATTCTTAAGACCTTATCCTTAAGGTCTTAATAGTCTCTGAATAAATATTTGTGTAAGCTGCTTTTTATTTATTTTATTTTATTTTTTTTTTTGAGACGGAGTTTCGCTCTCGTTACCCAGGCTGGAGTGCAATGGCGCGATCTCGGCTCACCGCAACCTCTGTCTCCTGGGTTCAGGCAATTCTCCTGCCTCAGCCTCCTGAGTAGCTGGGATTACAGGCACGCGCCACCATGCCCAGCTGATTTTTTGTAATTTTAGTAGAGACGGGGTTTCACCATGTTGACCAGGATGGTCTCGATCTCTTGACCTCATGATCCACCCGCCTCGGCCTCCCAAAGTGCTGGGATTACAGGCTTGAGCCACCGCGCCCAGCCCCGTAAGCTGCTTTTTAAATAATTTCCCGTTTATTTACCAGTGTTTTTATATATCTATTTAGAGATTGAATCTCACTGTTGCCCAGGCTAGAGTGCAGGGCATGATCATAGCTCACTTGCACTCTTGGGTTCAAGTGAGGCTCCTGCCTCAGCTTCCCAAGTAGCTAGGACTACAGGTGTGTGCCACCACACCTGGCTCATTTTTTATTTTTTTCAGAGACAGAGTCTTGCTATGTTGCTCAAACTGGTCTCAAACTCTTGGCCTAAAGTGATCCTCCCACCTCTGCTTCCCAAAGGTGACAGGTGCGAGTCACCATGCCTGGCCTGAAGAGTGTTTTTTAAACATCTTGGCCAATTGTAAGCATTGAGACATTAACTTACCAAGGCTTTACTGAGTGCTCAAGGGCCCAGGCACATTCTAAGTCCTGGAAGAATGAGCACAGTGGAAGTTCTAGGATTTTGCTATCTAGTTAAATATCTTCAGTTTAAACAGTTTACTCATTTTACAACTGTGTAACAACTTATTTTTTTCCAGTTTCTGAACTTCCAGTTTTTACATTTTCTGGTATTGACAACAAGCTGATAATCTTGCTAGAAACAGCAGACTCTTGAGGAAGGAATTATTCATTGTGGTTTATAGACAATGATATTTGCAGTTAACTTGCTCAAGGGCAGGAGTATGGTTCTATTTTTTTTTTTTAATTATACTTTAAGTTCTGGAGTACATGTGCAGATCTTGCAGGATTGTTGTATAGGTACACACATGCCAGAGTGGTTTGCTACCTCCATCCCCCCGTCACCTACATCAGGCATTTCTTCCAATGTTATCCCTCCCCAACCTCCCCAACCCCTGCTATCCCTCCCCTAGTTCCCCACCCCCAGCAGACCCCAGTGTGTGATCTTCCCCTCGCTGTGCCCATGTGTTTTCATGGTTCAACACCCACCTATGAAAACATGTGGCATTTGGTTTTCTGTTCTTGTGTCAGTTTGCTGAGAATGATGGTTTCCAGATTGATCCATGTCCCTACAAAGGACATGAACTCATCTTTTTTATGGCTGCATAGTATTCCATGGTGTATATGTGCCACATTTTCCTTGTCCAGTCTATCATTGACGGGCATTTGCGTTGGTTCCAGATCTTTGCTATTGTAAACAGTACCTCATTGAACATACGTTTGCATGTATCTTTATAATAGAATGATTTATAATCCTTTGGGTATGTGCCCAGTAATGAGGTTGCTGGGTCAAATGGTATTTCTATTTCTAGATCCTTGAGGAATCGCCACACTGTCATATGGTTTTTATGTAATATAGGAAAAGGCCAGTCAACTCCAGACCTCAGAGCTACCATTTATGCATTGTGGCAAATGATTTGCATGTATTATCACACTTAATGTTCACGAGAATACTACCATGAAATAGTTATCATTTAGAACAATTTTTTTTTGTTTTTTATTTTTAAGGAGACTGGGTCTTACTATGTTGCCCAGGCTTGTCTTGAACCCCTGGGCTCAAGTGATCCTACCACCTTGGCCTCTTAAAGTGCTGGGATTACAGGCATGAGCCACCACTACTGATCTTTAGCATTATTATCTCTGTTTTACAGATGAGAAAACTGAGGCATAGAGACCTGCTTATGGTCACATAGGTAGGAATTGAAAAGATGAGATTTGAATCTAGCTGGTCTCATTTATCCTGAATTTCAAGATAGCAATCTCAGCTAGAGCTAATATATAAGAATTGTGAACATATAAATGGAGTGAGTAGATACGACCGCTCAAGATAGATCTCTTGGATAGAAAACTAGAGCTAGCATTTAAGGAAATCTACGATAATGGGCTGCCCAGAAAAACACGTCATAAAGGAAAATTAAGAAGTAATTACGAGAGAGGGGGATGTTGTGTCCTATTACCTGAAGTAGAAACATAAGTAGGAAATGTACCAGTGTTATTGACTGAATTGAAAAGAAAAAATAAAAATATATCTGGTATAAAATATATTCTGTATGAAACTTGAGTATAAGATTGTTGTTTGTATTGACATTAAAATTATTAGATTTAGAAATAGGCCAGGCATGGCAGCTCATGCCTGTAATCCCAGCACTTCTGGATGGCAAGATGGGAGAGCTCAGGAGTTTGAGACCAACTTGGGCAACATGGTGAAACGCCATCTCTACAAAAAATTAGCTGGGCATCGTGGCATGGGCCTGTAATCCCAGCTACTCGGGAGGCTGTAGTGGGTGGATCACTTGAGTTCAGGAGGTTGAGGCTGCAGTGAGCCATAATTGTGCTGCTATACTCCAGCCTGGGTGATATACTGAGACCCTGTCTCAAACTAAACAAAACAAAACAAAGAAATAATATTTTTTAAGTAGTTTTTTACTTAAAACCTTTCAAATGCTCTGTTATGTGTCTTTATTTACAGAAATCCTGGGCAAAGACAGTATGACTTTTTTCTTTTTGAGAATTGGGAGACATGAATGTAAAGCATATTTGTAAATAATGGGCAATAAAATTAATGTGGAGAGTTTGGCTTACATTATTTGGGGAGGGAACATATAAAATCCAATATTCAAATTGTTATATCAACCTGAAGTACAGTGAAACGTGACTCATAGAAAATGTATGGAGATGAGACAAGATGGTTGCCTATTAGAATCTTAAATGATACTTTTAGTAGAGATTATGTAAATCTGTGTTGGTGTTAAAGAAAAGTGAACATAAACTTTTAAAACTTCATTACAGAGTAATTTATCTTAAAGCCTTATTGGTTTTTTTTGGCTAATTTTTTCTTTTTGAGACAGTTTCTCTGTGTCACCTAGGCTGGAGTGCAGTGGCGCCATCTCGGCTCACTGCAACCTCCACCTCCCAGATTCAAGCGATTCCCTTGCCTCAGCCTCCCAAGTAGCTGGGATTACAGGTGCACACTACCACATTCAGCTAATTTTTGTATTTTTAGTAGAGACAGGGTTTGACCATGTTGGTCAGGCTGGTCCTGAACTCCTGACCTTGTGATCTACCTGCCTTGGCTTCTCAAAGTGCTGGGAATACAGGTGTGAGCCACCATGCCTAGCCTTGGCCAAAATTTATAAACTTTTAAAATATTTCAGTGAAGGTGAGCTATATTAGAGGTACTTCTTTATGTATCTCTGAAATGGAACTTTAATAACTATTTCTTATATTAGAAAATAGGGTCTAAAATGGGTAACTTCATTATTTCACTTTGCTTTCTTAATATTCATGGATGGTATTCTGCCTGAAATTATTTTCGGAGATTATATGAAAAGTAATATTTTATAAAACTGTATTGCAGCTCATTTGGAGAGTGAGTGGATACTTTGAAAATTGTCAATAGGTAAGAAATAAAAATAACAGAATGAAGCAACTCACACACTTCAGAGTTTATTCTCAATATTGTTGAATTGGGCCATAATGTGGCATAAAGCCTGATTAAACTTCATTGCAATTCAAACATCACACCAAAAAGAATTCTTTTTCCTTTTCTTTAATCCATTTTGAGGCTAATTTTTTAAAACTATATAAACAAATACATTCCCGGAAGTCTGTCTATAACTTCTTCTAGGAACTACATTTTATTTATTTATTTAAATACTATTTTTTGTAGAGATGAGGTCTCACTTTGTTGCCCAGACTGGTCTCGAACTCCTGGGCTCAAGTGATCAGCCTGCCTCCCGAAGTGCTGGGATTACAGGCATGAGCCTGTGTAACTCGCTGGAGGAACTATATTTTTGATATCGTACTCTGCTTTAAATGCAGTAGGTACTTTGCTGAATTGGGCTAAATAAACATTTCACCTCTTAAAACTGTGTGAATATTTGGCTTAAGCAAAGATAGCCTGGGACCATGAAAAAAGTTAAAACACTTAAAAAAAAAATGTACCCTTATTTAAAAAGTAGCCTGTTTATTTCTGATTCAGAGTGTTATGTTTTTGTTGAAAAATTAGAAAATACATAAAGCCAAAATGAAAAATACAGAGTCCATCAATAATTTCATCATGAATGTATAATAGTCCTTTTATCATTTTGTATTCCCTTCCAACTAATTTTTCTCTTAAAAGTGGCACTATGTTTTTGAAAAAGCTGACTACTTCAAGAAAGTTGCCCTCAGTTTACTTTCTTAATCATGTGCTTTTCTGAAAAGTTGGCTCTGAAGTTAACTACTATAGTCAATCCTATTTTGATGATTTTTTCTTTTTTAGTGGTCCAAGAAAAGGAAAGAAAATTCTCCTTCGTAGAAAAAGGAGGGAGAATGGAATGTATGTCATAGTACACCTGAAAATCAATACCTTTTCATAGCCATATAAACAATTAGTTTACTCTTTCTCAAGATAATATGGAGACAACAGATGCTGGAGAGGATGTGGAGAAATAGGAAAACTTTTACACTGTTGGTGGGAGTGTAAATTAGTTCAACCATTGTGGAAGACAGTGTGGCGACTCTTCAAGGACCTAGAAATAGAAATTCCATTTGACACAGCAATCCCATTACTGGGTATATATCCAAAGGATTATAAATCGTTCTGCTATAAGGACACATGCACACAAATGTTCATTGCAGCACTGTTTACAATAGCAAAGACCTGGAACCAACCCAAATGCCCATCGATGATAGACTGGACAGGGAAAATGTGGTACATATACACCATGGAATATTATGCAGCCATCAAAAGTGATGAGTTCGTGTCCTTTGTAGGGACATGGATGAACCTGGAAACCATCATTCTCAGCAAACTGACACAAGAACAGAAAATCAAACACCGCATGTTCTCACTTATAGGCGGGTGTTGAACAATGAGAACACATGGACACAGGGAGGGGAGTGCTACACACTGGGGTCTGTTGGGGGGAAATGGTGGAAGGACGGAGGAGTGGGGAGGTGGGGAGAGTTAGCATGGGGAGAAATGCCAGATATAGTTGAAGAGGAGGAAGGCAGCAAATCACACTGCCATGTGTGTACCTATGCAACAATCTTGCATGTTCTTCACATGTTCCCCAAAACCTAAAATGCAATTAAAAAAATACTTTTACAGTATATTAGGATTCTTGGTTACAAGTAATGGGAAACCAAACTAGTGCTGCGTTAGGGATTTAGTGACTCAAGTCAATAAACTACTCACACACTCACAAAGGGGTTCAATTGGGCCTCAGGAATGACTAAATCTAAGGTCTCAAAAGCTGTCAGATTTTTTTTGTTCAGTTCTTTCTTTGTCTCTGAGAGTTAGCTTCACTTTGTCAGCCTGCCTCTTTATACTCTTCCTCTGTTTTTCACTTTTACTTACTGTTTTTGTAATGATCTTGGTCTAGTTTTCTTATTATTCATTTGGAATACTATCAGTACTTTTGATTAGTAATTTCATATGTTTTTAAATTTTAATTTTGATGCAAAATAAATCACAATATTTAAAACATATTGTGGATATTTCCCTATTCTCTAAAGGGTTATCTCAAATAAAACAACTGAAACTGGATTTTCTTTTGTTTAATGACTGAAGAAGTCCTCAAATTTATGCTACAAACCATAGATAACTTTTGGTATTTGTGACCAGTATTCATCTGGTAAGGTGTTAAATGCTTTTATGAAAGAGACAAGTATTTTATCTAAAGAATGAGAAAAGAAACCCTAATTTTATTTTTTGTGAAGTTTTCTTCTTTTTTGCTGAATGCTTAAAGAAAAAAAGTTTATGTTCTTTTAGGTCTTTCTTCTTGCTTATCACCCTAGCATACTAATTGTGTTATTTAAAAAAATTTTTAATTTAATTTTTTCTGTCCTTTTCCCATGCTTGCTAATTATGTTTTTTAAAGGTGACCATTTAAGATGGCTCTTACAGAATAAAGAGAGACATTGAATTTTCTAATCTTGTGGAAGAGGTTATATTTAGCCGTTGGTATTTTAAGTTGGAGCACTTCATTATACTGTGCCTTTAGTTTATGAGTCATCTGGAGAAAATGGGCTGCTTCTTGCTTTTAGAAAGAGTCTGTAGCAAATAATAATAATAAGTTAAGGACTGTGGGAGATTTTCTGCCAAATAACTTAAAATGGAAAATGTTTCGTTATGTATTTTATTGCCCATATGTAAAATACCTACTAAAGGATATGAAAGTTTTGGGCTCATTATTATCTTTAGCTCATAAAAATAAAAGAAAAACCCTAATGTCACATACAACAAAAAGAAAGCATTTTCTACCAAAACATTACATAGATTGTTATGAGTTATAGGTAAGTGGAAAGCCAGCATAAACCATATGAAATTCTTTTATATGCAGGATATACAGCAGTGGTCAAAGCTTAATGATAATTGTCCGTAGCTGGGGAGAGTATTGTGATTATTGAAGTATTGATTTTTTTCAAATATTTTTATATTACATGTGATAACTTTTTATAATCTTGTTTTATATCTAGTATGATAGCTTTACCATGTTAGATATTCTATAAGGGGTAGATAGTTGGCAAAGGATGTGATATTGATTCTAATTTTGGCTACCTTTGTATTGTCTATATCATAATAATTTTATGCTTCAGTTTTCTCATCTGTACAATGTTTTGTTCTTTATGACTTTTCTTGCAGGAATGAAAGGAGGTAGCATGGAACAAAGGAAAAAATGTATCATAATGTAAAACAGGAAATTTTAAGGTCCTAGAGTTCAGATTTTAAATCCAAGATGTCTTTTTTGAAGTAAACTTGTCAGGTCTCCCTGGGGCACAGAATGACTGCATTACTAGAATCATGAGCCATGGGATCGTTTTTTTCTTTTTCTCAAATGTGTTTAACCTCTGTCTCTCCCTCCCTCCCTCTACCTACCTACCTACCTACCTACCTACCTACCTACCTGCCTCTGTCATGAAACTTTTGGGAGCTCAGTGTTGTCTACTATACCAATAATGTCCTTTACTCATTTTTTGTGTGTGTGTTACAAAGATCATATGGAATATACTGGAGGGGAATTTAGGTCTTTTAGTTTTGTCTTAGAAGAGCCTATTTTGTTTCTCCCTGCAGGTGGTAGTCAAGTATATAGGCCTATTTCTGTGATGGGAAGATGACACCTTTTGTCAAATCTTTGCAGTGAAGTAGAGTGTGCCCTATATAGCATAGCACTCTGTGTCCTTAGTCATAGTAATATTGGAGTATTGGAGAGTCAATCATGTTTGAAAAATTAGGTGACTTGTTCTTTCAGCATTTATTTAATAAATGTGTTTGTATTTTTGATATCCTAATGCGTCCAACACTGAACTCCAAATATTTCCTCCAAAACCTGCTCTACCTACAGCCCTCTATTTTACTTGATGGCAGTTTTATCCTTCTAGTTATTCAGGATAAAAATCTTAGACTCATTCTTGATTTTTCTCTTTCTCTTATATATCACATCTAATCCTTAAGGAAATTCTACTGGCACCACCTGTGAAATATATCCTGAAATCTGATCACTTATGCCATATTTATCGCTAAAGTCATCTGTATCCCCACTTTCCTTTTCTGCCACCAACATCCTTTGCCTAGATTTTTGCAGTAGCTTCTTAGTTTCTTTCCTTCCACCTTTGCTGTCTTCAGTATATTGTCAGCACAACAGACTGGCTGACTTTTTAAAAATGTAAGTCAGATAATCACACTCTAATAAAAATGAGAAAGGTATAGCAACGGTAAAGACAAGAAGCCTGGGCAACATGGTGAAACCTGTCTCTACAAAATTAGCAGGGTATGGTTGTGCACGCTTATGGTTCCACCTACTCAGGAGGCTGAGGCGGGGAGATTGATTGAGCCTGGGAAGTTGAGGCTGCAGTGAGCTGTGATCGTGCCACTTTATTCCAGCCTGGGTGACTGAATGACACCATGTCTCAAAAGTAAAAAAAGAAAGGAAATATTATTTGCAGGTAAAATGGTTGTATTTTTATAAAACCAAAAATATCAATGAAAAAAATTAGAAACAAGAGTATTTACATGGCAGGTAGTTACAGAATTGATACACACAAATACATTTTTTATACTTTTATGTTTAAAGAAGCGACAGACTACAAATTACATTAACAACAACATAAAAAGAATGAAACATGAGTAGAGTTTATTCCAAGCTGAAAGAGTTGTTCAAAATTAGTATATCTATTAACATAATTTATGATGCTTTTCAGCAGGTTTCTGTTGTTCACTCAGTGACTCCAGACCCGCTAGTACTAATGAACTTCTTTTCTGCCTTGTTACTGAACTACACCTTCTGCAATGAGGTCTGACTCTTTAGAAGTTTTTCCATCATTGCATACTCTTTAATCTGCCCTGGGGTACTATATGGAGCTTTCTTATATCTTATAGTTACTCCTTTATTAGAGTTAAAAAAAATTCTTTATGTTAAACTTATGCTGTTTTCCTTACTGTGTGATTTATATCTTTTGATTGAACACAAACTAATGTACCATATTAGTAGGTTTTTGGAGAAATTTTCATATTTTCTTAGATGCTTGAAGAGTATTTGCCAAAATTCATCGATTCTTTTATTAACTTTTTATGAATTAAAGTATAACACACATAGAAAAGTATACAAATCATAAATGTACAGCTGAAAGAATTACTGCAAAGTAAACATACTTGCTTAACTACTTTTAGTTCTAGAAATAGAACTTGGCCAGCAGCCCAGAAGCACCCTTCACCCACCCCCTTTCTTTCCCAAAGGTATCTTCTGTCCTGATTTCTTTTTTTTTTTTTTTTTTTAGACGGAGTTTCACTCTTGTTACCCAGGCTGGAGTGCAATGGTGTGATCT
Organism: Cebus imitator; assembly: GCF_001604975.1. Lineage (NCBI taxonomy): Eukaryota > Metazoa > Chordata > Mammalia > Primates > Cebidae > Cebus > Cebus imitator. Next base: position 5,050,316 of record NW_016107326.1, read on the forward strand.
CGGCTCACTGCAACCTCCACCTCCTGGATTCAGGCAATTCTCCTGCCTCAGCCTCCTGAGTAGCTGAGATTACAGGCACACGCCACCATGCCCAGCTAATTTTTTGTATTTTTAGTAGAGACGGGGCTTCCCCATGTTGACCAGGATGGTATCAATCTCTTGACCTCGTGATCCACCCGCCTCGGCCTCCCAAAGTGCTGGGATTACAGGCGTGAGCCACTGTGCCTGGCCCTCTGTCCTGACTTCTAACACCGGAGATTAGCTTTGTGGATTTAAAACTTTAAATATATGAAATCATATAGTATGTACTTTTTGTCTCTGGCTTCGTTGGCTCATCATTATGAGATTTATCCGCATTGTTGAACATAGCAGTGCTTTTGTTCATTTTCTTTTCCATGTCCTATTCCGTTATATGAATCTGTCTCAGTTCATTTTTATATTCTACTGCTGATGATGAATATTTGAGTTGTTACTAGTTTGGCCATATTACAAATAATGTTGGTATGTGAACATTCTTGTGTGTGCCTTTTGGTGCTCATGTGCACGTCTTTCCTTTCCTTTCCCTTTTCCTTTCCCCTTTGCTTTCCCCTTCCCCCTTTCCTTTCTCCTTTCTCCGCCTTTCCTCTCCCTTCCCCCTTCCCCCTTCCCCCTTTCCCCTTTCCCCTTCCCCCTTCCCCCTTCCCCTCCTGTCCTGTCTTGTGTCATCTTGTCTTTTTTGAGATGGAGTCTGGCTCTTGTCACCCAGGCTGGAGTCCAATGGCATGAATGATCTCAGCTCATTGCAACCTCTGCCGCCTTCCAGGTTCAGTGATTCTCCTATCTCAGCCCCCCGAGTAGTTGGGATTACAGGCACATGCCACCACACCCATGCCACCAGATGTATTTTTGGTAGAAACGGGGTTTCACCATGTTGGCCAGGTTGGTCTTGAGCTCCTGACCTCAGGTTATCTGCCCACCTCGGCCTCCCAAAGTGCTGAAATTACAGGCATGAGCCATCATGCCTGGCCCAAAGTTTATCTTTATAACAGCAGAACTGGGAGTTCCAGTTTTTCTACTGTTATTTTCCATCTTAACTGTTTAGTTATAGTGGTAAGTGGGCGGTGGTATATCATTGTAGTTTTAATTGTATTTCCTTGACCATGACCACTAATAAAGTTAAGCTTTTAAAAATTTATTTATAAGGCTGGGCATAGTGGATCATGCCTGTAATCCCAGCACTTTGGGAGCCTGAGGTGGGTGGATCACTTGAGATCAGGAATTTGAGACCAGCCTGGCCAACATGATAAAACCCCATCTGTACCAAAAATATGAAAAATTATCTGGGTGTGGTGGCATGCACTGGTAATCCCAGCTGCTTGGGAGGCTGAGGCAGGAAAATTGCTTGAACCCGGGAGGAGGAGGTTGCAGTGAGCCGACATCTTGCCACTGCACTCCAGCCTGGGTGACAGAGTGAGATTCCGTCTCAAAAAAAAAAAAATTATATGTTGACCAATTAGTTATACTTCTTTGTGAATTACATGTTTTTTTAACCCAGTTTTCTATTGGGTGTTTAAGAATTTTCTATTTTATTTTAAAGTTCTTTTGATTGATTGATTGATAGGGTCTTGCTCTGTTGTCCAGGCTGGAGTGCAGTGGCGTCATCTCAGCTCACTGTAGCCTCCACCTCTCAGCTTTAAATGATTCTCCCACCTCATCCTCCCGAGCAGCTGGGACTACAGGCATTTGCCATCATGCCCAGCTGATTTTTGTATTTTTTGATAGAGCTGGGATTTCATCATTTGGCCAGGCCAGTCTCAAACTCTTGACCTCAGGTGATCTGCCTGCCTCAGCCTCCCAAAGTGCTGGGATTACAGGATTACAGGTGTGAGCCATCATGCCTGGCCTGTTTTTTTTTTTTTTTTTTTTTTTAAGATGGGGTCTCCTCCTGTAGCCAGGCTGGAGTGCAGTGGCATGATCTTGGCTCACTGCACTCTCCACCTTCCAGGTTCAAGCCATTCTCCTGCCTTAGCCTCCTGAGTACTCCTGACTTCAGGTGATCTGCCCAACTTGGCCTCCCAAACTGTTGGGATTATGGGTATGAGCTACCATGTCCTGCCAAATTCATTAAAAATTCTTAAACAGGCCAGGAGAGGTGGCTCAGACCTGTCATCCCAGCACTTTGGGAGGCCGACGCAGGCAGATCATAAGGTCAGGAGATTGAGACCATCCTGGCCAACATGGTGAAAACCTGTCATTCCTAAAAATGCAAAAATTAGCTATGTGTGGTGGCACGTGCCTGTAATTCCAGCTACTTGGAGGCTGAGGTGGGCGAATTGCTTGAACTTGGGAGCCGGAGATTGCAGTGAGCCAGATTGTATTATTGCACTCCAGCCTGGGTGACAGGAGGGAGATTTCATCTCAAAAAAAAAAAAAAAAAAATTTTTTTTTAATGAAAAATCTCTTCACTCAGGGCTATAACATTTTTTTGGTTGGCATATGCCTTTTTGGACTTGCTCTTTTATTCTTTAAATGGTGTTTTTGATGAAACAATGTTCTTCATTTTAATATGGACCCTCTGGACCCTCTTTTTGGTGTTTCGCTTTTTTATTTTACTTTTCAGAAGATTTTGTCTATGATTGATTTTACTTCTATTGGTTTTATTTCTTAAATGTTTGGGGAAATTCACTGGTGATGCCATCTAAGCCTAGAGTTTTCTTTGTAGGAATGTTTCATTACAAAAAATAGTAAAGGGGCTTTTTAGATTTTTTTCACTTCTTAAATCAGCTTCGGTAAAATTTGTTTTTCTAAATATTTGTACATTGTATCTAAGTGTTAAAATCCCTTAGCATAACCTTTTTCCTTTAGTATTTTTCTGTGATTTTTAAATATGTATATGACCTACAGAGATGTATCCTTTTTCATTTCTGCTAATGATTATTTGTGCCTTCTTTGTAAGAGTTCATCAATTTTATTAGTGTTTTCAAAGAACTAACTTTGGCTTTGTTGTTTCTCTGTAGATAATGTATGTTTTCTATTTCTACATATTCTCCTTTTTCTACTATCTTTGGGTTTCATTTACAGTTTTTTCCTTAGCCTAACCCTACAGTTTAAAAAATATATATTTTTGAGATGGATACAAGACTGAATAAAAATTTTTTTATGCATGGCAAGAAGCTTGCATAAAGTCAGAAGACAAATTACAAACTTGTAAAAAAAATTATTTAATACCAATTACATCAAAGTCCAAGGCCTACTTCTTGAATATGTAGTGAGTTTCTAAAAGTCAATAAGAAGGCTAAAATTATGTATTAAAAATGAGCTATGTTTGTGAACAGATGATGCATAGAAAAGTTAATGTTAATAGCAGCAAAACGTGAAAGGATGTTCATCCTCTCATATGAGGAATTCAAAATAAACCTGCTATTACGTTGGCAAGTATTTTAAAAGTCATTAATAAGTAGTATTGGCAAAGTTATAGAGAATAGGCACTTTCATAAGCTATTGTAAGGATATAAATTGCTACAACCTCTTTGAAGGACAAGTTTATATTACTTATCAAAATTTTGAGTAATCCATAAATTGTATGTATGTATAAAGATGTTTATTTCTGTATTACCTATAAAAGCCAAAAAACTAGACATAACCTAAATGTTTATTCTAGAGATTAGGTTGTAGCTACCCAGTGGAAAACTCTGTAGCCACTAAAAGGCGATAGACCCTTCCTACTGGTGTTTGTAGAAATACACATTTTATTAAATGAATTTGTGGGTGTATTTTTTATGTGCATAGTAAATTTCTAAAGTGCATAACTTTGTGTATCGCACAAGGTAAAAGTTAAGTGTTTGTTGTATTATATTTATGGAATTGGATTGGCAACATGTGGTATTTACTATTCAGTATCACTTTTGGTTATGTTTTGTTTTCTCACTTATATTGTAAACTCATAGAAAATGGAAGATATGGACTGTGTTTTATGCTTCATAATTTTCTCCACACTGCATAGCATAGTACATTGAGTGTAAAACAGACTTGGTTTTTAAAAAACAGTTTAAGAACATGTTTAATACTAATTATTTGCTCTGCAGTTTCAGAACCTGTTCACATTATCTTTGATGAGCTGTATTGTAGCTCTCTTTAGTAGATAAGTATAATAATCATTAATTTATTCACATTACTGAAGGATGAACTGAGCCCAAGTGAATAAGTGAGTTATTTAAAGTAGGGGTTGGCAAACTATGAACCGTGTGCTAAATTTGTCATACCTTTTGTTTTTTATGGCCTGGAAGTTAAGAAACGTTTTTGTTTGTTTGTTTGTTTTTTTGTAAAATATGTTTGAATGTTTGGAGGAAGAAAGCATATTTTAGGACACATGGATGTTATATGAGATTCAAATTTTAGTGTTCATAATTAAAGTTTATTAGAAGACATTGATGCATATTCCTTTATGTATTGTCTATGGCTGCCTTCCCACCATTATGGCAGAATTGAGTCGTTGCAACATAGATTGGATTTGGCATTTTCATTGCTTCACACTGCTGCTTGGCATATTACATATCTCAGTAATGCAGTTATAATTCAACAGTGTTTCGAGTGCCATATGTATTGCTGTGCTATAACACTTTATTTTATTTTATTTTTTTATTGCTAGGCCATACCTATCGTGTCAAAACAAGAAAAGTAGAAAATCTCATGGTTTTAAAGCGCAGTGGACTGGGGATTATTTTATCAAATTAGATGGTAAAGCATTAGGTTTATTATGCCCTACTAAAGGAATAGAATATATGTCGCCATTACCAGACTAAGCACTTACAGTCTTCCAAATTCATAGGAACACAATTCTCATAAAAATTCAAAAATTTAAAACATAACAGCAGAATTTTTCATGTACTCACTCTTTCTCTCACTCACTCATTCTCACACTGAAAAAGAGGCTGCCCTTAATGTAAGATTTTGAGTGGCTCATTTGTTAGCAAAGCAAGGGGAGCTATTTACTAATTGTAAGTTAATTAAGCTGTTTCATTGTAGCAGCCAAAGAATATTTTCAGAAAAAATACGTTTTTAAAAACATCATTACCCGTTTGGTGACAATAGTTGCTTTAAGAATTGAGGACATTAGGCTAGTTGCAGTGGATCACACCTGTAACCCCAGCACTTTGGGAGGCTGAAGTAAGAGGATCACTTGAACCAGGATTTCAAGACCAGTCTGGGCAGCATAGTGAGACCCTATCTTTACAAAAATAAAAATGAAAAAAAAGTATTGAGGACTTCAGGCCAGGTGTGGTGGCTCATGCCTGTAATCTCAGCACTTTGAAAGGTGAAGGTGGGAGGACCCACTTGAGCCCAGGAGTTTAAGTTCTGCCTGGACAAGATGGCAAGACTCTGTCTCTACCAAAAAAAAAAAAAGAATTGAGGACATCAGCCAGGCAGGTGATGCGCACCTGTAGTCCTAGCTTTTTGGGAGGCTGAAGTGGGAGGATCCACTTGCCCCGAGGAATTTGAGTTCAGCTTGGGCAGCATAGCAAGACCCCATGTCTAAAATAAATAGAAAATAATGAATTGACGACATTGGGTGCAACATCAGTAGTCCACTAAAGAAGACTGGTTTTACTTGGCTTTGATGAGCCAACAGATGTTACTGACACTGATCAGTTGTTTATTCAATAAGCCAATATTGAGTTTGAAGTGAACGAAAAATTAGCTTTCATGAACAGTCTGTGAAACAACTGCAGACATGAATATTTTCAAATAATTTGAGAAAACACTAATTCAGCACAATCTGACATAGAATCCATTAAGATGTGTTGCTGCTGATAGTGGTAAAAATATATGTGGAGACCAGGCACAGTGGCTCATGTCTGTAATCCCAGCACTTTGGGAGGCTGAGGCTGACAGATCACTTGAGGTCAGTAGTTTGAGACCAACCTGGCCAACATGGTGAAACCCTGTATCTACTTAAAAAAAAAGCGGGGTGTGGTGGTGTGTACCTGTAATCCCAGCCACTTACGAGGCTAAGGCAGGAGAATCGCTTGAACCCAGGAGGTGGAGAATGCAGTGAGCTGTGATCACGCAACTGCACTCCAGCCTGGGCAACATAGCGAGACTCTGTCTCAAAATAAAATAAAATAAAAACAAATTTCTGCTCCATATGGGGCAGAAAAAAAGGTTAGTTGGAGAAAGCCACAAAGTTTGTGAAAATATAAGGTTGTAAAGCCTATGGCTATTCATTGTATTTTTTATTAGCAGCTATTTTGTGGACAGTATTTGAATCTATCATTTATTATTTGAATATCATTTATTATTGAACCTGTATTATCAACAGTGAACTTCATTTGTTGTATGAAGAGATAGTTCCATAAGTTTTTTTATTAGAAATTTAAGCTGGATATTTGATTTGCCTGACCACCTGTCAGTTTGATTACTGTAATTTTTTGAGCTCATGATCAAGATTCAAATTTTTCTAAACAAGGAGAAGCTCTTTGAACTACTGTTATTGTACATGAAATGGCTTTGAAAATTAGCTTTTACTGAAGACTTTATATTGTTTCTTTTCTTTCTTTTTAATAGAAACAGGATCTTGCTATGTTCTTCAAGTTGGTCTTGAACTCCTGGCCTCAAGTGATCCTCCCAAAGTATTGGGATTATAGGTGTGAGCCATTGTGCCTAGCCACTACATTGTTTCTTAATGATGCTGATATTGTTTCTAATTCTTTTTTTTTTTTTTTTTTCCGAGACAGGGTCTCACTCTGTTACAATAGGCTGGAGCGCAGTAGTGCTATCTTGGCTCACTGCAACTTCCAACTCCCTGGTTCAAGCAGTTCTCCTACCTCAGCCTCCCAAGTAGCTGGGACTAGAGCCTCACGCCACTATGCCCAGTTAAGCTTTTTGTATTTTTAGTAGCGACAGGGTTTCATCATGTTGGCCAGGCTGGTCTCAAACTCCTGACGTCAAGCAAATCCACTCACCTTGGTTTCCCACAGTGCTGGGATTACAGGTGTGAGCCACTGTGCCAGCCTTGATATGGTTTCTTAATTTTGAGGCATACCAGTTCTTATACGTAAAACTTACACTATGGTAAAATTATTTGACAGCAGCTAATATAGTTTGAATCACAAGTAATGTCAAACTGCTTTATATAAAATGTCCCATTCTGTCAAAAGTTAAAACAAGAAGTGATACTTCTATTTCCACACACATTTGTAGCAGATGTTTCTGGGCTCAAACTATAGTTTTAGCAACATTGATGTAAGGGCAAAGATAACTTCTTTATTTCAAAATCCATCTAATGCAATCGAGGAGCTTCTACCTTATGTTGCATTAGAAGTGATTTATCTGCAATCTACATGCTAAAGGAGAAATATCAAGAAAAAGCTCTGATAGAATTCTATAAATGCTTTCTAAGTGATAAATATGCTTAATTCAAATCATATGCTAGTGGATTTATCAGTATTTGGGAGCATCTATCTGTATGTGAAGACATTTTCAAAGTTGAAATATGTGAAATTATTATAGATCAGTGTTAACAGATGAATATTTGTAAACAGTTTTGATAGATAACAGTAACTTTAAACACCAATTAAATGAACTGTTATTTCTCCTAAAAGAATTACATTCTTCTCATTACTAATCCTGATTAACAAAATGTTTTTTTGTTATTAATATTCCTAAATTTGTCAGTAAAAGTTTTTTGTTTTATAAGTACCCAAATAATGTCCTTGTTTTTTTCTCGTTACCCATAGAGCCCAAACTATTTATTATCTGGCCTTTTACAAAAAAAGCTTTCTGACCCCCATCTTCTTCTAAAAGAATAATAGATGTCTAATTAGAAACCAGTTAAGCATTGGGTTGACTATCCTTTATTAGCATTTTAGAGTTCTTGTGTTTTGAAAAATACTAAAAATACGAAAATTTAGAAAAGTTTATTGTCTTGATAATGTCATTTAAATAAGTGTTACAAAAGAGATTCACCTGCAATTAAATATCAGTAGAATATATCCTACTGATATCTGCAGGATACTTTAGGAGAGAGTATCCTGTAACACTTTTCTCCTGAATTAACTGAATGACTTTGGAATTCAGGGCTTTGCATTTTTACCGTTTTTGTTTGCCTGTTCCTTCCTTCATTCATTCTCTCTCTCTCTCTTTCTTTTTTTTTTTTGAGATAGAGTCTCACTCTGTCACCTAGGCTGGAGTGCAGTGGCACGATTTTGACTCCCTCCAACCTCTGCCTCCTGGATTCAAGCGATTCTTCCACCTCAGCCTCCTCAGCAGTTATAGGAATGACCACCATGCCTGGCTAATCTTTTGTATTTTAGTAGAGATGAGTTTCGCCATGTTTCCTGGGCTGGCCTTGAGCTACTGAGAACAGGCAGTCCGCCCACCTTGGCTTCCCAAAGTGCTAGGATTACAAGCATGAGCCATGGTGCCTGGCCTGTTTTTGCTTTTAAATGGACGGTTAATGGTTTTCTCAGAGTGCTTTACTTTTGAAATCCAATTTGTACTGTAAATAATTTACATTCCTGGCTGGGCACAGTTGCTCATACCTTAATCTCAGCACTTGGGAGGTTGAGGCAGGTGGATCACTTGAATCCAGGAATTCAAAACCAGCCTGAGCAATATGGCAAAACCTCATCTCTAACAAAAATAAATATTTTAAAATTAGCTGCTTGTAATGGTGCATGCCTATGGTCCCAGCTAATCCGGACACTGAGGTGGGTGATTGGCTTGAGCTTAGGAGGCAGAGGTTGCAGTGAGCCCACATTGTGCTACTGTACTCCAGCCTCCATTACAGAGGAATGGAGGAAAACAAATTTATATTCTACAAAAAAGGAAAACGAATTTATATTCCACATTTTACTGAGTCTAGTGTGGGTTTTTGTTAAAAACAAAACAAAACAAAACAAAACATCAGGAATAATTTATTCAAATTAATAAGTGCAACAGCCAGTTTTATTTTAAATTCTGTGGAAATACGAGATTAAGGATCTCATGTACCATGCCTTGACATTATTGTATATTTTGGCAAATGATGTTGTTATGAAATATACTTTTGAATTTAGTATTAACTTTATGCATAATAAAGATGCATCTTCAGTTTTTTGTTTAACTTATGAGAGTTTACAGCTGGGGACATCTTTTACAAAAGTATATTTATAATCTGTTCAGAAGATATGAAACACAATAATGAGATAATCACCCGTGTATTTTTCGGTTAGCACCCAGTATTTTTTAGTTAGCAGTTACAGAAGGATTATTGACACTTATAGTTGTTAATAGCTCAGTAAAAACATATTTTTGTGATTATTTTAAAATTGAACACTAGTCTGTATTTTTAAAGTTTCCTTTTATGGAGTATTTTGTCTGTTGGCACTTTGCATCTGGATTATAGTTACCCCATTTAAGGAAAAAAAAAGCCTGTTTATGTTCAATGGGATTAAAAACACACTTTCAGTTTTAGAGCAGATTTATCATCTACCCTTCAGGCTATTCTTTAATATGGAGCTCTTAAAAATGAATATCTTAAGATATTCCCCAGATGTTTTAAACTGCAGCAAACTTGCAGTTTTCTTTATTGGAGTCTTTGTTTGTAGCATTTGGAAGATGAAAGAAAATATCTCTAGTATCTAAACACTTTTCATATTGGTTTTAATGTTTTGTTTGCTAGAAAGGCATGCGTAAGATAAACCTTGTACACTGATAACTTTTCAAAGTCCTTGCTTTTAAAAGGTAAAAGCAAGCCGTGCACGCCTGTAATCCTAGCACTTTGGGAGACTAACTCAGGTGGATCGCCTGAGATTAGGAGTTCGAGACCAGCCTGGCCAACATAGTGAAACCCCGTCTCTACTAAAAATACAAAAAATTAACTGGACGTGGTGGCAGGCATCTGTAATCCCAGCTACTAGGGAGATTGTGGAAGGAGAATCGCTTGAACCTGGGAGGTGGAGATTGCAGTGAGCCAAGATTGCACCACTATACTCCAGCCTGGGCAACAAGAGTGAAACTCTGTCTCAAAAAAAACAAAAAAAACAAGGGAATGTTAACATGAGTATTGTATTAACAATAATGTAAAAGTAATATTGTGGACCAGGCACGATGGCTCATGCCTGTAATCCCAGCACTTTGGGAGGCCAAGGCAGGAGGATCACAAAGTCAAGAGATCGAGTCCATCCTGGCCAACATGGTGAAACCTCATATCTATTAAAAATACAAAAATTAGCTGGGCATGGTGGCACGGGCCTGTAGTCCCAGCTACTTGGGAGGCTGAGGCAGGAGAATTGCTTGAACCCAGGATGCAGAGGTTGTGGTAAGCTGAGATTGCACCACTGCACTCCAGCCTGGTGACAGAGCGAGACTCTGTCTCGATATATTAATAATAATAATAATAATAATAGCGTGTGTTGTATATGCTTTTGAATTTACATTGTTACTTGTATTTGGTTTGGATAGCTGTACCGTTTAGTTAATTGTTTAGTGGGTTATTGAATAGATTCTGTTCTTCATTACTTAGTACAGTGGGGATTGAGAAGGCTTTGTATCAAGTGCCTTCTAAGTAGTGGGAAGTTTGAATTAAAAATATTAAAGATTCAATATTAGGATTAATAAATGTTAAGATGTTATTTACTTCTTTTGTTTTTAGGTGGCAGCCCAGTTGAAAATCTTCTGCAAAATCAGTAACTAAGTTATTTTCCCACAATTATAATCATAGTTGATAGCATTTATTGAGTGGTTACCATGTTCAGGGTAAATGAAATGAAAGAGTGGAATAGTGCACTACACACACACACACACACACACTCTCTCTCTCTCTCTCTCTCTCTCTAACAAGGAAAGCAAGTACCAGCACCTTATTTCATCTCACTTGTTTAAAATTTTGATTTTGTTTTTTCTTGCTGAGTAACATATCTGTGTTAATAAAAATTTATGTCTTAGAGTGAAATTTCTCTAAAAAGCAGTAGGTAACAGGCATACAAGCACAAACCAAATCAATGTTAAATTATTTTAAAAATATTCAAGGGAAATCTATTTTTGTTAAAATTTGCATAGGTTGGTAGTGTACATGTTCTTAAAAATCCAAGAACAATAGCTGCAGCCATTCTTATTTAATCCTTCCGTAGTTTGTCTGTTCAACCATTCATTTATCAGTTTTTTTTTCTGTGTACTCATTATCTATCAGGACTATGCTTAAACACAAAAAGAAAATAGTCTTTAATGCTATGATTTACAAATGAGGAAACCTAATCTCAGAGAACTTAAATTATAGTTGTCCCTTGGTATTCGTGGGAGATTGGTTTCAGAAGCTTCCTCAGATGCCAAAATCCAAGGATGTTCAAGTCCCTGATATAAAATTCTGTAGTATTTGTTTATAACATATGTATATCCTCCCATATACTTTAAATCATTTCTAGATTACTTATAATACCTAATATAATGTAAATGCTATGTAAGTAATTGTTATACTCTAGTGCTTAGGGAATAATGTCAAGAAAAAACACTCTTTATGTTTCCAAATATTTTCAGTCTATGGTTGGTTGTCTCCGTGGATGCGGAACTTATGGAATGGAGGGTCAGCCATACTTGCCCCATGTCATACAATTAGATTAATATGGAATTAAAGCCGGGTCTGTCTGACACCAGAGCCTTTGCTTCTAACCATTGAGGAATGTTGTCTACCCTGATGACTCCACTCTAGGAAATCATATATTGATATCAAGTTGGTCTTATATGTCTGTAATGAAGAATTTGACCATGTTGGACCTATCCCATTTCCTCCTTCTTTCCCTCCTTCCTCTGCTCCTTTCTTCCTCCTTCACTCCAGTGGCATTCCCTGCTCCCTTAGCTCTTTTCTTCTGATGGGTGGCTGTTTCCATCCTTCTTTGCTGGTACCATCTCCACTTAAAGTTTGATATTCCCCTCGGTTCCACTCTGTGTTTTCTTCTCTTGTATATGAGTGTGAATTTTGTGTTTATCTTCTGTAGAGTTTCTGAGCTTGAATCTGTTAAGAGTATGTCTTTAATCAAATTTGGAAATTTTTAAGCCATTTTTTTCTTTTCTTTTTTTAGAAGCAGGGTCTTGCTCTGTAGCTCAGGCTGCAGTGCAGTGGCACAATCTTAGTTCACTACAGCCTCAAATTCCTGGACTGAAGTGATCCTCCTGCCTCAGTCTCCTGAGTAGCTGGGACTACAGGCATGTATCACTATGCCTGGCTATTTTTACTTTGTTGTAGAAGTTGGGTCTTACTATGTTGCTCAGGCTGATTTCAAACTTGTGGGTTCAAGCAGTCTTCCTGTTACGGCATCCCAAAGTGCTGAGATTACAGTTGTGAGCCACCATGCCTGGTCAAGTCATTTTTTTTTCAAATTTGTTTTCTGCACTACACTTTTTTTCATCTGTTACTCATGCACAAATTTACATCTTTTAGAATTGTCCTGTAGGTCCCTGAGTCTTTGTTCATTTTTTTAAAAAAAATCCTTTTCTGTCCTGCAGATTGGAAAATTTTTATTGATATATCTTTAAGTGTACTGATTTTTTTTTTTTTTTTTTTAAGATGGAGTCTCACTCTTATTGCCCAGGCTGGAGTGTAATGGTGCAATCTCAGCTGATCGCAAGCTTCGCCTCGTGGGTTCAAGTGATTCTCCTGCCTCAGCCTCCCAAGTAGCTGGGATTACAGGCACCTGCTACCATGCCCGGCAAATTTTTTGTATTTTTAGTAGAGACAGGGTTTCACTATGTTGGTCAGGCTAATCTCAAACTCCTGACCTCAGGCAATCCACCCGCCTCTGCCTCCCAAACTGCTGGGATTACAGGTGTGAGCCACCGTGCAAAGCCAGTATACTGATTCTTAATAGTCTTCTTCATTTTACTATTAAGCCCATCTAGTGAGTTTTAAATTTCCAGTTATTGAATTTTTAAGTTCTAACATTTTTATCTTCGTTATCTTCTGTTTCTTTGTTGAGTCTGTTCACTTTTTCTAGATGTTTGAAGAGTCCTAGTAGTTTGTGGTTCCCTAGAACTCACTGCTTTGGTAATCCAGTAGAGAACTGGGGCTTTATATTCCGAGTTCTGCACATACTTCCTGTGACTGTAACCATGTCTAGGTCTAAGTAGTAGACAGATACAGAAAGAGTAGTCTAATTTTAAACCTATTCAATGAATTATTAATTCACATATCAAATTATTCACTTCTAGGCATTAATTTTATTCATTGTAAAAATAATTTCAGTTCTCCGATGAAATTCTTTATCCATTCATCTAATTTATACATTCCTTCCCTTTGTTTCTTTGAAAATATTGATCATAATTATTTTGAAGTGCCTTTCCTTAATTCCAGTGTCTGAAAATCTTTTGAATCATTTTTTTCTCTTTTTTCTTTCTTGTTTTTTAGTCAAATTATTTTACGTCTTGTTATAACTTAATTATTATTTATCAGCACTTCATATAAGAATTGTAGATTCTTCAGATTGTATCTTTTACCAGAGCGTTCACTCTTTTGTGTATGAGGCTGTTATGGAGTGAGGGGACAGCTTATTACCTTAATAAAAATCAAGGATTAAGTTAGTTCGAAGTTGATTTTCAGTTTTGATAGTTCAGTCTAGCCTGTTTGCTTTTATTTATTTTTTATTTTTATTTTTTTTTGGAGACAGAGTCTTGCTCTGTTGCCTAGGCCAGAGTGCAGTGGTGCGATCACTGCAACCTCTGTCTCCTGGGTTCAAGCAATTCTCCTGCCTCAGCCTCCCGAGTAGCTGGGACCACAGGTGTGTGCCACCATGCCTGGCTAATTTTTTGTATTTTTAGTAGAGACAGGGGTTCACCGTGTTAGCCAGGATGGTCTCGATCCCATGACCTTGTGATCCACCTGCCTCAGCCTGCCAGAGTGCTGGGATTACAGGTGTGAGCCACCTTGCCCAGCCCCTCTAGGACTTTTAATTGAGACCGGTGGTCTCAGTTAGTTCTGAAACAGTCCACCAGAATGAGGAAACAAAACTGACCTCAGGTTTCCAGCTTAATTCAGAGGTTTCTCGCTTAATTTATTGTCTTTCTGCTTTCAAAATTTGGCAATTATGTCAAAGGGGAAAATGATCTTTTGTTTTAGGTTTTCAGTTTCCAATGTTGTTACTTTAGCCTTATGTAATAGCTAAAATCCCTACTGATTTCTCTTATTGCCCCTTTCCTTATCATTATCTTCTGCTAAGCACAAAGTGTGAATTTTCAAGTTCCACATGTAACCAGTATAAGTATATGGTTTCCCCCAAGTCTCAGTGGAAATGTGCCACGGATCCTTAGTGTTTATTCTCCACTCCTTCTAGGGCTTTCATTTCTTGCCTGTTATTTTTTAGTTCCTCTTTTCTTGTCCTGTCTTTTATAAGCACTGCTAGACTCAGATAACTTTCTGCTTTTGGGAGTATGTTAGTTAACTTCTTTAACTTAGCATTCAGTTTCAGAATTCAGCAAATGTGTTTTGGGACAAACTAGCTGTGTGTATTATGTTTGGGAAATGTCAAATTTTGTTTCTCTGTCTTCATGGTTCTGACTGCAAATGTTGGCAGGTAGAACAAAAAGCTGCCAGTTCTGGCCTGCCCCTGTGAACAGGTCTCACATCTCTGGAAATTTATCCACTCTGTCCTTGTTGCTTCATAGCTCTTTGGTACCATTAACAATATCACTTATGATTTATATGGCCTTCCTAGGTGTCAGCAGTAGGAATGTTGGCTGTGATGCTGTATATGCTACTCAGAATTGGAAGTTCTATATGTTATGTTTTGATAAGAGATTTTAGATATTTGAGTATTTCTGATGAATGATACTTTTTAAAGTTTGGTAGAGAGAAATGATTAGCTAGTTATTGCTTAATTACTCTCTCTCCATATCTAATACGTATGTTTTTGGAATATTTCTATGATCAGAGAAACTCAGGCCCGTTATAACCATGGACTTTCTGGTAGAAAAAACAGCTGAAAGCCAACCAGTAAGGGAAGTGGGGCGTATAATTTGTGTTTTGGAACTACCTGGCTTTGGACATGTGGGTGATGCTCTAGGCTTACCATCAGATTTCCCATCTAATTTTGAGAACCCCTGTCCTGTATTTTTCTTTTTCGTACATATGACTTTTTCTTTTATGATTTAAAACTAAATGTCAACCATTACTATTTAATGAAAATAATAAATTAGTAAAGTTTTGTTGTGTTCCTACAATGGGTAGAAACCTAATACACATATCATGCATCTAAATTTAGGAATAATTCATTTTATTTTAATCATCTATACTTATATGCAAAATGCTTTTCAGCAGTATATTTGATTATCTCAGGTGCAACTATCTTCACTTCAGAGTTATAAATGGGAATAATTAAACCTGTAAATATATTAGGCTTAGTTAACAAGGGCTTAGTTAAGCAATACATGCTTAAAATTGCTTTCTTATCAAAGAAAATAAAATTAGAGGTTCAAGAAATATCTTTAAATTACAATTCTTATAAACTAATAGCTTAACCTTAGTTTTCAATGACTGTTACTTTTTCCATCTTTTAAAAATATGCTTAAATATAAACACATGTGGAAAATGTTCTTTTGGCTTTTATCAAACTGACATTTGAGTTTTTTAAAGCCTCACCAAACATTTGTGGTAAAAGATTTCAAAGCTTTGAATTTTACAATTTGCCTATGGATTTTTCCTCCCGTATTATTCTATTAGCATTTGATCTTAATAAGTATAACCTGTTTAGAATTACTTACTTTTTTATTTATTATTTGTTTAGAGGAGAAGTTTAAGGAAAAACTTCATCAGAAATTCTACTTGGCAGTAATGAATGCTTTCTTAAGGAAGTTAAATTTTTGGAATTTCGCTGTGAAGATTTTAATTACATGTTCTATCCTTCATACATCAATCTATGAAATGTTCAAAAATTGTTCATGTTGTTTCTATGCTGTGCTGATATTAACACAACATCAGATCTTTCTTCTTCTGATAGTGTGCTGAGCACACACTCTCACGTGTTCGTGCTTCCTCTCTCTCTCTCTCTCTCTCTCTCTCTCTCTGTCCACCCCCTTTCTCCCTCTCTCCCTCTTTCCCTTTCTCCCTCCCTTCCCCCTGAGTTTGAAATAACATAGTGGCTTTAGTTTCTGTGAAAATGGAAAGCAATTGCCCTTAGATAGAAATAGAAATTGTAGTGTTGGTTTTGTAAACATTTTCCTGTTCATAATTCTTCTTATATCTTATTTATAAGTACTTATATAGGATTAAATGGTGTGATAATCATGAAGTCTTTTTTATTTCTTCATGTCAGATAAGGAGAAAAATGACACATTAAAAATTAAAGCATTATTTGTGTTTTAAACTTTCTTCTCTCTCTTTTGTATTTCTTATTGTTCTCTTTACTTTTTCTTTTTTTTTTTTTCT
>NW_016107326.1:5066980-5079038 GCF_001604975.1 Cebus imitator
CACCACACCCAGCTAATTTTTTTTTTTTAGTAGAGATGAGGTTTCACCATGTTGGCCAGGCTGATCTCGAACTCCTGACCTTTAGGTGATCTGCCCAACTTGGCCTCCCAAAGTGCTGGGATTACAGGTGTGAACCACCTCGCCCGGCCTGATTTTCCAGTTTTTAGGCTGCCATTTGTACCATCAAAAGCCATTTAAACTGGACTTAGAGGATAATGATTCTAAATTTTCTCATCTTTCCCAAAACAACAGATATAATTAAAGTCACAAATAAGCTATACCTTCAGAATTGCTACGAGACAGAACATAGTAAGAATTCAAATTTCTTATAAGCAGAGTTATAAACATCATATTCCAACATTCATTCTGCTGCTTTAAGTGTGTACATCTGGAGAGCAGAGGTAGTGGGGAGGTTTAAGAGACCGAAAAAATGAGGAGAGGAGTGTGTGAAATGTAGATCAGTAACAAGCACCATCACTGCTGAAAAGTAAAACTCAACAGAGGTCCTAGACCTGTGTTTTAGACAGGTGGGAGGATCAGGTAGGCCTTCTTCCCAGTGTACCATCCCCAGTCCACTTCAGTTAATGGCTTGTCCAGTAGAGGGAACTAAGCTCTGCCCTGGACCTCAGAGCGGGGAATCTCACTGTGTAAAAAGGGAGGTACATAATGGAAAGGGAGAAGACAGTGGTGTTGGGTTGTGTTGATGATATGTACAACCTACTCAAATAATTTGGAGAAACTAAATATGTATTTATAGAGAAAAGAATAAAACATGTATAAAATGTTAAAAATTGGTGAGTCTTGGTAAAATGTATACAGGTGTTGATTGTGTTATTCCTTCAGCCTTTCTACAGGGCTCAAACTGTACATTTAAAATAAAAAGTTTAAAAGGCAAGTCACCAAAACTGTTAAGCTTGTATCTTAGAAAATTAGGATAATGGTATTTATCTTATTTGTCTCAGGATTATTTTGAGCTTCCAGTGTGTTAAAGCATGCCAGTAGCATGCTTATGATCATCAGCACTATTGTTATTTTACTAGAAGTCAGTGTGTCAGTGCTATCTTTGTTTTAGTAGAATTTACATCTTTTTTTTTGAGACAGGATCTTGCTCGTTGCCCAGGCTGGAGTACAGTGGTGCAATCTCAGCTCAGTGCAACCTCTGCCTCCTGGGTTCAAGTGATTCTCCTGTCTCAGCCTCCTGAGTAGCTGGGATTACAGGCATGTACCACCACGCCTAGTTAATATTTTTGTATTTTTAGTAAAGATGGGGTCTCACCATGTTGGCCAGGCTGGTCTCTAGCTCCCGACCTCAAGTAATCTGCTGTCTTGGCCTCCCAAAGTGCTGGTATCATAGGCGTGAGCCACTGCACCTGGCCAACGTTAAATTTTGTTATATTAGATTATTTTCATTTCATATCTTTTCTTGTATACATTACCAGTCTGAAGTGGTATAATAACTCGAGAGATTTAATACTAAACTAGAATCAAAAGACTAGTATTTATTCACAGCTTTGCCTTTCACATTATTCATTAGTCTTTCAAACCTTCTCTCCTTATTTTTACTATACTTTTCTTCTCAAAAGCAAAGCAGATATATAGGTAGCTGTCATATTAATTGTCCGGCAATTATCAGTTGTTCATGACATATTTCATGTTATATGAGAGTAGAAAGAAAACATCACTTAGAATTTAAATTTTTCTGAACACTGTTAGAACAACTATTAAAAACTTCTTTAAAAGGATTTGGCATTGCTTTTGCTTTTTTCCCCCATAATCTTAGTCCTCAAGACATTCTAAATTACTTTCCAGTGACATTAATTTTTATTAGAAAGTATTCATTAATAAAATTTTCTATTATAAAGTGAATATAAAAACATGATCAAATTGTAGAAAACATAAAAAAGGAAAGGCTTATATAAAAAATGCCACATGCATGTTAACATATTTTCATTCTGGATATTTTCTATTTTTATTTTGATATGGAGTATTGCTCTTGTCACCTAGGTTGGAGTGCATTGGCACGATCATGGCACTGCAGCCTTGAACTCCTGGCCCAAGCAATTCTCCTGAGTTGCTGGAACTACAGATGTGCACTGCCACACCTAGATTTAATTTTTGTCCAGTCCGGGGTCTAACTCCTGGGCTCAAGGAGTCTACCTGCGTCAGCTTCTCTAAGTGCTAGGATTACAGCCGGGAGCCACTGCACCTAGTAGCCTCTTGTATTAGTCCGTTTTCACACTACTGATAAAGACATACCTGAGACTGAACAATTTACAAAAGATGTTCAGCTGGACCCATAGTTACATGTGGCTGGGGAAGCCTCACAATCATGGCAGAAGGCAAGGAAGAGCAAGTCACATCTTACTTGGATGGCAGCTGGCAAAGACCTTGTGCAGCGGAACTCTTCTTTTTAAAACCATCAGGTCAGCTGGGCACGTAATCCCAGCACTTTGGAATGCCGAGGCAGGTGGATTACCCAAGATCAGGAGTTTGAGACCAGCCAGGGCAACCTGGTAAAACCCCATCTCTACTGAAGTACAAGAAATTAGCCAGGTCTGGTGGCACGTACCTATAACTCCAGCTACTTGGGAGGCTGAGACAGGAGAATCACCTGGACCCAGGAGGCTGAGTTTGCAGTGAGCTGAGATTGCACCACTGCGCTCTAGCCTGGGCGACAGAGCAAGACTCTGTCTCTTAAATAAATAAATAAATAAAACTATGAGACACTTATTCACTGTCATGAGAACAACACAGGAAAGACTTGTCCTCATGATTTAATTACCTCTCACCAGGTCCCTCCCACAACATGTGAGAATTCAAGCAAAGATTTGGGTGGGGACACAGCCAAACTGTATCACCTCTATTAATTTTTAAAGACAAAATAATTATATTGAATGAATTTATCGATAATTTTGTTGAACGGTTAATATAAGTACATCCCATATTATATTTCAGCTTTCATAAACTGTAAATGTTTACATCTTACATTTTTTATGCTTCAACTTAATTTGCTTCTCTTATTTTTAATGTTTTTGTACATTTAATTTCACACTAATATCTTTATAAGCTAAATAATTGTAATATTATAAGGTTTATTAAATTTCTTCCACTGATAATTACTATAGTTTACCTAACCATTTCTTTGCTTTTTGGATATTCATATTTTTAGTTTTACCTTATCATATATTATGGTAGTATGAGCAGCTTTTGGCAATTCTCCCTCCCTCCCTCCCTCCTTCCCTCCTTCCTTCTCTTCCTGTCTTCCTTCCTTCCTCCCTTCCTACCCCTTTTCCTCCCTCCCTCCCTTCCTCCCTTCCTTCCTTCCTTCTTTCTTCTTTTTTTTTGTTTGTTTTTGAGACAGGGTCTTACTCTGTCACCTAGGCTGGAGTGCAATGGCTTGATCTCAGCTCACTGCAACCTCTACCTTCCATGCTCAAGCAATTCTCCTGTCTCAGCCTCTTAGGTGCTGGGATTACAGGCATGTGCCACTATGCCTGGCTCATTTTTCTATTTTTGATAGAGTTGGGGTTTTGCCATTTTGGCCAGACTGGTCTCAATCTCCTGGCCTCAAGTGATGCTCCCACCTGGGCCTCCCAAAATGCTGGGATACAGACATTAGCCACCATGCCCGGCCCAAAAGAGTTCTTTCACTAACACTTTATGATTATGTCAGCTTTTCATATCCCTACTAATGCTGAATGTTGTAATTTATACATTCAGCGTATTTAATGTGAAGAAATGTTTGTTTGTGTTTGACTACTAGTAAGAGAGGTTGATTACTTTTCAACATTTATCATTGATAAATTAATGTTTTTATTTCTCTTTTGAATGAACACTTTATTTTTGATAAAAACACTCTATTTCATATTAAACATTTCTTCTCCTTTTCTTTTTGTTATACTTAAAGTTTTTGTTAGTTTTTTTTTATATAGAAAAGCTTCAAATTTTTAATATGATTACATTTATTCTTTGTTTTTGCTTCTTTCAACTTGAAAGTCTTATCCAGAAATTTGATAAGTGCTGAATTCAGTTTCCCTCTAGCATTTTATTTAAATAACATTCCCTCTTTTAACATCATTTTTCAAACATTATAAGTTCTGTGTCTTTTATTAATTTGGGCTTGGGAAATAGGATTGTGGTAGAAAAATGGATCAGGTACTGTCCTTTCAATTCTGTCAAGCTTTTGATTGATGTGTTTATATGCCCACCCTACTCAGACAAAGAATGTCAACCTAAGTAGAAGGAATGAATAAATTACCGAAATTCCCCATACTTTATTTTCTATGGAAAAAGTCACGTAAGGAAAATATGTAGAAGTTTCCCATAAAATGTAATGATATGATAAACTTTCATGTTAAACAACTTTTAGTCTTGCCACAGTACAATTAGTTCACTAAAGATAAATGTTTCTTGGTTTGTTACTTGGCTGCTTAGGAGTTCCTTTTCCTTCTTATGATTTTCTTCTGTCCTATATTTCTTTTCTAACACCATCCAACTGGTTTTCCAAACCAGCAACCTCAGAAGTATCATCCCTCTTCTACTTCTTATATTTCTTTATCATATCCTATGTCTTCAACTTCAGAATGATTACTTAGTTTGGTCCCATCTCTCTATCCTCTCTTTCATATGAGCTATTCTAAAGGCAGGTGGTCTGCTTCTCTTTACTCTGTCTTCCAGTGTCATCATCATTTTTCAAAAGTCTGCTTTTCACACTGTTGCTAAACAGATTTTAATAATTTCTAGTAGCCTTCAGAATAATGTCTACACTTATTAGCTTGATAGTTACCTTTTCTTTGTCAGTTTTTACTACTTTGATTTTGACCTGCATTTTAGTCTGTGTTTAACTGGTTTTTCTGAGTATGTCATGTTTATTGTTTTTTCCTCAACTCTTAATATTTTTTTCTCCCTTAACTGTCAAATTTCAATTCAGATGTTAAACTTTCTCTGACTCTTTCATTCAGAATCACTTCCTTCTCTGCTCTTGCTTTTTATTCAGCTTTGTTCCATATATAGTTCTTTTAAAATAATTGTATGGAAAATTGCTATGTTCTTCTATTATAAAATGAAGTTGATTTTTCATTACAAAACAGTTTATACGCTTATTGCACAATCTAAACAGATATATAAAAGAGCCATAATTGCTCCTAATTTGGCGATAACTACTGTTAATACCTTGGTTGTATTCTTCCAGCTTATTTTCAGTAGACATGTATATTGGATAATTTTGTTTACATAAAAAAAGGATTATATTGTGCATAAAATTTGTAAATTAACGTTTCTCTAGTGAAATAACATGGAAAATACCTATCAATAGACATATTTTAAATCTGTAACATTTAAAAATCTTTAATACTTTAGTAGAAGCAACACACACACATAGTAAAACTAAATCAAGGTGGAAAATTAAACACTTATTTGAAGATTTCTAGTTTTCGGAAATTGACTTATTCTGCTATTCATTAGGGTTTCTCAGGGCAAAATTCAGAATAAGACTAAATTTGCCCATTTCCACTACTATTATTTATTCTCTATTCATACTATTGCAGAGATTGTATTCTCTGTACTAACACAAGAAAGGGTAGGAAAAAATTGTTGTTATTCACAAATAACAATTATGTTTAATTTATTTAAAGCATAGATAAATCATTGGAGTTAATTAGATATTAGAAACTTGGCTAGAAAAATTGATACAAAGAATGTTTCTAAATGTCAGCCACAAATAAAAATTAAGTTTAAACAATGTAATAGTAGTAAAACATAGGAAGTATGAAGTAGTGATCATAATAAAAGATGTACAGACTTTGTGGCAAACATTGTGAAACTGAGAGATACTATAATCATGGAGTTGATGATTTAATATTGGAAATATATCACTTTTCCCAGCATACATATAGAGAATTAGTGTAATCACTGTTAAAATCCTAACAAGTTAGTTTTTGGAGCTTGACAACTAGTTGTAAATTTTTATGGACTTGAAAGAACCAAGAATAGCCAAAGCATTCATGAAGAACAATGGGATAAGGACACTTGCAGAGAGAGTGTGTGTGTGTGTGTGTGTGTGTGTATATGTATATGTGTGTATATATGTATATATTACGTATGAGATATGTATAAGATAATGGGGTTTCTAAGTCAGCCATTGTTTTTTTTCTTAACCTGGGTAGTGGTTACAGAGATGTTCACTTTTTAAAATTTGCACATTTATTTTACTTACCCTAAAAAATTTATAAAAAACAAAAGTAAATTATAAACACCAGTTTTAAAAAAGTTCTTTCATATTGACTCTATAGAGATGTAAATATTGTTAACAGTTAATGTTTTTAGGGGCCTGGCTCCATGGTTCACACCTTTAATCCTAGCACTTTGGGAGGCTGAGGTGGGAGGATTGCTTGAGGTCAGGAGTTTGAGACCAGCCCGGGCAACATGGTGAAACATGTCTCTACAAAAACAAAAAATACCAAAAAAAAATTAGCCAGGTGTGGTGGCACATACCTGTACTCCCAGCTATTTGGGGGACTGAGGCAGGAGGATCACTTGAGCTCAGGAGGTGGAGGCTACATTGAGCTGTGTTTGTGTCACTGCACTCCAGCCTGGGTAATGAAGATTGTGTCTCCAAAAAATAACAAAACAAAGCAAAATAAATAAATAAATAAATAAAAGTTAATGTTTTTAGCTTACCTTTAAAATCTAAATAATAAAGTTATGCTTGTTTTTTGAATTAACAAAATATTTTTTGGTATTTTTTAAAAATTTCAACTTTTCTATTTTTATCTTAGTTTTTACCCAGGCACATTTTGATTTCTCAGATAATGCATCCAACTATTGATTTTTCAAAAAATTTTCAATAATTATTAAGTTAGTGTATAGAAACTGTGTCAATCTCTAGCTGCATCTTTTCATATAATTAGATAGGTCTGTTTGTGGCATCTTTCTTTTCTTGCTTTACAGGCAGTGCTGTTATACTTTCGTTTATTTTTTGTGTATAAAACATATTTTTTGACCTGTAGTAAGACATGCAAGAGGAAATGAACATATGCTTCATTATCTCTTTTGAAATGTAAGGTCTTATAATTTTTATGCTTCTTGAACTGATTCCAAGGGTAACATTAAGTGAAATTTTGTTTAGTTTCTATAGAAAATCTCTTAGTTGTCTAGAATGAGGAGAAATAGACACTGATTTCTGTATGTTTGTAGTAACAAGTAACTTTGAGACTGGGATTCTGATTTTAACTTAACCAGTTTGCCACATGTGACCTCCATTTGGCAATCTATTATTATTATTTTTACTTTCTGTTTAGTTTAATGGCTAATTGTGGACAGTCCGTCTTTTAAATTCTTATATTCTTATAGTTGTACACTGATGGAAAAACATTTCTTAAATGTGAAAATTTTGTATTTTTGTTATATGATATTTTCATTTATTCAAGGTACTTAAATAATTTAAAATTTTTCACTATTTGTGTTTTAATGCTCTTATTATCAGGAAATTTACATTGTGGCAACTCACAGAAGATAGCTTACTTTTTTCTACTATGATTTCCTTATAGGTTTGATGAACTTGTGAAAAAATTCAAAGTTGAATATCATGCTGGTGGCTCTACCCAGAATTCAATTAAAGTGGCTCAGGTTGGTTAATTATTTTAAAAGTTAAAAGGATTCAAAATGATTCTAGACCTGTGTCTATTTTGCAAAATTGTTTCTGTTTGTATAGTGTTGCTGTAGAATAGTTTTGTTCATTTTGAATTGGGATTTTAGCATTTATTGCACATCTAATTAAAAGTTATTTTAATTGTTTTTTTTTTGGTTATTGGTAAGCTTGAACTTTTAATATGTTTATTGTTCATTTGCATTTTTAGTTAAATTACTTGTTTCCTGTAACTATCATTTTATAATTTTTCCTATTTTATGGATTTGTCAGTTCTTCATATTTTATAGACAGTATTCTTTTTATTTTATAAGTTGAAAGTATTTATTCCTTGTTATGTGTACACTAACTTACGTGCCTTAGTTCTTAATGTAACTTTCAAAGTCTTTAACATAATTAAACTTTGTGACTTCTTCGTTTCCTTCATGTCCTCCTTAGAAAGGACATTTCTGTCACAAGACAGTACAAATTGCTCTGTATTATATATAGATATCTGTATACATAAATATACATACATAGATTCATACCTAAATATCCGTATATAGACATACATGTTGGTAGATATGTATATGCATCTGTATATCTATGCCGGTGTATATCTTTTATGAATCCATATATCTGTCTCTATTCCCATGTCTTCCAATGAGTAATTGAATAAACCCATTTAGACATATACTCTTTGAGTTAACAGCTTAATCTAATCTTGACTGAGAGTTTTAATCTTCCTTTTACATATCTCTAGTTCTTACCTCTGCAGTTTGAAGCTAGCTCAGAATTCTGCTCATTGCAATCATATGTCATTTCTGCTACACTAGATTCCTTTTTTCTTTTTTATTGATTGATGTTTTCCCTTTGAATTCTAATTAACTTCAAGAACTGGAAAAGTGGAAAATTGACAAAATGCAGAATGATTTCTTTTCAAGTAATTCTTAGTTGATTTAGACATATAGTATGATTATTCCACATACTTCTAAGCTCAAATTTAATCATAGTTTAAAAATATTTTGTAAAAATGACTCTTTAAAGTGGTCATTAATATGAAGTGGCTTGAGTCTTTGTATTGTCAATTGATTTGTATTGTTTTTGGTAAAACATCCTGGTGGCCACTTTATGAGCTTCCAGAGTAATAGAAAAAGTATGATTTACCGCTGGGCACAGCGGCTCATGCCTTTCATCCCAGCACTTTGGGATGCTTAGGTGGGTGGATCAGATGAAGTCAGGAGGTCGAGACTAGCCTGGCCAACATGGTGAAACCCGGTCCCTACTAAAAAAAATAGGAAAATGAGCCACATGTGGTGGCATATGACTGTAATCGTAGCTACTTGTGAGGTTGAATGAGGCTGGAGAATCACTTGAACCCGGGCAGCAAAGGTTGCAGTGAGCCAAGATTGTGCCACTGCACTCCAGCCTGGGCAACAGAGTGAGACTCCATCTCCAAAAAAATAAAAAAGGATGATTTACTAAAGCCTCCATTTATCAAGGCACATTTTGCTATCTTTTTAGTCTTTTTTCCTCTTAGAACTGCGGATGATATGGTTAGACTTTGTGTCCCCACCCAATCTCATCTTGAATTGCAATCCCCATAATCCCCTCATGCCAATGGAGTGAACAGGTGGAGGTAAGTGAATCATGGGGGCAGTTTCCTTCATGCTGTTCTCGTGATAGTGAGTTTTCACAAGATCTGATGCCTTTATAAGGGGCTCTTACCCCTTTGCTCAGCACTTCTCCTTCTTGCTCCCTTGTGAAGAAGGTTCTTTTCTTCTCCTTTGTCTTCTGCCATGATTGTAAATTTCCAGAGGCCTTTCCAGACAAGCTCAGGCAGTTCTTGACAGCAGCGTGAAAATGGACTAATATGGGGAGGCTATTGGCTGCTCACTAATAAATTGTCTCCTTTCTTGGGGATCTTCAGTTTCTGTCTTCTAAAAGTTTATTAATTATATAATTAAGTTCTCCCTCAGCTTTCCAATATCAGCTTTCTCCCTCATGTTGGTCTCATAATAAAGCAGTCATTGCCTACTTTTGTTTTTTTGTACTTTTTACATATTTCACATGCATTCTAACAATGTATTCTAGTAGTGGTTTATTTGTTCCTGTCTTTAGCAAGATAATGAAAGGAGTTTGAGGGCTGGGTGTGGTGGATCACACTTGTAATCTCAGCACTTTGCGGATCATGAGGTCAAGAGATCAAGACCATCCTGGCCAACATGGTGAAACCCTGTCTCTACTATACAAAAATTAACCGCACGTAGTGGTACATGCCTGTAGTTCCATCTACTTGGGAGGCTGAGGCAGGAGAATTGCTTGAATCCGGGAGGCGGAGGTTGCAGGACTGTGGAAATCAACCACCGCCTTCAAACCTAAAAAAAAAAAAAAAATCAAATAAAAAAAAAAAAAAAAAAAAAAAAAAGGAATTTGAGGTTTTGGGTAATTCATTCTGTCTAATCTTACTAAGAATCATACTTTCATATATCAAGTAATATGGCAAATTATGTCAACAAGAAATTGTTTCCAAAACTCTTAGGTATTTTGATTTGTCAAATCATGTTCTTGAAGAATTTAATGAAACCATGGACAACAAAAACAAATATTGTTGATGCCTTGTCCAAATACAATTCTAGATTTATTTGATACACAGTACAAATGTAAATTTTAGTAAATTTCATTTGGTCTAATCTTCTTACTAATGAAAGTGAAAAGTTCTTATCTGCTCAATGTCCTGCACAGTGTGTATCTAACACTGCTATCTATCATACCCCTTTTCTTAAAAAGGGGTATGAGTTGCTTGTTTGATAACGGATGCTTTCTTAGTGAACACTTTTGGTTACTTTGTTAGTTTTTAAAAATTTTGTAGAAGCACTTATTGTGATTTTTGACTTGAAAGAAATGGAAGAAGGCTGGACCTTGTGGCTCATGCCTGTAATCCCAGCATTTTGAGAGGCTAAGGCAGGAGGGTCACTGAGTCCAGTAGTTTGAGACCAGCCTGGGCAACATAGTGAGACTGTGTCTCTACAAGAAGAAAAATAAATGGAATAAAATGACCTCCTTGAATATTTGCCTGAAAGATGGCTATTGTTGCTGGACATAGATGCCCAGCAGTACAATATTAACAAAATATGGGACCAAAGATATGCCCTTCTCTGATTTGGCAGTACATTGAGGATGAAAATGGAAAAAAAGATTATGGTAAAACAAAATGTGTATGCTTTTTCTGTTTTTAAAGAGGCCACAAGTAGCTAGAAAAAACACATACCAAAAAACTCCAAATACTTTTATTTATTTATTTGAGACAGAGTCTCTTGCTCTGTTGCCTAGGCTGGAATGGAGTGGTGTGATCATAGCTCATTCCAGCCTTGAACTGCTGGGCTCAAAGGATCCTCCTTCCTCCATCTCCTGAGTAGCTAGGACTACAGAGACATCCTGCCATACCTGGCTAATGTATCTGTTATACAGACAGG
Organism: Cebus imitator; assembly: GCF_001604975.1. Lineage (NCBI taxonomy): Eukaryota > Metazoa > Chordata > Mammalia > Primates > Cebidae > Cebus > Cebus imitator. The sequence goes on from NW_016107326.1 coordinate 5,078,081, forward strand.
GTCTCTGTATGTTGCCCAGATTGGTCTTGAACTTCTGGCCTCAAGTGATCCTCCTGCCTTGACCTCTCAAAGCGCTAGGATTATAGTTGTGAACCATTTCACCTGGCCCAAATGGCTCATTTTTATATGTATAAAGAGTGCTTCAGAACTCAAGTTAAAGAGTCATAGAAAAAAACCCATGAAGTTAAATAAAACTTTTTTTCAGTTTCTTTACTAAAACTGTAACTTTTAGGAATTCCAGTTTTGACAGCACAAATTCAAATTCAGGTGTTTTAAAATCATTTCTGAAAGAAAGAGAAATTTAACTTAGGATGATAGTCAATGTCTTTCAGAGTGTTCTAAAGTGATGGTCATTTTGAACACTGATAAGCCTATATAATGAATCTACAAACACAAGGAATATGACTGATAAGGAGCTGGAATGCCAAAACAATGCATTTAGCTAAAATGTAAATGGATATTTTTATAGAACTATAAACTAATTCCTAAACACCTATTATTGATTGTATTTAAAATTCTAAGTATTTTATGTTTACATGCTTTTGTTGAGACGATGTTTAGCTTAATGTCATCACATTGGACTGACACCAAGAATGTGGGCTTGATGCATCAGAGCTATAAGTCACAGTGTATTTTACATTTGACTGTATTAAGTTTTACCACCCATACAAGAAGGATGACCTAATGGCTCTAGTCAAGTATAGAAAGGAAACATAAAAGTAAAAAGATTTTATTTCATAGGCCAAAAGAAGCATACCACTGTTCTTTTTAATTAAATATTGGTAAAATATTTAATCCATCTGTAGTTACATTATTCTTTTAAAAAGTCTAACACTGGGGCTGGGCGCGGTGGCTCACGCCTGTAATCCCAGCACTTTGGGAGGCCGAGGCGGGTGGATCACGAGGTCAAGAGATCGAGACCATCCTGGTCAACATGGTGAAACCCCGTCTCTACTAA
>NW_016107326.1:5079257-5085101 GCF_001604975.1 Cebus imitator
TTAAGAAAACACAGTATGGCCTATAAAAAATCGTGTAGTAAAGAATTAAGAGAAGTTAAATTGCTGCATTTATTGTAACAAAAGAAACAATATAAATATTGTTATCTCACATATTATTTGTTGAATTTATCCTACTGTTAATTACTACTTATTGCCATTGCTAGCTATTCCTGTTATTTTATTTAAATAATACCATTTATGCAACAGAAGTAAATAGTACAGAATAAGATATGATTATGAATAAGTTCAATATTAGTTTCCTAGGGCAGTCTTAACAATTTCAGAGACTAGGTAGCTTAAACAATAAAGATTTATTTTCTCACAGTGTTGGAGTCCCATATCAAAGTGTTGACACCTTGATTCCTTCAGAGGCCTCGCTTCTTGGCCTGCAGATGGCTACCCTCTTGCTGCCTCTTCGCGTGGTGGTCTCTGTGTACATATGTACCCCTAGGTCTCTGTGTGTCCTAATGTCGTCTTATAAGGACACCAGTGAGATTGGATTAGAGCCTACCTTACTTCCATCATTAATTTAATTACCTTGTTAAAGACCTTATCTTCAAATATAGTCATATTGTGAGATACAGGGGTTTAGGGCTTCAACATATGAATAGTGGCAGGAGGGCCTGTGTAGGGGTGTTTATAGCTCAGCCCATAGCAACTGTGTGTTTTTAAATTTTTGTGTCTAACAAAACATGAGTAAGTTAATTTTTGGTTATTTTTTGATTCCTTTTTTCTTTTCTTTTCAGTATATGTTTTAGTTACTTTTGTTATTTACCATTTAAATTACAATTAACATTCTAAACTCATAACAACCCAGTTTGAATAGTACCAACGTAGTTTCAATAATATACAAACACTTTGCTCCTTTACATCTTCATCTTCTTCTTTTATATTGTTACTCTCATTGATTACATCTTTGTATTTTGCATGCCCATTAACATAGATTTGTAATTATTGTTTTATTCATTTACCTTTTAAATCATACAAGAATAAAAGTAATTACAACCCAAAAGCTCAATGATACTGACATTTACATTTACCTGTATAGTTACTTTTACCAGAGTTCTTTACTTCTTCATATGGCTTGTGGTTACTATCAAATGTCCTTTCATTTCAGCCAGAAGGACTCGTTAGCATTTTGCGTAGGGCAGGTCTATTAACAAATTGTCCTAGCTGTTGTTTATCTGGGATGTCTTAAATAGCCCCTTTATTATAGGATAGTTTTGTTGGATATAGAATTGTTGGTTAACAGTGCTTTTGTTTTAGTATATTAAATATGTCATCTCACTGCTTTTTGGCCTACATGGTTTCTGATGAAAATCAGTTCTTAATCTTATTGAGAATCCTTACTTGTGACCAGTTGCTTTTCTCTCACTGATTTCAAAATTCTTTCTCTGTCTTTGTCTTTCAGCAGTTTGACTATAATGTGTCTTGGTCTGAATATTTTTATGTTTATTATGCTTAGAGCTTATTAAGTTCATGCTTGGATGTGTAGATTCATGTGTTTCATCAAGTTGGGAAGCTACTGTTATTTTCTTCCTGTTTTCTTTCTGGCATTCTTATAATTAATATGTTGGTCTGCAATGATCGTTCAATGATAAGGCTTCTGGTTAGATAAGATAGTAAAAAACACTATGGTGAGTAACTAAACAAAGCAGAAATAGAATCTTGCTGTTCTAGCTAGTAAGCTCAGCTTGCTATTTTTACTGGAGATTTTTCTCTCATCCTGAGAGACTTCAATTTTTACTTCTGCAAATGTTAGCGATTTTGAATAGTGTTTCACATGCTTTCTCTGCTTCTTACCGTCTTCTTCAATTTGGAAATAATTGTAGGTTGTCAGAGTGTCGAATATGCATCACTTTAAATACAGTTATCAGTAAATGAACTCTTTCATTCATGCTTCCCAGGGATGACAGTTTTCCATGGTGCCTAGATACCTTTTTGTTCCTTGGAGATTTATAGTATTATGTGACTTACTGAATTTTTCAGAAGCTTGATGGTGAGCTACATGAAGTATTTCTGTTTGTTTTGGTATAAGTTCACTTGTTTTTAAGCTTCCTGCAATTTAATTTATCTATAGTATTTTTAAATTTATTTTTAAAAATGCCATCTTGGGGTATATCCTGAGCATCTTAAAAATTTTAAATACCTTCTTATTCTTTGTTAACTGGCATATAAGCAGGTCATCATTTGAATTATTTTTTTCCCTGTAATTATTATAACATTGAGGCTATATGGATTGTTTTTGAGACAGTCTCACTCTGTGTAGAGTGCAGTAGTGTGATCACAGCTCTCTACATCCTTGACCTCCTAGGCTCAGAGAATTCTCCTTCCTCAGCCTCCTGAGTAGTTGGGACTATATGTGCATACTACCAAACCTGCCTAATTTTTAACTAAAAAAAAAAAAATCTGTCTTTGTAGAGATGGGGTTTTGCCATATTACCTACACTGGTCTCGAACTCCTGGGCTCAAATGATCCTCAAGACCTTCAGCTTGGTCTTGTCTCAAGCAGATTTTAATTTCTGTCTTATAATTTCTAATATGCGTTTATGATTATTGATTCAGTCTTCCAGTTTTTCATACCTCTTCCAGTTAGATAAGCCTCCATGTTTGTATTTAACTTCCAGTAAAATTTTAACCACGTTGTTGTATCATTTTTAATTAAACTTTGAGAGGACTGCCTAAATGCCAATGTGTTTATGTTTTATACATCTCAGGGGGATGCTTTTAATTGTTTTCTCGATGTAAATCATCACATAATAAACTAGTGTTCATAATTGTATTTTAAAGATTTCCAAAATCCTGTGTAAAATTAGTTTTTAAAAACATTAAAGAAGTTTCAGGAATTATGTTTGAATGAAATAGAAACATATTAAACTCAGAATTGTAAAGCCAGTATTTCAAGAGCTACCAATTGGTGTAACATTAATTGCATTACAGTATTTAGAAGTTAAAATTGATTTCAGTCAAAGGCCTCATGTTGTTTATTTATTTTGAGATCTTTTTTGAAAAAAAAGTTAATTTTTAAAGTTTTCCATATTAAATTTGATTGTGACCTATTTTACCTAGAAAAGCTAGTTAGAGGTTAACAGGTTTTAATGAGACATCCTTATGCGCATTGGAACAGTCCAGATGTAAATTTCAAAAGAAGAAATGACATTAAAGTGATAGAATTCTCTGCTCAAATGCTTTCACCTGGAGCAGTTGTAAAAATGTCAGTAGCACAATTGTATTTATAATTATAGCAGGATGTGGCAGATGGTGATGCAACACAGTCTTGTCAATTCTTTGTGTCATCTAAGAAAGTAGTAAGCACTAATTCTGCCAATTTAATGACTAGTGAATAATTTTAAATAACATAGACCCTAAAAATAAGGTTGACTAGTCAAATTGTGATACTTCCATATAGTTTTTAAAGTTTAAATATGAATTAATACTCTTGTTTGCCTTTCTGATCTCTTTCCCTTTCAAATTAGGTTGTAAAATTTTTGTAGCTAAAATAAGATGAAGGAAGCAGTGGCTTTCTGTCCTCAATTATATTTTTGATGTGTTTGTGAAATTATTCTAACTTAGATCAGATTCTTTAATGTAAAGAAAAATCAGTATTTTATTTTTTCCTTCCTCCCTTATCTTCCTCTCTCCTTCCCTTGCCTCTCTTCTTTCCTCTCCTCTCATCTTCCCTTTACCTCTCCTCTCCCCTTCCCTTCTTTCTCCTCTTCGTCCCTTCCTCTCATCCCCTTCCCTTCTCCTACCCTTCCCCTTCCTTTCCCTCTTCTTTCTTCCTACCTTGTTTTATGCATTATATTAAGAAATTGTTTTACTACTATTAGTGATAACATGCTTTCAGTCTGTCTCAGTAGTTATGGTCGTGCTCTGCAGTTGTCCAGTATAAATCTATACATATCACATTTATCCACTTCATAAAAGAATGACATGTCTCTACTCTTGTGGGCCTAATGTCATGCAGTTTTCCTGGGTATGACCTTAAACGTGGGTACAATTTGAAATTGTGTTTTTCTGTCTAAAAGCAAAACAAATAAAGCTTCAGTAAGAAATAGTACAAGCAATAGGACCTAATTTCGTCAAGGGGATAAAAGTCTAGTCCTTTTTTTTCTATTTTGAAATTGGAATTCAGAAACTTTTTTTTATCCTATGGATGGTATATTCATTTATTTGAAGTGAAAATTAAACTCAGACTTTTCCGAAAGAGTTTCATTTGTTAATTGGTTGACAAGGATGGTCTTTGCCGTTTTAATTATACAGTGGTATTGTCAGCTACCATTTTTTTTGAAAGCAAAGAAATTTTTTTTTCTTTTTCTCTCTTTTATTTTTTTTTGAGATGGAGTCTCACTCTGTCGCCAGGTTAGAGTGCAGTGGCATTATCTTGGCTCACTGCAACCTCTGCCTCCCAAGTAGCTGAGACTACAGGCATGCACCACCATGCCCAGCTAATTTTTGTATTTTCAGGAGAGACGGGGTTTCACCATGTTGACCAGGATGTCTCCATCTCTTGACCTCCTGATCTGCCCACCTCGGCCTCCCAAAGTGCTGGGAGCCACTGTGCCTGGCCAAAGAAAATATTTAATTGTATTGATCTTCTAACTTGCATTTGAATTAATACTACTACTCAGGAAGTTGAGATGGGAGGATCACTTGAGGCCAGGAGTTTGAGGCTGCAGTATGCTATGATTGTGCCTGTGAATAGCCATTGTATTCTAGCCTGGACAACACAGTGGGGCCCTGTCTCTTCAAAAAAAGAAATATCTATGAAATCCTTTTCAGGTAGACTGGTATAACCAACACAGGATTAATATTTGAAATATGTGATGAAGTAAAAAATACTGGGAAACTGAAAAGTAAAATTTCTGTGAAACATTTATATGTTAATACATGTGTCATGTGCCTTAAATGATAAAAAGTTTTATATAGAACACTTCTTTAAATTATTTGAAATAGATAATTTTCTCTTTTTAAAACTTATGGATTTAATTCTACCTTAAGGAAAGCTTTAGTATATGTGAAAAATCAGTCACTAATACTGTAGTCAGTGTTGCAATTTTTTAAAGCAGGAACTGTGAATTCCTAGCCATCTCTTTTAAGTTCCTAAGGGATGAATCTTAACTTTGTAGCAACAATGGCTACAAATAATGTAAAGTGCTCAGAAGATGTACAAAGCTTCTGATTTGACAGGGCTTGTGGAGAGGCTATATATAGGTAGAGAAGCAAATTCTTCTTTTAGACTCTTCTACAGATCATTAAACCTGGCCTCTAAGAAGTTGTGGCATATTTACAATTTACCTCTCACATTCTCCTATCTTTGGGATTACTTAAAAATTTTTTAATGATACTACTAAATTTATAGGAAACATGTTAGAAAATTGAAAAAGAAAACAATGATGATAACCTTTCATTTTACTTAAATTGTGTATGAGAGTATGTGTGTTTACATAATTTCAATTTTATGTCCATTAGAAAGAAAAGTCATTTTGCTTTGTGTTTTAAGGTACATTCAGTTGGCATCATAGTTTCTCAGAGCCACCAAATACAGTCTTAATGTACAAAGAGTGTTCCAAATCAGGGAAAATAAACTGCATTTTCTAAGTGTAGTGCTTAGTTCTGGGAACCATATTTTTGGAGGTACATGACAAACTTCTTACTTGCTCTGTATGACCTTAGGTAAGTTTACTCAGTTTTTCTGTGCTTCACTTTGCTCATTTATATACTGTAAATTGAAGATGTGAATAATATATAATAGTATGTAAAGTGTGAGCACATAAAAGAATTATTATATAGATATTATTAGATTTCACCATCATCATTAAAGCTTTTGTTGTGTAATAAGTA
>NW_016107326.1:5085621-5104804 GCF_001604975.1 Cebus imitator
TTGGCTCACTGAAACTTCCGCTTCCCAGTTTCAAGCAATTCTCCTGCCTCAGCCTCCCAAGTAGCTGGGGTTACAGGTGTCTGCCACCACATCCAGCTAATTTTTTTGTATTTTAATAGAGATGAGTTTCACTATATTGGTCAGGCTGGTCTCAAACTCCTGACCTTGGCCTCCCAAAGTCCTGGGATTACAGGAATGGGTCACCGTACCCGGCCATATCTTAGCACTCTTGTCAGTTTGTCTTCCACAGAATTTAAAGATTCTATGGAATCTTTTGGTTTTAATTTCATAGTGTTATTATTATTTTATTTTTTTATTACTCTTTGTGGAGCAAGGCAGCTCAGAGGCAGTGAACCAAGAGTTGGCCTATTTTTCATTTTAGTTTTTGACTGGGTCTTGCTTGGTTGCCCAAGCTGTAGTGCAGGGGCACAATCACAGCTTATTTCAGCCTTGAACTCCTGGACTCAAGGATCCTTGTGCCTCAGCCCCTGAAATACCTAGGACTACAGGCATGCACCCCCACACCCAGCTAATTAAAAAAATTTTATTGTGAGGGGCAGATATGGGATCTTACTTTGTTTCCCAGGCTGGTCTGAAATGCCTGACCTTAAGTGATCCTCCTGCCCCTGCCTCCCAAAGCACTAGAATTGCCCGCATGAGTCACCGCATATGGCCCATTTTGATTCTTTAAAAGCATGTTCACAAGTTCTTTAATACTCCTCCATTGAAAAGGTGGAGCCTTATTTCCCTACTGTTGAATATGGCCCAGACTTAGCAACTTGCTTCTAACAAGTAGAATGTATGTAATGATAGTCTGCTATTTCTGAGGCTAGATCATTAAAGGCATCATTACTTCCATATTATTTTTTCTTGGGATACCCGTAATGGGGAATTCATCTGCTGTGTCTTGAGTATACTCAGTCAGCCTATGAAGAGACCCACATGGGCAGGAACATAAGCCTTCCAGCAGCAACCAGCACTAATATGCTGGCCATGTGAGTGAGCCAGCCCCAGTCAAATCATCAGATTACTGGATCCTTGCCTTACTTAACTGACTACAGCCTGATGAGAGGTTACCCCAAGAGAGAACTGTTCCGCTAAGCTGCTCCCAATTCCTGACCCACCAATACTATGTGAGATAGTATTTCTTATTTATAACCACCATGTTTTCAAGCAACAGTGACTATTAATAAAATAACTTTCAGACATTGTTTTTAATCCTTGTTTTCTGTAGTCCCTGTACCTTCCCACTCCCAATTTATATTTCTTGTTTCTATTTGAACTTTTTTTGGTTTTCATTTCTTTTGTACATAACTGTTCTGAGCTATTGGAATAATTTAATGCCAGAAATTATGCAGCTAATATTTTACACCAGTATTGTAACCAGTATACTGGTATAAAAATACAAAATAAACTACTCTGGCTGTGTTTTGTTTCTTACAGATGGAAGGAAATGGCTAAAATTTAATTTTATATACCACAATGTGTTTTGGAAGTTTTGTATAATGCTTCGGGTTTTGAAAACCTCTTTTGGTACTTTTTTCTCACAAACATGATACTCTTAAGTAAAATGGAGTGATTTATGATTAATACAAATAATCAAGATTGTGCAAGTTATTTTACTTAAATTGAAATAACAAGGCCAGAATAATTTAATTATGTTTTCCAGAAGACAAACAAAATAGAATCAGTGACAATACTAGTAAACATTAGTCTGCATTTTCTATTTCTTTGTTTCTTTCTTTTTATTTTTAAGATGGAATTTCACTTTGTTGCCCAGGCTGGTGTGCAGTGGCATGATCTCAGCTTACTGCAACTTCTGCCTCCTGGGTTCAGGTGATTCTCCTGCCTCAGGCCTCCTGAGAAGCTGGGATACAGGCACGTGCCACCACACTCAGCTAATTTTTTTGTATTTTTAGTAGAGATGAGGGTTCATTATGTTGGCCAGATTGGTTTCGAACTCCTGACCTCAGGTGATCCACCTGCCTTGGCCTCCCAAAGTGTAAGGATTACAGGCGTGAGCCACCAGGCCTGGCCAACATTTCTGTTTCTTTAACTTTGTATCATTTGCTGTAGTTAGTTGGGTCATATTTCTTGAATCAGTCTTCTCTCTCTCTCTCTCTCTCTCTTTCTTTCTTTCTTTCTTTTCTTTCTTTTCTTTCTCTCTTTCTCTCTTTCTCTCCTTCTTTCTCTTTCTCTTTCTTTCTCTCTCTGTCCCCCTCTCTCCCTCTATCTCTCTGTCTGCTTTGCTCTGTCGCCCAGGCTGAAGTTGAGTGTTGTCATCTTGGCTCACTGCAAACTCTGCCCCCTGGGTTCAAGCAATCCTCCTGCCTCAGCCTCCCAAGTAGCTGGGATTACAGGCTCCTGCCACCATGCCCAAGTAATTTTTTTTTTTTAATTTTTAATAGAGGCAATGTTTCACCCTGTTGACCAGGCTGGTCTTAAACTCCTGATCTCACATGATCCACCCACCTAGGTCTCCCAAAATGCTGGGATTTCAGCCATGGGCCACTGTGCCAAGATAAATTTTCCTTTATTAGTCACATATTTTGCTAATGTAAAAATGTTATAATTTGATTAGTAATATCAAGGTGATGCTCTCTTAAAAGTTGGTGATAATTCCGATGGGAGGTGTATGTACTTATGAAAGACCCTGAAATGATTGCATATTTTTTATTTCTGTACAACATTTACTCACATTTGTATGTCTAGTATTTTTTAAGCCACAGCACAAAGAACTGTATTATGATGGTGAGACTATAAAAAGGTAAATTTAGAGAAAGCTTCCAGATCTGCTCTAGAATTTATTACCATCTGGTCTCTTTGGAGACTACTATAATTATTCATGGGAATATTTTCAACATATAAAAGCATGGTTTGTGTATTGGCAGAAAGTAAAAAGTACCAGTGGTTTAAACCATATGTAGCTTTTTTAGCGTTAGGCAAGGGAAATGAACTGAAGACCTAATTGAGAGTCATCAGTAGTGATGCAGTTTGTCTCAATTTTGTCAGAATCTGTTCATAATGAACAAAATATTGTACAACAAGAAAAACTGAAGGTATTAGAAATACAACTCCATGTGAAGAGTATTACTTTAATTTAAGCAATGAAGTGTAAGATGGTATCAGCTAAGTATTTGTGTAAATCTCTGAAATAACATAAGGAATGTATGTCAAATTTTGATGACTTTTAAAAATGAAAACACTTATGTTAAAATAATTTTAGGCTTGAACACTGGAAGAATGCCTTATTAAGGTTATTTTTCTTAAATTGAATATAAATGTATTATTTTAGATGTACCATGGACTGATTACTGTTCCTCTTAAGAAGTAGAAATATTTTACAGTCTTTCTTAAGCTTAAATTGATTTTATAGAAAAAGGATAAAAAGTTAAATATCTTTTCACTTTCCATTCTAAGAGCCAGTTGGAGAGAGGACTATAAAAAATGAGATGACAAATCAAAAAATTGAAATCATCGATTTTTTTCAGCTATTTTAAAAGAAAAATGCCTAGTGGGCTGGGAATACACAGGAAATTTAAATTTGTGATTGAGAATATGAAATGTATTTGTGTTTTTAAAGAAGAAATACCAGCATGTCACATTAAAAATATGACATCTACAATATTGTACAGTTAACAGGAAAATGTCTTACATCAGGGGGTATGTTGTACTTTAGAGAGCTGGTGCAGGGATATGAATGAGAAGTATAACGCTATAGAAGGCATGAGCATTAATAATCCAGTCAGAGAGGAGAATTTTGCTGCCTCCCATGTAACATAAAACAGATGTTCCATTCTATTAGAACCTTACTAAAATGAGTGTTTAGATCACTAGTCAATAGGATAAATATGAACAATGGCAGTTTAATAATTTGGGGGGTTTATCTTATTTGTGAGTTAATATTGATGGTGGGGAGGGTGAAGGGATGCCTACCAAATGTTATTTTATTTTTGATATCTTGATTTAGAGAGCTGAAAGGCAGCAGTAAACTATACTAATTTTTAATTTATTTTGCAAATTTATTTTCTTTCTCAAAAACTGTTGTAAGAAATAAAAGATTTAGAAATTTTAAGTTCTGATTTAATGTTTGAATAGATGTTGAAGCATATCTGAAAGTATAATTAATTAGCTGTAGCTGGCAACTTGAAAGTAGACATATGCAGAAAAGGACACCAGAGATGGTACCACAGGGTCCTGGGTATATTTTTGGTTTTTTTAGGGAAGATTTACTTTTTTCTTTAGTATTTTTTCCATTTTAAAAATTGAGTTATGATTTATATACAAAAAAAAGTGATCATTGTAGTGTATTTTTCTATAAGTTGTGATACATGCACACAGTCTTGTAACCAGTATCAGAAATAAGATAGAGAATAGTTTCATCACCCCAAAACTTTCCCTGTGTCCCCTTTGTAGTCATCCTTTCCCCCCACTTCAGCCCTTAGCAATCCCTGCTCTGTTTTTGTTGACAGAGACAGTTACCTTCACTTGCTTGTGAAGACTGTAAGGCTCTGACTGCCCTTTTTCCTGGGACATTTCTCAGGGTTATATATGTAGCTGATAAACTTGAGACATGAGATAACATCTCTTCCCAAAGAGCAAACTTAGTTATTGTTTGCTATAAAATTGGTGGATTCCCCAAGTTCAGTGCTTCTCATTTGCCGGTGTAAACTCACTACACGCATAGCATCTATCTGAGCACCCCCAAAGGACTTGGGCATGAGGGGAACTGATTCAAATATGCTGATGTTCTTCTGCCTTGTCACAAGTAATGAAGTGTTTTTCCTTTGACCAAAGAGTCTTGTGTCTTCTGCTTGCATTCATGAATTAGTAAGAGGCTTTTGTGTTAGCTTTTATTAAGCAAGGCAAAATCAAATCTCATTCTCCATAATTTTCTGTTTGTATAGTTTTGTCTTTTCCAGTGAATTGTATTGAAGGTTCTTGCTTCTGGCCAACAACCTATGAGTGATATTTTAGCTCCAGTCATAAGGCATTTACAGAGTTTTCCTGGCACTCCAGAGCATACTTGGTACAAAGCTCTTATAGGTGAGTTGCAGTCAAGGACTCAGCCATGCTCTTACACATAGCTGCATTCCTAGCCCAGGTGCCTTCATTCAGAGGCCTCTTTATCTGGAGCTTTTGGGGAGGCTTTCCTTAAATGTCTCTGGCAAGACTTTATTGGGGAAAAGGGGAAGACCCTTAACAACGCTTTCTCAACTGTTACTTGTACTTTTCTGTTTCTAACCCTTCCCTCTCCAGGCTTCACTCGACTTCTAGATCTGTAAAACTTCTGGAGTCTTTTATTGGGGGTTCCCTTTGGCAGTGATGCAACCCTCACATCTGTGCTGGTCTACGTGACCTGTGACCAGTGTGCCATCCCACAGGGGAAAATGGAAAGGGGAGTAGCTGGCATGTTCTCCAGTTTAGCCTCTTATACTATCATAGTAAGTGATTGCAGACCTCTTTTTTGTTTGCTTGTTGCCATTGGTTGTACCAAAACTTGGCAGCCCAGCTCTCTCCAGCTCTCCTGAGGTACTGATACACAACAAACGGAATCAGGTTGTGCATAGCCTTTGAATCTTTCTTCAGTTGACGTAAGTTCATCTTAGATTCATCCGTTTTGCTGTTTAAAAATTTTAATGGCTGAGTTGCTTTTTAATAGTCAATGGTTTTAAATTTTTAATTGCTTAGTTGTTTTCCATCATCGTGATGTACTGCACCTTGTGTCTTTATTCACTTTACAGGAATATTTGAATCATTTCTGGTGATTATGAGCAAAGCTGCTAAAAATATTTATTTATACATTTTTGTGTTAACATAAATTTTCATTTCACTAAGTGTATTATCAAACTCCTTTCCAAAGTGGCTGTGCCATTTCACATTCCCACTAGTAATGTATGAGAAGTCTAGTGGTTCTATATCCTTTCAGCACTTAGTATTGTCAGTTTTTGCTACTATCAGTTATAAGGGGGAGAGGAGCATCTCATTGTTGCTACTTCCCTAATTATGTGAAGCACATTTTATATGCTTATTTGCTATCTGTAGAATATGTTCTTTGAAGAAGTGTCTGTTCAAACTATTTGCCTTTTTTAAAAAATTGTGTTTCTTTTTTTTTGACGGAGTTTTGAGAATTCTGTATCAGTTCTGCAGACAAGACTTTTATCCGATGTGTGATTTGCAAATATTTTCTCCTAGTGTGTGGCTTGTGTTTTCATTTTCCTAATAATATCTTTCCATGAGCAGAAGTTCTTACAAATTTATATACTTTTAAAATGGATTATGCTTTTGTGTCCTGTAAGAACTCTTTGCCTAATCCAGGGTCAGAAAGATTTTCTTCTATATTTTCTACTAGAAATTTCATAGTTTTACTTTTTACATGTAGGTCTGTGATCCATTTTAAGTTAATTTTTGTGTATATTGGGTGAGGTCTATAACAGAGTTTTTTTAAATTGTTTTTTGCTTTGACATATGGATATCCAATTGTTCCATTATCCTTTCCTGGAGTCTATTTAAATCTCTTTAATTACCTTTGTACTTTTTTTATAAATCAGTTATATGGTTGTATATCTATGTTCCGTATTCTGTTTCATTGATCTGTATGTCTCTTCTTACTCCAGTATCATACTTCTCTGATCACTGTAGCTTAATGTGTTTGTTTTTTTGCTGTCTAGTCATGGAAGTTGAAATTATTGGATTTTACAGGTCGATATTTGTTGTAGTTGTAGACATCTGTAATTTTGCACTGTTAATTTTAATGTAATGGACATACTCAAAATTAGGTTTTCCGTATGCAGGGGAAATGCTGTTAATTTACAACTGAAGAGAGTTATGAAATAATAAATAGAAAAACAGAAAAAGCAAAGTACAGTCATCCCTTGGTGCCCATAAGGGATTGGTTCTAGGACCCTCTCTGGATACCAAGTCCCTTAAATGGCATAATATTTGCACATAACCTATGCATATACTCCCATATACTTTAACCTCTAGATGACTTATAATACCTAATACACAGTAAATGCTAAGCAAATATTTGTTATACTGTATTTTTTTTTTTTTTTTTGAGATGGAGTTTTTGCTCTTGTTACCCAGGCTGGAGTGCAATGGCGCGATCTCAGCTCACCGCAACCTCCGCCTCCTGGGTTCAGGCAATTCTCCTGCCTCAGCCTCCTGAGTAGCTGGGATTACAGGCACGTGCCACCATGCCCAGCTAATTTTTTGTAGTTTTTTTTTAGTAGAGACAGGGTTTCACCATGTTGACCAGGATGGTCTCGATCTCTTGACCTCGTGATCCACCCGCCTCGGCCTCCCAAAGTGCTGGGATTACAGGCTTGAGCCACCGCGCCCGGCCTATACTGTATTGTTTATGGAATAATGACAAGAAAAAAGTCTGTGCATGCTCAGCACAGAATCAGCAACTATCCATTCCCCACTTTCAAGTATTTTTAATATGCTATTGACTGGTCTGCAGATGCAGAACCCATGGATATGGTGGGCCTACTGTATATACATCTTATTTGTTGTCAGTACCTTTTGCTTCCAATTTTTTTTAATGAGAGTTATTTTGTTGTGGTGGGTGGTTTAACATACATAAGTTTTGCCAGCAGCAGATCCTGAAGCAAGGATTTTAGAACAAAGCCTACTTTGGAGATGTATGTAATAGGCAAGAACTGATGCAAGGAAACCAAGGCAGCTAATGAAGACTTACTAACTAAATTGCCACAATAGGTTGCTGGAGCTTTATCTTGTGGGATAATTCTGGGAAAGTCAGTGTCAAATTTAGTTTCGGGATTAATTCAACTGAAGTGTGAGAGTGAGTGTATATCCTGTTACTAGTTGTGGACTGCCATCCAGAGGACAGTGCACCTACCTGGTGCTATGGTGGACATAGTAGCATTCAGCCATTCATAGGAAAGCCCTGAGACATAAAAAGGAGGATACTGGCTATTGGAAGTAATTTGGAATGGTGGGAAAGGGTTAGGTCCAAAGGATATTGTAGGGGCACTGACAATATCTGACTCGTGCCTTGTTAATTTTAAGTGCCTTTCCTGGGTTATCAAAATAAATAGCTTTAATCAAATCATCTCTATAATGCCATTTCTAAGTAAATTAAATTTTCTATACTTACATTTCTCTACTTTTTATTACTACAGCTAGCTTCATTAGCTTTTTGTATGTTAATATCTGTTGTCCTACTATTAGCTATGAGCTTACTAACTGTGAACTTGAAGATATTATTGTATATTCCCTCTTCAGATCATGTTTTTTTGTTTTGTTCTGTGTTTTTGTTTTTTGAGATGCAGTCTTGGTGGTATGCACCTGTAATCCTAGCTACTCAGGAGGCTGAGGCAGAATTGCTAGAACCTGGGAGGTGGATGCAGTGAGCTGAGATCACGCCATTACACTCTAGCCTGGGCGACAGAGCAAGACTCTGTCTCAAAAAAATAAAAAATAAAAAAATAAAAATATTCCATATGACTCAGCAGTCACATTACTGAGTATTTAACATAGAGAAATGGAAATTTATGTATATGTAAAAACTTGCTACACAAATATTTACATGAGCTTAATTTGTAATTGCCTCAAACTGGAAATGATCCAGATAACCTTCAACAGGTGACTAGATAAACAAACTGTGATATATCTATCCAATGGAATACTAAGCTTTATAAAAGAATAAATTACTGGTACAGTCATCAGTTTCCATCAATCTCAGGGGCATCACACTGAGTAAAAAAAAGGGTAATCTCAAAATGTTACATACAGTATATTTCCAATTATATAGTATTACTGAAATGAAAAAAAATTAGCCTTGGAAAATTGACCCATTGCTGTCATGTGGGAGAAGGGAATGGATATGACTATAAGGGAGTTTCAGGAGAGGGCTTTTTTTGTGGTGATGGAATAGTTCTGTGTCTTAATTGTGCTGGTGAATGTTTATAGCTGATAAGATTTTATAGAATAGTATACACACACTAAGAAGAATGCATGTAATGTTTACTTTTGGGAGTATTTTTTTAAAAAATTATTTATTTATTTTTATTTCTAATCTCTTTTGATTATCATTTTTATTATTCACTGACTATTCCCCAAAGATTTAAAAAATTATTTTATTGAGACAGTGTCTTGTTCCATTTACCAGGCTGGAGTGCAGTGGCACAGTCATAGCTCATGGCAGCCTCAAACACCCGGGCTCCAGGAATCTTCCTGCTTCAGCCTCCCAAGTAGCTAGAACTATAGGTGCATGCCACTATGCCTGGCTAATTTTTTTATTTTTATTTTTTGTAGAGATGGGGTCTCAACATATTGCCCAGGCTTGTCTCAATCCCCTGGCTTCAAGCAGTCCTCCTGCCTTGGCCTTCTAAAGTGCTGGGATTACAGGCGTGAGCCACTGTCCTGGCCTAAATCCTTTTTTAGCCTGTTCACAGAATTTCTACGATAACCAATATAAGTAGATTTTATTTTCAAAATAATCCACTTTATAGACTAAATTAGAAGACAGTCTTGATTTCTCCAGAATTCTTTGCTGTAAAGTGGAACATTTGGTGGTCATGTATCTCGTTGACATAAACATACGGTTTCCTCTGCATATAAAATTCTTTTCCTTCACTTTACCAATTTGTGCCCATTTCACATATCTCAGCTTTTCTGTTCCTTTTTCATGGTGATCTTACCCAGACATACCTCTTTCACGCACCCAATCTGTGTTTGGTATCACTCTAGTTCCATACAAAGCTGGACTCATTTTACAGATGCAAAAAGTGATAAAATAATGAACAAATTAATGGCCCAAATGAAACTGTGGTGTTTGACATAAAACTTTAGAATAAATCCTTAATCTTAAGTGTGCAAATAAATTATTCAAAATGTGAGATTACCCAACCTATCTAATGATATTTAACAGAGACATGTTTGTAACTGGTGGAAGAAGAATCACTCCCTAGGTACAAGATCAATTGCTGTTCATTTTATTCACCTAAAGATAAATCACTTTCACAGATTTTGCAGACTACTTTTTTTCCTGAAAAAAATGATTTATTAAAGTGGAGGTTTCTTTACTATATCAACACTGGTTTACTCATTTCTTTATAATACTTCTATATTGAAAGAAGCCAGAGGCCAAAAGTAGTCTTGTCTGTGCTGCTCTTTATTTCATTGTTATTTTTAAACCAGATGATGAGATTCCCTTCTATTTTGAAGGGCCATTTTTCATCTATATATGAAGTAATTTAAACTGTTTGAGTTGATATTACGTATTCTGTTACTATAAACTGATTTTAGTTTGATTTTAAAATAGCATATTAATTTACATTTATTTAATTTTAGGACTCAACTCTGATCAGAAAAGTAGAATATTGGGTGATTGTAGGGGTAAGGAAAAGGTGTGAAATTCCAGTTAAAAATCTAAAGAACTGGAGGGGCACGGTGACTTACACCTGTAATTCCAGCACTTTGGGAGGCCAAGGCGGGTCGGTTAAGAGGTCAGGAGATTGAGACTATCCTGGCCAACATGGTGAAACCCCATCTCTACTAAAATAGAAAAAACTAGCCAGGCGTGGTGTAGTCCCAGCTACTAGGAAGGCTGATACGGGGGAATTGCTTGAACACAGGAGGTGGAGGTTGCAGTGAGTTGCAATCACACCACTATACTCCAGTGTGGCGACAGAGCAAGACTGTCTCAGAAAAACAAAAAACTAAAGAACTGTGTTGATTTTTCATCACGTGTCTGCATTTAGTATTGTTTATATGAGAAAAAGTTGTTTCTCTATATTCCCATATAATTTTTGAGTATGACATCCTTCATTTATATACCTGATGACTTTTAGTTTTTAAAATGTTGTCTAAACCAGATTTCAGGTAATATATTTTGGTTCTTAATTTGACAACTCTGAATATTACCATTCTTACTTGAAAGCAAGTAGAAATTAAAATGAAGCCATACATAGCATTTGCTTTGATTTAAAAGAATAGAAATCTGAACTGTTTTGGAAACTTCATTATAGGTCTGTGTGTGTGTGTGTGTGTGTGTGTGTGTGTGTGTGTGTGTGTG
This sequence comes from Cebus imitator, assembly GCF_001604975.1. NCBI lineage: Eukaryota > Metazoa > Chordata > Mammalia > Primates > Cebidae > Cebus > Cebus imitator. The sequence continues at coordinate 5,096,669 of NW_016107326.1, forward strand.
TGTGTATAAACTGAGTGAAAAACAATTCTCCCACAAAGAGCAATTCCTCAGTTTTCCTCCACTGGTTTCCAGTTTCATATGTGTTCTTACTGAATTTCTATTTCTATTTATTTCTTGACTCTATTCTGATGCCTGGATCTGTCAATACATAAACACACTATATATATAATATATTCAAAGTGATGCTCTAGATTTGTTTCTTTCATGTTTAGACTTGTATTTTTACAATGCTTATACTAAGGTTTTTTACACTTGCCAGAGTATATCCGCGTGGTGGCTCATGCCTGTAATCCCAACAGTTTGGGAGGCTGATGCGGGCAGATCATGAGGTCAGGAGTTTGAGACCAGCCTGGCCAACATGGTGAAATCCTGTCTCTACTAAAAATACAAAAAAAAATTAGCTGGGCGTGGTGGGCACCTGTAATCCCAGCTACTTGGGAGATGAGGCAGGATAATTGCTGAACCCTGGAAAGTGGAGGTTGCAGTGAGCCAAGATTGTGCCACTGCACACCAGCCTGGGCAACAAGAGTGGGACTCATTAAAAAAAAAAAAAAAGGATTTTTACAATCATTAACTTACTTGCTGTCTGTTTTTGTTTTCTTTTGCTGTCCTTCTGGTGTAAGTGGATTTGTGAAGTTCAAATCTTTGTTGCTCAAGAGTCACTTGTAGTGGATTTTGCCAAATGCTTTTTCTGTTTTGTTTTGTTTTCGAGATGTAGTTTCACTCCTGTCACCCAGATTAGGGTGCAATGGTGTGATCTTGGCTCACTGCAACCTTTGCCTCTCAGGTTCAAGCAATTCTCCTGCCTCAGCCTCCTGAGTAACTGGGATTTGAGGTGTCCACTACCATGTCCAGCTAATTTTTGTATTTTTAATAGAGATGGGGTTTCAGCATGTTGGCCAGGCTGGTCTCGAACTCCTCACCTCTGGTGAGCCACCTGCCTTGGCCTCCCAAAGTGCTGGGATTACAGGCGTAAGCCACCAATGTCTGTTGAGACAATCACGTGATTTTTGATTTTGTTTTCTATTCTTTTGGTACGATACATTGAGTTCATATATATATATATATATATATATATATTGCACTTTAGGTTCTGGGGTACATGTACAGAACATGCAGGATTGTTGCATAGGTACATACATGGCAATGTGGTTTGCTGCCTCCATCCCCTCATCACCTATATCTGGCATTTCTCCCCATGTTATCCCTCCTCAACCTCCCTACCCTGTGCTGTCCCTCCCCTGTTTCCCCCCAGCAGACCCTAGTGTGTGATGCTCCACTCCCTGTGTCCATGTGTTCTCATTGTTCAGCACCCAACAGTGAGTGAGAACATGTGGTATTTGATTTTCTGTTCTTGTGTCAGTTTGCTGAGAATGATGGTTTCCAAATTCATCCATGTCTCTACAAAGGACAGGAACTCATCGTTTTTTATGGCTGCATAGTATTCCATGGTGTATATGTGACACATTTTCCTTGTCCAGTCTATCATCTATGGACATTTGGGTTGATTCCAGGTCTTTGCTATTGTAAACGGTGCTGCAATGAACATACGTGTGCATGTGTCCTTACAATAGAATGATTTATAATCTTTGGGATATATACCCAGTAATGGGATTGCTGGGTCAAATGAAATTTCTATTTCTAGGTCCTTGAGGAATCGCCACACTGTCTTCCACAATGGTTGAACTAATTTACACTCCCACCAAAAGTGTAAAAGTGTTCCCATTTCTCCACATCCTCTCCAGCATCTGGTGTCTCCAGATTTTTTAATGATCACCATTCTAACTAGTGTGAGATGGTATCTCAATGTGGTTTTGATTTGCATTTCTCTAATGACCAGTGATGATGAGCATTTTTTCGTATGTTTATTGGCATCATATATGTCTTCTTTTGAAAGGCGTCTGTTCATGTCCTTTGCCTACTTTTGAATGGGTTTGTTTGTTTTTTTTTTTCTTAAATCTCTTTTAGTTCTTTGTAGATTCTGGATATTAGCCCTTTTTCAGATGGATAAATTGCAAACTTTTTTCCCATTCTGTTGGTTACCAGTTCACTCTGATGATTGTTTCTTTTGCTGTACAGAAGCTCTGGAGTTTAATTAGATCCCATTTGGCTTCTGTTGCCAGTGCTTTTGGTGTTTTGGTCATGAAGTCCTTGCCTACGCCTATGTCCTGAATGGTTTTGCCTAGGTTTTCTTCTAGGGTTTTTATGGTGTTAGGCCTCATGTTTAAGTCTTTAATCCATCTGGAGTTAATTTTAGTGTAAGGTGTCAGGAAGGGGTCCAGTTTCTGCTTTCTGCACATGGCTAGCCAGTTTTCCCAACACCGTTTATTAAACAGGCAATCCTTTCACCATTGCTTGTTTTTGTCAGGTTTGTCAAAGATCAGATGGTTGTAGATGTGTGGCGTTGCCTCCGAGGCATCTGTTCCATTGGTGTATATCTCTGTTTGGTACTAGTACCATGCTGTTTTGATTACTATAGCTTTGTAGTATACTTTGAAGTCAGATAGCCTGATACTTCCAGCTTTGTTCTTTTTGCTTAGGATTGTCTTGGCTATGTGGGCTCTTTTGGTTCTGTATGAAGTTTAAGGTGATTTTTTTCCCCAGTTCTGTGAAGAGGGTCATACCTACATAGCTTGATGGGAGTAGTGTCGAATCTATAAACTACTTTGGGCCGTATGGCCATTTTCACAATATCGATTCTCCCTAACCATGAGCATGGAATGTTTTTCCATCTGTTTGTGTCCTCTCTAATTTCCTTGAACAGCGATTTATAGTTCTCCTTGAAGAGGTCCTTTACATCCTTTGTTAGTTGTATTCCTAGGTGTTTAATTCTCTTTGTAGCAATTGTGAATGGCAGTTTGTTCTTGATTTGGCTCTCTTTAAGTCTGTTATTGGTGTATAGGAATGCTTGTGCTTTCTGCACATTGATTTTGTATCCTGAGACTTTGCTGAAGTTGCTTATCAGTTTCAGGAGATTTTGGGCTGAGATAATGGGGGTCTTCTAAGTATACAATCATGTAATCTGCAAATAGAGACAATTTGACTTCCTCCTTTCCTAATTGACTAAACTTTATTTCTTTTTCTTGCCTGATTGCTCTGGCTAGAACTTCCAATACTATGTTGAATAGGAATGGTGAGAGAGGTCATCATTGTCTAGTGCCAGATTTCAAAGGGCATGTTTCCAGTTTTTGCCCATTCAGTATGATACTGGCTGTGCATTTGTCATAAATAGCTTTTATTATTTTGTGATATATTCTGTTGATACCTCATTTATTGAAAATTTTTAGCATAAAGAGCTCTTGAATTTTGTCAAAGGCCTTCACTGCATCTATTGAGATAATCATGTGGTTTTTGTCTTTGGTTCTGTTTATGTGGTGGATTACATTTATAGGCTTGCATATGTTGAACCAGCCTTGCATCCCTGTGATGAAGTCTACTGGATCGTGATGGATAAGCTTTTTGATGTGCTGTTGCAGTCAGTTTGCCAGTATTTTATTGAAGATTTTTGCATCTATGTTCATCATGGACATTGGCCTTAAGTTTTCTTTTCTTTTTTTTTTTTTGTTGAGTCTCTGCTGAATTTTGGTATCAGGATGATATTGGTCTCATAAAATGAATTGGGAAGGATTCCCTCTTTTTGGATTGTTTGGAATAGTTTCAGGAGTGGTACCAGCTCCTCTTTGGTATGTCTAGTAGAATTTGGTTGTGAACCCTCTGTGTATGTGTAGTAGAATTTGGCTGTGGTTTTTTTGGTTGGCAGTCAAAAAAAAAAAAAAAAAGTTGCTGCCTCAACTTCGGCCTTTGTTACTGGCCTATTCAGCATTTTGGCTTCTTCCTGGTTTAGTCTTAGGAGGGTGCAGGCGTCCAGGAATTTATCCATTTCTTCCAGGTTTATTAGTTTGTGTGCATAGAGTTGTTTGTAATAATCTCTGATGATGGTTTGAATTTCTGTGGAATCTGTGGTGATATCCCCTTTATCATTTTTTATTGCATCTATTTGATTCTTCTCTCTTTTCTTTTTTATAAATCTGCTAGAGTTCTGTCTATTTTGTTGATCTTTTCAAAAAACCAGCTCCTGGATTTATTGATTTTTTGAAGGGTTTTTTGTGTCTCTATCTCCTTCAGTTCTGCTTCAATCTTAGTTATTTCTTGTCTTCTTCTAGTTTTTGAGTTTTTTTGATGTTGCTCCTCCAGCTCTTTTAATTAGTGTCGATTTTAGATCTTTCCTTGTTTCTTATGTGGTCATTTATTGCTATAAATTTTCCTCTAGACACTGCTTAAATGTGTTCCAGTGATTCGGGTACGTTGTGTCTTCATTCTCGTTGGTTTCAAAGAACATCTTTATTTCTGCCTTCATTTCATTGTTTATCCAGTCAACATTCAAGAGCCAGTTGTTCAATTTCCGTGAAGTTATGTGGTTCTGAGTTAGTTTCTTAATCCTAAATTCTAATTTGATTGCACTGTGGTCTGAGAGACTGTTTGTTATGATTTCCATTCTTTTGCATTTGCTGAGGAGTGATTTACTTCCAATTATGTGGTCAACTTTAGAGTAAGTCAATGCGGTGCCGAGAAGAATGTGTATTCATTGGATTTGGGTTGGAGAGTTCTGTATATGTCTATTAGGTTTGCTTGGTCCATATCTGAGTTCAGGTCCTGGATATCTTTGTTAATTTTTTGAGTGGTGGATCTGTCTAATATTGACAGTGGAGTGTTAAAGTCTCCCACTATTATTGTGTGGGAGTCTAAGTCTCTTTGTACATCTTTAAGGACTTGCTTTATGTATCTGGGTGCTCCTGTATTGGGTGCATATATATTTAGGATCGTTAGCTCTTCTTGTTGCATTGATCCTTTTACCATTATGTAATGTCCTTCTTTGTCTCTTTTGATCTTTGTTGGTTTAAAGTCTGTTTTATCAGAGACTGGGATTGCAACTCTGCTTTTTTTTGCTCTCCATTTGCTTGGTAAATCTTCCTCCATCCCTTTGTTTTGTGCCCCTGTGTGTCCTTGCATGAGAGATGGGTTTTCTGGATACAGCACACCGATGGTTTTGACTTTTTATCCAATTTGCCAATCTGTGTCTTTTGATTGGGGCATTTAGCCCATTTACATTTAAGGTTAATATTGTTATGTTTGAATTTGATCCTGCCGTTTTTATGCTAGCTGGTTGTTTTGCCTTTTAGTTGATGCAGTTTCTTCATTGTGTTGATGCTCTTTACCATTTGGTACGTGTTTGGAGTGGCTGGTACAGGTTGTTCCTTTCTATGTTTAGTGCTTCTTTCAGGAGCTCTTGTAAGGCAGGCCTGGTGGTGCTGAAATCTCTCAGCAATTGTCGTTCATAAAGAATTTTATTTCTTCTTTGCTTATGAAGCTTAGTTTGGCTGGATATGAAATTCTACGTTGAAAGTTCTTTTCTTTAAGGATGTTGAATATTGGCCCTCATTCTCTTCTGGCTTGTAGGGTTTCTGCCAAGAGAACTGCTGTGAGTCTGATGGGCTTCCCTTAGCGGGCAACCCAACCTTTCTGTCTGGCTGCCCTTAGCATTTTTTCCTTCATTTTAACCCTGGTGAATCTGACGATAATGTGCCTTGGGTTTGCTCTTCTTGAGGAATATCTTTGCGGTGTTCTCTGTATTTCCTGAACTTGAATATTGGCGTGCCTTGCTAGATTGGGGATTCTCCTGGATAATGTCCTTAAGAGTGTTTTCCAGCTTGGACTCATTCTCTCCGTCACATTCAGGTACACCTATCAAATGTAGATTAGGTCTTTTCACATAGTTCATATTTCTTGGATACTTTGTTCATTCCTTTTTACCCTTTTTTCTCTAATCTTGCCTTCTCGTTTTATTTCATTGAGTTGATTTGCAACCTCTTATGTCCTTTCTTCTGCTTGGTCAATTCGGCTGTTGAAACTTGTGTATGCTTTGTGAGGTTCTCATGTTGTGTTTTTCTGCTCCATCAATTCACTTATATTCCTCTCTGTTTATTCTCGTTAGCATTTCATCAAATCTTTTTTCAAGGTTCTTAGTATCTTTGTATTGGGTTAGAAAATGTTATTTTAGTGCAGAGAAGTTTGTTATTATCCACCTTCTGAAGCCTGTTTCTGTCACTTCATCACACTTATTCTCCATCCAGCCTTGTTCCCTTGCTGGTGAGGAGTTGTGATCCCTTGTAGGAGGAGAGGTGTTCTGGTTTTGGGTGTTTTCATCCTTGTGCTGGTTTCTTCCCATCTTTGTGGGATCCTCTACCTGTGGTCTTTGTAGTTTTTGTCTTTCGGACAGGTTCTCTGAGTGGATGTCCCTTTTGTTGATGTTGAAGTTATTTCTTTCTGTTTTTTAGTTTTCCTTCTAACAGTCAGGCCCCTGTGCTGTAGGACTGCTGGAGGTCCACTCCAGACCCTGCTTGCCTGGGGATTTCCTTCAGCGGCTGTAGAACAGTAAGGGTTGCTGCCAGTTACTTCTGTTATCTTGGTCCCAGAAGGATACCCACCAGATGTCAACCTGAGCTCTCCTTCTTGAGGTGTCTCTTTGGATATATGGGAGTCGGGGAGCTGCTTCAGGAGACAGTTTTTCCCTTATAGGAGCTCAGGTGCTGGGCTGTGAGCTCCGTTGTTGTGTTCAGTGCTGCTGGGCAGGTACGGTTAAGTCTGCTGCAGTGGAACTCATAACCGCCTTTTTTCCCGGGTCCTCTGTCCTGGGAAGATGGGGCTTTATTTTTAAGTTCCTAACATGCTGTTGCCTGTTTTCAAAATGGCCTGCCCAGCAAGGAGGTAGTGTAGTCATAGTCTATCAGCAGAGGTGTTGCTAAGCTCCTTTGGGCTCTGCCCAGCTGCTGTGTGAACTTCCTTAGGGTTTTGTTTAACAGAGGTATAGTTAGAACTGCCTTGGTAATGGCGGTCTGCCTCAGTAATGGCGGACTGCCTTGATGGTGGTAGACTGCCTCAGTAATGGCACATGCCCTTCCCCTCACAGAGCTGGACCATCCCGGGTCCAGCTGTGCTTGCTGTGAAACTCTCAATCCAGAGCATTTCAGATTGGTGGTCTTTGTTGGGGTGTGACCCGCCCAGCCAGATCACCTGGCTCCCTGTTTCAGCCCCCATTTTTTCAGTTGAATGGGCAGCTCTGTCTCCCAGGTGTTCCAGGCGCCAGTTGAAACAGCTGTCCAGATTTGTGTGAGCTTTTGTGCAGACACCTGCTGCACTGGTTGAAACAGCTGTGCTGGAAACTCTTGGTACTTTTCAGCCTGGGAATCTCCTGGTCTGTGGGCAGTAATAACTTGTTTGGAAATGTGGTGATCACTCACCCTCTGCGTTGTTCTCACTGGGAGCTGTACTCCACTGCTGTTCCTATTCGGCCATGGATCCTCTCCTCTTTTTTTTTTTTTTTCTTTTTTCTTTTTTTGAGATGGCGTCTGTCTCTGTTGCCCAGGCTGAATGACAGTGGCGTGATCTTGGCTTACTGCAACCTCTATCTCCCAGGTTCAAACAATTCTTGTGCTTCGGCCTCCTGAGTTGCTGAGATTACAGGTGCATCCCACGACCTTGCTAATTGTGTATTTTTAGTAGAGACAGAGTTTTGCCTTGTTGGCCAAGCTGTTCTCTAACTCCTGACTTTAGGTGATCTACCTGCCTCAGCCTCCCAAAGTGCTGGGAGTACAAGGGTGAGCCACTGTGTCTGGCCAAAATTTCTATTTTTTTTTTCCCCATATAACACATGAGGTCAATTACAAAAAAAAAAAAAAAATAAAAAAAAAAAAAAAAAAAAAAAAAAAAAAAAGCCTGGGTAACGAGATTAATAATTGTAAAATAAAAAAAAAAAAAAAAAAAAAAATTATATTTTTTTAATGAATCCAAATTTCTTTCTTTCTTTTTTTTCTTTTATGCCATGGTACATATATAAAAACAAAGTACAGCTAGTGCTCGACTTACGACCACGATTGGTTCCAATGGACCGGTTATAACACGATTTGGTCGTAAGTTGAGTAGGCTATATGTACAGTACTGTGAAATTATGTTATAAAAATCTTTAAGTCACATTTTATCATAATTTTCTTTCATTATTGTTATATATCATAATTTTCTTTGTTCATTTTATGCCATTTGTATCATCTCTACACCATTTTGTTTCTTATTTTTACATTC
>NW_016107326.1:5105269-5141104 GCF_001604975.1 Cebus imitator
TCTCCGGATTCTTTGTCTAGCAACTCTTCGACATCTTCCATCTCACACTCCAAAGAAAGGTCTTTAGCGAGTTTTACTATTTTTTCCCGAATCGTTTCAAGTTCATGTTCACTGTCAAATCCGTCAAAATCATTAACATAGTGCTTAACACAATTTTTCCAGATGCCATTCATGCACTTTGTTGTCACAGCCTCCCAGGCGGTAGCGATATTCTTGATACACATCAAAATGTTGAAGTGTTTCCAAAAATCTACAGTGGAGCAGTCGTGGCTAGCGATTGTGGTCGTAAAGTCAAATGGTCGTAAGTTGCATAGGTCGTAAGTCGATCTATACCTGTAGTGATTTTGCTTCAGTGAACACTGGATTTTTACGTTATTGATAGAATGGCTATATTGATCAGGGCTTTACACTTATAGTATAGTATACTTAAAATATGGGTAGGCCTCATCCTTTGTAATTAATTAGCTTGTAATTAATATAAACTAGTCCAAATTTTCATGGTTTCAGTTTTTAACAATTCGACTTTTGAGTTACATTTCTTATATTTTGATTTTTTCTATGAAAATATTTTAAAATTGGAAAGAGAACACTAGAATCAATTAAATGCAAGGCTGAAAGGGTTTCATAACATAAAAGAACAATCTTGTTTTTGAAATGTTCAGTTTGTAGTAAGGATCTAGCTCCTCTGCAGCTACCGGTTTGGGAAATACTGGAAGTTTTTTTCCCCTTGCACTTAAAGGCTATTCTAGCCCTGAAGCTGTCTAGTAAGGATGCAGACTTTAGAGTGCCAGGACAGTTCCATATCAGGAGTGAATTGAAGAAGAGAAGCAGTGGAGTCAGGAGTCTCACATGTTGGCTGTAGGCTTTATAAGTAAGTAACAACCCATGAAGAGAAAAACTATTTATTTTCAATACTTAAGATGGCCGAATAGGAACTGCTCTAGTCTGCAGCTTCCAGCTAGACCAATGTAAAAGGTGGGTGATTTCTGCATTTCCAACTAAGGTACCCAGTTCATCTCATTGTGACTAGTTAGGCAGTGGGTACAGGCCACTTAGGACGAGCAGAAATGGTGGGGCATCGTTTCACCCGGGAAGTGCATGGAGCCAGGGGACCTCCCTCCCCTAGCCAAGGGAATCCGTGAGAAACTGTGCTGTCCTGCCCAGATGCTATGCTTTTCCCATGGTTTTTGCAATCCACAGATCAGGAGATTCCCTTGTGTTCCTACACCACTAGGGCTCTGGGTTTCAAGCACAAAACTGGGTGGCTGTTTAGGCTGTTTAGACACCGAGCTAGCTGTAGGAGTTTTTTTTTTTTTTTCATACTCCAGTGGTACGCGGAACCCCAGTGAGACAGAACCATTAACTCCCCTGGAAAGGGGGCTGAAGCCAGGGAGCCAAGTGGTCTCGCTCAGCAGGTCCCATTCCCATAGAGCCCAAAAAGCTAAGAACCACTGGCTTGAAATTCTCACTGCCAGCACAGCAGTCTGAAGTCAACCTGCGATGATCAGGCTTGGTTGGAGGAGGGGTGTCTGCCATTACTGAGGCTTGAGTAGGTGGTTTCCACTGACAGTGCTAAGGAGGCTGGGAGGTTTGGACTGGATGAAATTTACCACAGTGCAGCAAAGTGGTTGTGGCTAGACTCCCTCTCTAGATTTCTTTTCACTCAGCAGGGCATCTGTGAAAGACAGGCAGCAGCCCCAGTCAGGGGCTTATGGAGAAAACTCCCATCTCCCTGGGACAGAGCACCTGGGGGAAGGGGTGGCTATGGGCACAGCTTCAGTGGACATAAACTTTCCTGTCCTGCCTACCGACTCTAAAGAGAGCAGCTGATCCTGACAAAGAGGATTCTAACAGAACACACACTTGAGCTCTGCTTAGGGACAGACTGCCTCTTCAAGTGGGCCTCTGACCCACTTGATGAGACCCTTGTGCCTTCTGAGTGGGAGAGACCTCCCAACAGGGGTTGGCAGACACCGCAAATGGTAGAGCTCTGGTTGACATCAAACTGATGCCCCTCTGGGACAAAGCTTCCAGATGAAGGAACAGGTAGCAATTTTTGCTGTTCTGCAGCCTCCACTGGTGATATCCAGGCAAACAGGATCTGGAGTGGACTTCCAGCAAACTGCGGCAGACCTGCAGAAGAGGGGCCTGTTAGAAAAAAAAACTGACAGAGCAATGACATCAACATCAACAAAAAGGACCCCCCACAAAAACCCCATTCAAACATCATCACCCTCAAAGATCAAAGGTAGATAAATCCAGAATGATGAAGAAAAACCAGTCCAAAAATGCTGAAAATTCAAAAAACCAGAATGTCTCTTCTCCAAATAATTGCAACTCCTCTCCATCAAGGGCACAAAACAGGACAGAGAATGAGATTGATGAATTGACAGAAGTAGGCTTTAGAAGAGGGATAATAACAAACTCCTTTAAGCTAAAGGAACATGTTCTAACCCAGTGCAAGGAAACTAAGAATGTTGACAGAAGGTTACTGGAACTGCTAACTGGAATAACCAGTTTAGAAAGGAGCATATGTGACCTGGTGGAGCTGAAAAACACAGCATGAGCACTTCATAAAGCATAAACAAGTATCAATAGCCAAATTGATCAAGTGGAAGAAAGGATATCAGAGATTAAAGATCACCTTAGTGAAATAAAGGACGAAGATAAGATTAGAGAAAAAGGAATGAAAATGAAACAAAGACTCCAAGAAATATGGGACTATGTGAAAAGACCAAACCTACGATTGATTGGTGTACCTGATAGTGACAGGGAGAATGGAAGCAAGTTGGAAAACACACTCCAGGATATTATCCAGGAGAACTTACTCAACCTAGCAAGAGAGGCCAACATTCAAATTGAGGAAATACAGAGAAACCACTAAGATATTCCTTGAGAAGAACAACACGAAGACACATAATAATTAGATTATCCAAGGTTGAAATGAAGGAAAAAATGTTGAGGGCAGCCAGAGAGAAAGGTCAGGTGACCTATAAAAGGAAGCCCATCAGACTAACAGTGGATCTCTCTGCAGAAACCCTACAAGCCAGAAGAGAGTCGGGGGTCAATATTCAACATTGTTAAAGAAAATAATTTTGAATCCAGAATTTCATATCCAGCCAAACTTCAGAAGCAAAGGAGAAATAAAATTCTTTACAGACAAGCAAATCCTGCAGGATTTTGTTACCACCAGGTCTGCCTTACAAGAGCTCCTGAAGGAAGGACTAAATACGGAAAGGAAAAAGCAGTACAGCTAGTGCTCGATTTACGACCACGGTCAGGACCGCGGACCGGTCGTAACACGATTTGGTTGTAAGTTGAGTAGGCTATATGTACAGTTGAAATGGTGCACGCGGAGATGGTAGTGCTGCCAGAAGCTGGTCCGCACTGTCGTACACCCAGCTGGGCAATGTTTGCGCTTCCAGTCGCAGAGCAGTCGTGGCTGGCGATTGTGGTCGTAAAGTTGAATGGTCATAAGTTGCATAGGTGGTAAGTCGATCAATACCTATACTAGCCACTGCAAAAACACACCAAAATATAAAGACCAATGACACTATGAAGAAACCACTTCAACTAATGTGCAAAACAACCAGCTAGCATCATGATGACAGGATCAAATTAACACATAACAATATTAACCTTATGTGTAAATGGGCTAAAAGCCTCAATTTAAAAGACATAGACTGGCAAATTGGATAAAGAGTCAACACCCATCAGTGTGCTGTATTCAGGAGATCCATCTCACTTGCAAAGGCACATAGGTTCAAAATAAAGAGATGGAGGAATATTTACCAAGCAAGTGGAAAGAAAAAAAAAAAGCAGGGCTTACCAACCTAGTTTTTCATAAAACAGACTTTAAACCAATAAAGATCAAAAAAGACCAAGAAGGACATTACATAATGTTAAAGAGATCAATGCAACAAGAAGAGCTAACTATCCTCAATACATATGCACCCAATACAGGAGCACCCATATTCATAAAGCAAGTTCCTAGAGACCTACAAAGAGGCTTAGACTTCCACACAATAATAGTGGGAGACTTTAACTGCATTGTCAATATTATATCAATGAGACAGAAGATTAACAAGGATATTCAGGACTTGAACTCAGCTCTGGACCAAGCAGACCTAATAGATATGGGGTTGCTGTAGAACTCTTCACCCCAAATCAACAGAATATACATTCTTCTCATCACCACATAGCACTTATTCTAAAATTGACCACATAATTGGAAGTAAAACACTCCTCAGCAAATGCAAAAGAATGGAAATCATAACAAACAGTCTCTCAGACCACAGTGCAATCAAATTAGAATTTAGGATTAAGAAACTCACTCAAAACCACACGACTACATGGAAATTGCACAAGCTGCTCCTGAATGACCTTTGGGTAAATAATGAAATTAAGGCAGAAATAAAGAAGTTCTCTGAAACCAATGAGAACAAAGAGACAACGTACCAGAATCTCTGAGACACAGCAAAAGCAGTATTAAGAGGGAAATTTATAGCTCTAAATGCCCACTTTAGAAAGCTGGAAAGATCTGAAATTAACACCCAAACATCAAAATTAAAAGAACTAGAGAAGCAATAGCAAATAAATCCAAATAAACCAAAGCTAGCCCAAGACAAGAAATAACTAAGATCAGAGCAGAGCTGCGGAGATAGATGAAAAACCCTTGAAAAAAATCAGTGAATCCAGGAGGTGTTTTTTTGAAAAGATTACCAAAATAGATAATCTAGACTATTTAGATAATCTAAACTGCTACCTAGACTATTAACGAAGAAAAAAGAGAAAAATAGGTATAATAAAAAATGATCAAGGCGATATCACCACTACTCTCAGGGAAATACAAACTACCAACAGAGAATACTATAAACACCTCTACGCAAATAAACTGGAAAATCTAGAAGAAATGGTTAAATTCCTGGACACATACATTTTTCCAAGACTAAACAAGGAAGAAGTCAAATCCCTGAATAGACCAATAACAGGTTCTGAAATTGAGGCAGTGATGAATAGCCTGCCAACCAAAAAAAGCCCAGGACCAGACGAATTCACAGCCGAATTCTACCAGAGGTGCAAAGAGGAACTGGTCCCATTCCTTCTGAAACTATTTTAAACAATAGAAAAAGAGGAATTCTTCCCTAACTCATTTTTTTTTTTTTTTTGAGACGGAGTTTCACTCTTGTTACCCAGGCTGGAGTGCAATGGCGCGATCTTGGCTCACCACAACCTCCGCCTCCTGGGTTCAAGCAGTTCTCCTGCCTTAGCCACCCGAGTAGCTGGAACTACAGGCATGCGCCACCATGCCCAGCTAATTTTTATATTTTTAGTAGAGATGGGGTTTCACCCTGTTGACCAGGATGGTCTCGATCTCTTGACCTCGTGATCCACCCACCTTGGCCTCCCAAAGTGCTGGGATTATAGGCGTGAGCCACCGTGTCCGACGCCCTAACTCATTTTATGACACCAGCATCATCCTGATTCCAAAAGTTGACAGAGACATAACAAAAAAAGAAAATTTCAGGCCAATATCCCTGATGAACATTAATGTCAAAGTCTTCAGTAAAATTCTGGCAAACTAATCCAGCAGCACATCAAAAAGCTTAGCCACCACATTGAGTCAGCTTTGTCCCTGGGATGCAAGGCTTATTTAACATACACAAATGAATACATGTAATCTATCACATAAACAGAACCAATGACAAAAAGCACAGTATTATTTCAATAGATGCAGAAAAGTCATTTGATAAAATTCAACACCACTTCATGTTAAGAACTCTCAGTAAACTAGGTATTGATGGAACGTATCTCAAAATATAAGAACTGTTTATGACAGACACATAGCAAGTGTCATACTGAATGAGCAAAAGCTGGAAACATTCCATTTAAAAACCTGCACAAGATAAGAATGTCCTCTCTCACCTCTCCTATTCAAAATAGTATTAGACGTTTTGGCCAGAGCAATCAGGAAAGAGAAAGAAATAAAGTTATTCAAATAGGAAGATAGGAAGTCAAATTATCTCTGTTTGCAGATGATATGATTGTATGTTTAGAATACCCCATCATCTTGGTCCAGAACTCCTCAAACTGATAAGCAACTTTAGTAAAGTTTCAGGATACAAAATCAATATGCAAAAATCACAAGCATTTCTATACACCAACAATAGGCAAGGAGAGAGCCAAATCATGAGTGAATTCCCATTCACAATTGCTACAAGAGAATAAAATACTTAGGAATACAACTTATAAGGGACATGAAGGACCTCGTCAAGGAGACCTACACATCACTGCTAAAGGAAATAAGAGAGAACACAAACAAATGAAAAAAAATTCCATGTTCATGGATAGGAAGAATCAATATTGTAAAAATGGCCATATTGCTCAAAGTAATGTATAGATTCAATGCTATTCCGATCAAACTACCATTCACTTTATTCACAGAGTTTGAAAAAACTACTTTAAATTTCATATGGAACCAAGAAAGAGCCTGGATAGCCAAGATAATCCTAAGCAAAAGGAACAAAGATGGAGGCATCATGCTACCTGACTTAAAAATGTACTACAAGGCAACAATAACCAAAACAGCATGGTCCTCGTTCCAAAACAGATATATAGACCAATGGAACAGAACAGAGGCCTCAGAAATAAGACCACACATCTACAATTATCTGATCTTTGACAAACCTGACAAAAGCAATGTGGAAATGATTCTCTGTTTAATAAATGGTGCTGGGAAAACTGGCTAGCCATATGTGGAAAACAGAAACCAGACTGCTGCCTTACACATTATACAAAAGGTAACCAAGATAGATTAAGGACTTAAATATAAAACCTAATACCATAAAAGAAAACCTAGGCAATACCATTCTGGACATAGGCATGGGCAAACACTTCATGACTAAAATACCAAATGCAATTGCAAGAAAAGCCAAAATTGACAAATGGGATCTAATTAAACTAAACAGCTTCTGCACAGCAAAAGAAACCATCATCAGAATGAACAGGCATTGTACAGAATTAGAGAAAATTTTTGCAGTCTATCCATTTCACAAAGGTCTGATATTCAGAATCTACAGAAATTTAAACAAATTTTACAAGAAAAAAACAACCCCATCAAAAAGTGGGCAAAGGATATGAACAGACACTTCTCAAAAAAGACATGCAGCCAAAAAACATGGAAAATAGCTTATCATCATCAGTCCTTAGAGAAATGCAAATCAAAAGCACAATGAGATACCATCTCATGCCAGTTACGATTGCAATTATTAAAAAGTCAGCAAACAACAGTTGCTGATGGGGTTGTGGAGAAAAAGGAATGCTTTTACACTGTTGGTGGGAGTGTAAATTAGTTCAGCTATTGTGGAAGACAGTGTGGCAATTCCTCAAGGATCTAGAACCAGAAATACCATTTGACCCAGCAATCCCATTACTGGGTATGTACCCAAGGGATTATAAATCATTCTACCAAAAGAAACATATGTACACGTGTGTTTACTGTAGCACTCTTTACAATAGCAAAGGCTTGGAATCAACCCTAATGCCCATCATTAGATAAAGAAAATGTGGCATAGATACACCATGGAATACTATGCAGCCATAAAAAAGGATGAGTTCATGTCCATTGCAGGGACATGGATGAAGCTGGAAATAATCACTCTCAACAAAGTAACAGAGGAACAGAAAACCACACACTGCATGTTCTCACTTATAAGTGGGAGTTGAGGCCGGGCGCGGTGCCTCAAGCCTGTAATCCCAGCACTTTGGGAGGCCGAGGCGGGTGGATCACGAGGTCAAGAGATCGAGACCATCCTGGTCAACATGGTGAAACCCCGTCTCTACCAAAAATACAAAAAATTAGCTGGGCATGGTGGTGCATGCCTGTAATCCCAGCTACTCAGGAGGCTGAGGCAGGAGAATTGCCTGAACCCAGGAGGCGGAGGTTGCGGTGAGCCGAGATCGCGCCATTGTACTCCAGCCTGGGTAACATGAGTGAAACTCCGTCTCAAAAAAAAAAAAATAAAAATAAAAAAATAAGTGGGAGTTGAACAATGAGAACAGAGGAACATAGGGAGGGGAGCATCACATACCTGGGCCAGTTGGTGGGCAGGGGGTAAGGGGAAGGAGAGCTTTAGGACAAATACCTATTGCAGGCAGAACTTTAAACCTAGATGACATGTTAATAGGTGCAGCAAACCACCATGGCACATGTATACCTACGTAACAAACCTGCACGTTTTACACATGTATCCCAGAACTTGAAGTTAAAAAAAAAAGAAAAATAAGAAAGTATAGTTTATTTGATTTGATTTTGCGTGCAGAGTTCCTTCAGAATTGAAAGAATGCCTTTCTGAATCACAGAAAGTCATAGGTTAGAAATATAGCTTTAAAATGCTCTAAATTACTCTGAATTAAGAAAAAAAGTTTCATTTGTCCAGATAAACCTTCAATTTAAAACAGCATTTAAAAATAAGTATTCACCAAATTGGTATACAAATTGTAACACAAGCAAACTACATCACTGACTTCGATTAGTGTCTCTACTGGTTACTACTTTTGAACAGAAGTTGTGTGTAAGAATAGGAGAAGGTCTGCCAACCAAGAAACTAAGTTATTTTGGGCAAATGATTCAGCTTACTTTATCTGGTAATTCCAAGGTCTATTGTAATTCCCAAGGTCTATTATAGCTCCAAAATTTCATGGCATCACTCCACTTTGAATTAATTTATTATCTATCTTTAAAAAGTTAAAGATCAGTTAGCCCTTAAATTTGAGTTGCTGGATATCTTGTTTTTTCTCACTTCCACTCACTGCTTCCAGTGTTTGGGATTATCATTATTGGAGCCCTGTACCTTTATAGCGCATTAAGCAGAATGTGGTAGATTCCTAAAACTTCATTACAAATATTTATTCATTCCGTGTATTTGTCTACACTGGGGTCAGTTTTTTTTCCCTTCTTCTTTTTAAAGACAGAGTCTTACTCTATCACCCAGGCTGGACTGCAGTGGCATGATCATAGCTGATTGCAGCCTGTCTCCTGGGCTCAAGCAGTCCTCCTCAAGCCTCCTGAGTAGCTGAGACTACAGGCATGTGCCAACACACCCAGCTAATTTTTAAAGTTTTTTTTTAGAAACAGGATCTTGCTACATTGCTCAGGCTGGTCTTGTACCCTAGACTTGAAATGATCCTCTTGTGTTGGCCTCCCAAAGTGCTAGAATTACAGACATGAGCCACTGCACCTGGCCTTTTCTCATTTTGTATGTCTGTCTGAAGAGTTTATTATTTGGCCAAGCTCACATGGCAAGATAGGTATCATGATGTGTTCAAACCCAGCTTTCTTGCTAACATTCTTGCAAGATAAACCAACTATTAGTAAAGGTACTTGCTTCCTAATCAGATTACTTGGAATTGTTAAACGAGTATATATGTATAAGTTAACTTTTTAAAAACTTCTCTGTTGCCTGGAAGAATAATGAATGACTCAAAGGGATAGAAGCAAAATATTTCAGATAGTATATTAAGAATATACTTAGCCTTGTGCAATCAAGAATTAGTGATATAATATATATGGAGTAATATTTAACTTTATTTTGTTGTAAGCCCTTTTGGGGTAGTGGTGGTTCCATATGACTTTTATCTTCTTTAATACTTAGTATATCCTAGAAATGTAGCCTGTGGGATCATATGAGTTGGAGAAGATTTACAGATAACATTGTCAGAAACTGAAAAGAAAAGCATATTGTCATTTGGAAAGATTTTAAAAGTGTCTAACTTGCTTATTAAGATATTTAGCCCTTTTTATTTAGGATTATTTGCTTTTATTTTCCTGTTATCATTTAGTTTATTTCTATTATCTGTGTATAGTTGAAATTTTGACAGTTGGCCTGTATCTTTTCTGATTTTCATTGTATTTTAAAACTCAGCTTTCCTTTTTCCTGAAGTGTTTGTTGGTAAATATTAGGTGCTATTTTTAAGTTTTCAATTCTCTGATATAGTGCTACTTATTTGTTATTATATAAGCAAATGAGCATATTTACTAATCAATCCATAATAAGTAACACAGTTTAAGTTGCTACCAAGGATACCTGTGTGTGTGTGTATGTAACTGAAATATTTCACTAAAGAATTCATATTGTTAATACCTCCATTGCACCTTGATATTTTGCTAGATTTTTAAATGATGGTTGTGACCAATTACAGTTCACATCTTCCACTAGTGAGTCACACTCTGCAGCATTAAAATCAGTGTTAAATAGATTAATTAGAATAAATCAACGGTTCTTTTTTTATTCTGTTTTTATAGTAGATTTTATTGGATTATTTTATAAAATACACATTTTATAGAATGGATGGTATGTTATAAATGGATAGTAGGATTTTTTTCCTTTTTTCATTTTGTACCAAGAGAATAAAAAACACTCCTATTCAGTACACCTCTAGCAAGCCTATTCCAATAGCCTCTGCCTCAAGTAGTTAATTTTTCTAAGCCGGGCGCGGTGGCTTACGCTTGTAATCCCAGCACTTTGGGAGGCCGAGGCGGGTGGATCACGAGGTCAAGAGATCGAGACCATCCTGGTCAACATGGTGAAACCCTGCCTCTACTAAAACTACAAAAAATTAGCTGGGCATGGTGGCGCGTGCCTGTAATCCCAGCTACTCAGGAGGCTGAGGCAGGAGAATTGCTTGAACCCAGGAGGCGGAGGTTGCGGTGAGCCAAGATCGCGCCATTGCACTTCAGTCTGGGTAACAAGAGCGAAACTCCGTCTCAAAATAGTACCTCAGTATAACTTGGATGTATACATTATTAATCCATTTATAGATGGGAACCAGAGTGTTGGGATTTCTCATGTTTCTACACAGTCTGAAACTTCTAAAGAAAGGCATTTACAGTGCCAATTTTTGTATAAGGAGAAATTTCAGGACAGTAAAACTAGTGACATGTCCCTCCATGGAGACATCCAAGGATAATAAAAATAAAAGACCTCCTCTTCCCTATCCCAGAGGAGATTTGCTTACATTCTAGAGTAATGAATAATCTTTCTGGGACAGAGCAGAGTAGCAAACCAATAGAAGATCCGAGTTCCTTAATTTGGGGGTTACTTTCTTGTGATGCTCTCTACTGTATGCACTAGTAACATCCATCCCTTCCTGCTTTGCCTCGTGGAGATTGGAGCTCAGGGAACTGGCCCAAATATATTGTTCCAGCTGCTTTTGCTACAAGTAATAAATTGTCTTTGTTTTTGATCTGCAATTCTTGTATCCTTATGTCATTGTGTGTGTGTATGTGTGTATGCAGAGAGAAAGAAAGCAGCAGATCGAAAAACAGTTGACTATCAGACCTTTGTCGGGGTGGTAGTGGTGGTGTTGAGAGAGAGTTTTGCTCTGTTACCCAGTCTGGAGTACAGTGGCATGATCATGGCTCATTTCGGCCTTCAAACTTTCAAAGTCCATGGGCTCAGGTGATCCTCTCAGCTGGTACTGAAGTCACCATACCCAGCAAAGTTTCGCTTTTATTTTTTATTTTATTTTTTTTAAGAGACAGGGTTTTGCCATGTTGCTAAGGCTGGTCTCAAACTCTTGGGCTCAAGGAATCCACCCATCTTGGCCTCCCAACGTGCTGGGGTGGTAGGCATGAGCCACTATGCCTGGCCCTTTGTGGTGGTTTTATAACTTAGCGCTGGCTCATACAATTTAATTGTAGGTCTGTTTGTAAACCTGAAGCCCTTTCTACGCTTCCTTCCTTACATAACCAGATAAAATGAGTAGAAAATACGGTGCTAATGATTAGTATTTGGTATAAATAGATAAATGTTTTATATCACATTTAAATGCCTATAATTTATGATCAATGAGCAGTCTGAATATTTTTTCATCAATCCTCATAAGTTAAACTGAAAAAGTGATAGATTGAGGCTGGGATGTCTAGTGGCAATATTATATTTATATGAACAGAGTTTGTGTATATACACATATATTTCAGAATATATTGAAAAATAAAAGTGTAATGACCTTCATAAAAATATTCACTTAAAAATCCTTTCAATAATGCCCACAGGAAAGAAATGCTTCTAGAATTTTTAATCATTTTTCTCAGTACTTTAGATTGTAATGCAAGCTCAAGAAATGGACTTAAACACTTTAGTTACAATAATAAAATCTCAAAAATTCTAAATTTACTTCATAATTGCAACATGCAAAATTAGATCATATTTTTATACTTGTTATGAAATTACCTCATATCCAAAAATATGTCAAATGACAGGGTTTTTGCAGTAGTTTGGATATTATTAACCTTGTGTTTTGTAAGTTGACCTTGTGGAACTTTTGAGGGAAATGCATTAATTTAGCATTATAGACTTCAAAATTCACTGTGATTTAGAACAGTTGATTTAATGTTATCTGTGACTAATACAAAAGACTATGTTCCACTGATTTATTTCAAATTTTATTCTCAAAGGTGCATGCTAGACTATGTGTGAAGAAGTTTGTGACCAAAATAATATAGTTGATTCTGTTTTGAAAATCTAGAATAAAATTTATGCAAAAGCATATATATTATTTCTTTATGAATACAGTTTTATACAAGAAACTCCTCAATACCCACATAAGTAGATATATTCTCATAGTGATGTAGAAAACTGACAAAACTTTTCATTCTCAGAACTAGGAATTCTTGTGTTTGGCTACAGGGGAAAGACAAAGGTATTAGAGTTTTAAATAATATATCATCAACAAATACCACATTTCTCCAGATCTATTTATAAATATAGCAACATTTTGGAAGTGCAGATGGAACAAACATAGTTAATTGAGAAAAATTTTTAGTAACATACATAATTTGTAAATATTAAATAGTTTTTAAAATGATGCTCTGAGTCATAGTTATTTCAAATAGTACATAATGCAAGAAGAAACTAGAATAATAGCAGAATAAGTCACAGTGACTAAAATCATAATTTGTTTTAAAGAAATTGGGGAGTCTCTGTGGTGCCCAGGCTGGAGTGCATTGGTGCAATCATAGCTCACTGTAACCTTGACTCCTGGCTTCAAGCAATCCTCCTGTGTCTGCCTCCCTTTTGTAGTTTCAGGTCTTACATTTAAGTCTTTCATCCATTTTGAGTTGGTTTTTATGTATGGTATAAGATGAGGTCTAGTTTTATTCTCTATATGGATATCTTTGGTCTATATATTTCTTTGTATGATAGTACCATGCTGTTTTGGTTACTGTAGCTTGGTAATATAATTTGAATTCAGGTAGTGTGATGCCTCCAGCTTTGCCCTTTTTGCCCAGGATTACTTCAGCTATTTTTAGTCTTTTGTGGTTCAATATGAATTTTAGGATTTGTTTTTTCTATTTCTGTGAAGAATACTTTTGGTATTTTCATATGGATTGCATTTAATCTGTAGCTCACTTTGGTTAGTAAAGATATTTTAAGAATGCCAAGCATGGTGGCTCATGCCTATAATCTAGCTCTTTGGGAGGCCGAAGTGGAAGGATTACTCGAGACCAGGGATTCAAGACCAGGCTAGGTGATATGGCAAGACCCTCTCTACAAAAAATATTCTAAAAATTCGCTAGGCATGGTAGCATACACCTGTAGTCCCATATACTTGGGAGGCTGAAGCAGAAGGATCTTTTGGGCCCAGGTGGTCAAGGCTTCAGTGAGTTATAATCATGTTACTGCACTCTAGCTTGAGCAACAAAGAGAGATCTTATCTCTATGTAAAAGAAACAAATTATGATTAAAGAAAAAAGACATTTTAACAATAGTCTTTCAATTCATGAACATTGGATGTCATTTTTCCTTTTCTCCTCTTCAATTTCTTTCATCAGTGTTTTATAGTTTTGCTTGTACAGATCTCTTTCATCCCTTTGGTTACATGTATCATGTAACCAATTTTTTTTTTTTTTGGTAGCTATTATAAATGGTTTGCTTTCTTGATTTCTTTTTCAGATTGGTTGCTCTTAGTGTATAGAAACTCTACTGACTCTTGTATGTTGATTTTGTATCTGACTACTAAATTCATTTATCAATTCTAATATAATATAGTCTAATACATTAGACTAGAAATATAAGAGCTCTCCTGTAGAATGTTCCATGTACTGATGAGAAGAATGTGTATTCTGTAGCAGTTGGATGAAATGTTCTCTAAATGTTTGTTAGGTTTATTTGATCTAGAGTATAGTTTAACTTCAGTATTTGTTGATTTTCTGTTGGAATGATCTGTACATTGCTGAAAATAGGAAATTGAAATCCCCTACTATTATTGCATTTCTCTCTTGCTCTTGAGCACTTGCACTCACTCACTTTCTCTCTCTCTCTCTCTCTTCTCTCTTGCTCTCCCCACCTTTATATGTAATAATATTTGCCTTATATATTTGGGTGCACAGGTGCATATATATTTACTATTGTTATATCCTTTTGCTAAATTGACCGCTTTATCATTATATAATGACCTCCTTAGACCCTTTTTACCGTTTTTGACTTAAAGTCTATTTTGCCTAATATAATTATAGGTATTTATAGGTATTCTTGCTCTTTTCTGGTTTTTGTTTGAATAGAATGTCTTTCTGCAGCCCTTCACTTTCAGTGTATATGTGTATGTATAGGTGAAATGAGTTTCTTGTAGCCAGCATATTTTGTTGTGTCTTGTTTTTAAAATCCATTCACTCACCCTGTGGCTCTTTTTGTTTTTGTTTTTGTTTGTTTGTTTGTTTTTTGAGACAGGCTCTCACTTTGTTGTCCTCGCTGGAGTGCAGTGGCGCAATCTCAAACCACTGCAACCTCCATCTCCTAGTACATGTCATTCTCCTGCCTCAGCCTCCCAAGTAGTTGGGACTATAGGTGTGCGCCACTATGCCTGGCTAATTTTTGTGTTTTTAGTAGAGATGGGGTTTCACTATGTTGGCCAGGCTGGTCTCGAACTCCTGACCTTGTGATCTGCCTGCCTTGGCCTCCTAAAGTTGTGGGATTATAGGAATGAGCCACCATGCCTAGCCCACCCTGTGTTTTAATTGGAGCATTTAGTCATTTACATTCAGTATTATTGATAAAGTTTTACTATTCTTATTTTGTTACTTGTTTTCTAGTTGTTTTGTAACTGCTTCTTTCTTTTCTTACTGTCTTTCTTTGTTGTTATGGGATTTTTGAAAGTACGTTTTAATTTATTCTTGAAAGTACATTTTAATTTATTGCTTTTTATTCATTTTTGCTTTGTGGTTGCCATGAGGCTTATAAATAAACATCTTGTAGTTATAGCAAGTATTTAACACTGATACCAACTTAATTTGAATTAGAAAAAAACACACACAAAAAAGTGCCTGTTAATTTCTTTCTCCCCTCATTTTGAATTTCTGACGTCATAGTCACATTTTTATATTTCCTATCTCATAACAAATTGTTGTAGTTATTTTTAATAGTTTTGTCTTTTAGTCTTCTTACTATGGATATTAGTTTTTTTAGCACTGCGAATACAATATTAATATAACACTCACATTAGTATTCCTTTCTTCCAGTTTGAAAAAGTTTTTAAAGCATTTCTTGTTGGACAAACCCGGTTATGATAAATTCTCTTAGCTTTTGTTTGTCTAAGAAAGTCTTTATCTCTCCTTTATTTTTGAGGGATAATTGTGTTGAGCATGGTAATCTTGGTTGACAATTTCTTTCCCACCAGCATCCAAATATATTGTTCCACATTCTCCTGGTTTATAAGGTTTCTGCTGAAAAGTCTGCTACCTGGCATATTGGATCTTCCTTGCATGTTACTTACTTCTTTTCTTTCACTGATTTCAGAATTTTTTCTTTGTCTTTGACCTTTGTGAGTTTGATTATAATATGTCTCAGAGTCATCTTCTTGGTGTTTAATCTAATTAGTGATCTTTGTTGTTACTCTACCTGAATATTTATATTTTTTTTCAGGTATGGAAAGTTTTCTGTTATCATTTCCTTGTATAAGTTTTCTACCCCTTTATCTTTCTCAGTCCTTTTTTCACTCCAATAACCTTAATATTTGCTCTTTTGATGTTATTTCACAGATTTTTTTAAAAGCTTACTTTTTTTTCTCTTATCATATTTTTAATCACCTTTCTTTAGGCTCACTGATTCTTTTGTTTATTTCTGCTTCTGTTGCTCTCTATTGCAATTTTCGTTTCATTATGTTTTTTATTTGCAGGATTTCTGTTTTTTTTTTTTTTTTTTTTTTTTTTTTTTTTTTTTTTTTTTTAAGTTATTTCCGTCTCTGTTATATTTCTCTGATAAATTTCTGAATTTTTTTTCTTGAAGTTCTTTGAGCTTCCTTAAAACAGGTATTTTGAACTCTTGTACAGATCACATATTTGTATCACTTTCAGGTTAGTCTGTGGTACCTTATTTTGTTCTTTAGATGTGATCATATTTTCCTAAATGTTGTCAATGCTTTAGAAGTGTGATGATGTCTGTGCATTGAGGGATTTGTTATTTATTTTCGTCTTCCTAGTCTGGCTTTGTTTGTGCCTGTCCTTCTTCAAGATGCCTTCCAGGGATTCTAACGCTGACTGACAATTGCATTCCCTGAGTCTCTGACCAGTTACAGCCATCTCAGTACTGGAGGATGCGTTAAGCCTAGGTTTGCTATGAGCCCTGCAAGGGGTCCAAGGTTGACACAGGTTTCTGGCCCAGAAGGACTTGGGAAGACCCAAGGTACTTGGGCTGCATGGGAATGCCATCCAGACACCTGAGGCCAGAAGACTGTCCTGGTGGTCCAGATGGGTTTGCCTTCCAACAAGTCTCTGTACAGATGTGTTAGATCCCCTACTACAATGAGAGTGGGCGGAGTTTAGACT
This sequence comes from Cebus imitator, assembly GCF_001604975.1. Taxonomy (NCBI): domain Eukaryota; kingdom Metazoa; phylum Chordata; class Mammalia; order Primates; family Cebidae; genus Cebus; species Cebus imitator. The sequence goes on from NW_016107326.1 coordinate 5,122,092, forward strand.
GTGCCTCTTTGGAACCTTCTGTGGGAAGGAGGCTGATTGGCTTACCTCACTGGCTCAGACGGGCATGCATCACCCAACAGGTCCCAGCACAATTTGGGTAGTTTCTTGATTGCAGCAAGAGGGATTAGAGCCAAGACTGAGCCCGTTCAGCATCTACTATGGATATGTCTTTCACATTGGTGCAGTTGGGCGTGCATCTCACAGCAGGTCCCTCCATAGATGAAATGGTTCCCTGACTACAGCAGGAGAGACTGAAGATAAGACAGTCTTCCCTTGGGATTTGCTGTGGGACACAGGATTGAGAGCCTGGTCTTGGCTCAGAAGGGTGTACATTACCCTGAATGTTCCTGCACATATAAGTTACTTCCCCAAGTGCAGTGAGAGGAGCCAAAGCTGAAACTGCACCACCCTGGGATCTGCTGTTGAATAGAGGTTAGTGTGCTTGTCCTGTTGGCTCAGATGGGCGTATGTCTCCCAACAGGTCCCTGTATAGACAGGATAGCTCCCTAACAGTGGGAGGAGAGTCTGGATCTGAGACTGGACCCTCTAAGGATCTGCTGTGGAATGGAGGCTGGAGAACCTGGTCTGAGCATGCATCTCCCAGGTAGACCCTGCAGAGAAGATAGTTTCCTGGTTGCAGCAGGAAAGGCTGGAGCTGAGACTGGATTCCCTCAGGATCTCCTGTGGTCCAGAATCTGGAGAGCCTTTCTTGTTTACCCAGACAGATACCCTTCTTCCAGCAGCTCTCCGCACAATTATTTTCAGACCACAGCAAGAAGGGTCAGAGCTAAGAAGGGTCAGAGCTGAGAATGGGCCACCTGAGGATCTGCTGTGGGATGGAAGTTGGTGTGTCTGTCTCATCAGCTCAAAGGGGTGCCCATCTCTCAGCAGGTTCCTGTTTCTGCACAGACAGGATGCATCCCCTACTGCAGCAGGAGGAGCTGGTGCTGAGTCTGGGGCCCCACCTTGGGATCTGTGTGGAGTCTGGAGACTGTGGTCTCACTGACTCAGAGACACACCCATAAGAGACAAATTTCCAACTTCTTCTAGTAAGTTATCATTTGAATCATTAAGTATTTGTGGTGCATTATACATAACCGCACTTAATTACATTCATACCTGTATTTTCTTATTGCTACCTAATATTGGAGGAATAGATATTTCTCTTCTTTCCTCTATATTTAAAACATTTCATCTATATTTTCTTCTCATGCCTTGAGTCTAATCTCAAATCTTCTCTTCTTGGTCTTTGCGAACTTTGTTGTAAATGTACTCCTATCCCAACATTGAAATAAACAGGCAAACTCTCCATCTGCCTGATCTTTTCTAATTTCAGCTGAATTTCTTGACAGTGTCGTTCATACTTCTTTATCTCTGATGCATTTAGCTGCTCTCACCACATTTTTGAAATACAGTTGACAGGAGTCACTCATGACTTTTTAGTTGCCAAATCCAGTGAACACTTCAGTTCTTGTCTATTTGACTTATCTCCGGCATTTATCAGTGTTGACCCTACCGTATAACTCTGAAACTTTTCCTCTGTCTTGATTGGCTTATGTGATACTTTTACCCTAAGGTTTTTCTTCTTTTCTGGCTCCTCTTCTTCCTTTTTCACAGCTGACAATTCCTGGCTCTTCTAATGTTTCCCTTTCCTTTCCTTTATCTTTAGCCTGAAGGTATGGCATGGTGGGGGGGGGAGTGGGGGGGGCGGGCGGAGGGGGTGTGTTTTGTAGCAGCCTCTTTGCAAATGAATTCCAATGGATTTTAACACTAAGCTGGAGTGTCACAGGTTCTACTTGTGATTTCTTCTCCTTTATCTTCCTGGAAGTATTACAGAATCTACACTAGTGATCATTACTTTCCACAGTCTTTTTCCTGACACTTTCTTTTCATCCTTTCTCTAGTTCGTTCACTTCTCTTTTAGATTATAGAATAATTTTGCTCTCGTCTCCTGACATCCAGTCTGGCTCTCCTCCAGTCTGTATTCCACAGAGCTACTGAAAACCCTACTAAGAGACAAATTGTGTGATATCATTTCCTTACAATGCTTCAGTAATTAATGTTCACATTTAGGTTAAAAACAGCCTTATGTTTAAGAAAACTTTTAAACTGATTTAAAATTTATATAATATGAAATAAATCATTTTAAAGTATGCAATTTAGTGGCATTTACTGTATTCACAATGCTGCGAACCATAATTTTTAAATAGTTCTAAGTTTTTATCACACCAAAGGGAAACTCCATACCTATCAAGAAGTCATATGTCATTGTCCCCTCTGGCTAGCCCCTAGCATCCATCAATCAGCATTCTATGTCCATGGATTTACCTATTAAGTATTTTGTATACATTTTCACTAACCCTTGTTATTTTATTTTCCAGTTTTCAATTCTATTAATATCTAATTTAGTGGGTATAAAGTTATATCTCATTGTATTTGTGATTTGTCTTTCCCTAATGACTAATGATACTGTAAATCTTTTCATGTGCTTGTTGTCCATGCATACATCTTTTTGGGAGAAATGTATATTCAACTTATTTTTCCATTTTTTATTTGATTTTTATTTTTGACCAAGAAATATAAACGATCAGATCTGGAACCTTGCCAGGTTTAATGATTATCTAAGCAGAACCACATTTTGACTTTTAATGTTATCTATTATTATAGTCCTGTTTTTCATAATTACTTGAATATTAGCAGCATCTCTAGACCCCTTGTACTTAAAACATAGTAAATTATTTTAAAACTTCATACTAAAATATTCAGTGCTTCTTGAAAATTTTAATATAGAAAGAACATTCTATTAAGCATTTCTCTATATTCTAAAATGCAATTATAAAAAGGGTGTAATTTCCTCTTCTAATAAAGTAGCTTACATTGGTTGATATTGAACAAATTGCTGATACTTGCTTCTGTGATGCTTACTTTTTAAAAAAAAATATTTTGTGCTTTCTTGTTAATACTTCCAAACAATTGCTATGTTTATGTGTCAGTTGCAAATCTGAAATAAAATTGTTTTTAGTCTTTCAAATAAAATCGTCATTGAGACTAAAGAGATACTGGATTACAATCAACATTTGTAGATATGTCATATGTAGAGAAGCAAAAAAAAATTATAAATCTGATACAAATATCAATGTGCCTCCTGGGTGCAGTGACTCATGCCTGTAATCTCAGCATTTCTGGAGGCCGAGGCAGGTTGATCACTTGAGTCTTAGGAGTTTGAGATTAGACTGAGCACCATGGTAAAACCCCGTCTCTATAAAAACAAACAAACAAACAAACAAAAAAACAGAAAAATTAGCCATACGTGGTGGTACACAACTGTAGTCCTAGCTATTTGGGAGGCTGAGGTGGGCGGATTGTTTAAACCCAGGAGGCAGAGGTTACAGTGAGCTGGGATTGCACCTCTGCACTCCAGCCTAGGAAACGGAGCGAGACCCTGTCTCAGAAAGCAAAACAAAAACACCCAAATATCAATGTGCATGAAACCTCACATTGTATATGTTCATTCTCCCAAATTGGAGCTTTTTAGGAAGCAAGAATAGTGCTCTAAATTAGTTTATATCTTCCTTTTCTGCTTATGTTATATAGATTCTTTAAACTAGTACTCCATAAGAAAAATTTACTCTAAAAAGAATGAAAACTGCAAATGCATATTATCCTCTATGAAACTACCTTTAATTTGGTTGATAAACCCTGATCATTGTTGCTGTATACACTCAGAAAATATATAGCAGTGACTATTTTATAAATATGAAGCATTCATATTCAGCACATTCACCAATGGTTTATATCCAAAATGGTTGTTGAGGAATGCTTTAAAAACTTCTTTGCCTAGAATCTTTGAAGCTGGTACTTTAAAACTATTTCGTGGATCATCAGTTGGAATGTACTTTAGGAGGTCCACAAGTCCATGAAATTACAGGTTTTTTAACGTGTGAATTTTTCTGAGAATACATAACTTTTATCATATTCTCAAAAGAATCTAAAACTCAAAAAATGGTTAAGAGCCACTGATATAAAATGTTGGTAAAGGCCATGGTGGATCACATTATATATACATTGATTCTCATTCTTCAGAGCAATGTATGTGTGAGTTTACGTACTTACTGAAATGTACTTGTAAATCAAAACTAATACTCAGGGTGCTTTTGCAGTCGTTTGTAGACATATGTGTAGAAGCAAAAAATTTGAGTCACCTTATGTGTTCATTCCTCTCTGAGGACAAAGAAGGTGATGGTTTGCCTTCTTGTTTTCAGCTTTCATACTGTAAACAAGTGTGCTTTTCAATGCATATTTAGTACCATAATAATCATATTTTTTTTGTTGTTGATTTTCTGTTTAAAATGGTTCCCAAGCATAGTGCAGATATGCTGTCTAGTGTTTCTAAGCATAAGAAGGCTGTGAGACAACTTAGAGAATAAAAATCTGTAATAGACAAACTTGGTTTAGGCATGAGTTATACTGCTGTTGACTGTGAGTTCATTGTTAATAATTCAAATATGAAGTATCAATATCTATATTTAAATATAATTATATATAGATATAAATAAAATAGGCAAATTTTAAAAGAAAGATACATTTTAGAAATTATGTATTAGCATTGATTGGTTGGCAAAAATGTTGTTTGGAGAGGTTTGCGGGAAACCAACGCTGTCCTTTTTCCGAGAACAGTATTTCCGCAGGAGGTAAAACCTGTTTTCCAAGTTGGAGTACAGTGGCATGAACATGACTCACTGCAGCTTTGACCTTCTGTGCTTCTGCCCCAGCTTTCCAAGTAGCTTAGACTACAGGAACATGTCACTATGCCTGGCTAACTTTTGTATTTTTTGTAGAGACAGGGTTGCCCAGGCTTGTCTTGAATTTCTGGGCTCAAATGGTCCTCGATCTTGGCCCCCCAGAATGGTGAGATTAGAGATATGAGCCTCCATGCCCAGCCTTAGTTAATCTTTTGCGGTGTTTTTTTCTTTCTTTTTCTTTTTAACTTAATGTTTCTAAATTTCTTCTGGGATAAACATTTACTATATAGAGGCTATGTGTCATTTACCTCTTCATAGTATCACATATCAGATACTTCTGACATAACCATGATAAATATTAGTGGTTTCACAGTCTTATTTACACTTTTCAGCTTTACCAGAATTCACTAATCTACTCAAGTTTCTGTCTGAAATATTCTTTTTTTTTTTTTTTTTTGTTGGAGTTTCGCTCTTGTTGCCCAGGTTGGAGTGCAGTGGTGTGATCTCAGTTCACTGCAACCTTTGCCTTCCGGTTTCACGTGATTCTCCTGCCTCAGCCTCTTGAGTAGCTGGAATTACAGGTACCCACCATCACATCGGCTAATTGTTGTCTTTTTAGTAGAGACAGGGTTTCACTATATTGGCCAGGCTGGGCTTGAACTGACCTTGTGATCCACCCATGTTGGCCTCCCAAAGTGCTGGGATTACAGAAATGAGCCACCAAGCCTGGACTTTTTTTTTTTTCCGAGACAGTCTCTCACTCCGTTACCCATGCTGGAGTGCAGTGGCCCCCATCTCAGATTGCTGCAACCTCCACCTCCTGGGTTCAAGCAATTCCCCTGCCTCTGGTAGCTGCGACTGTAGGCACACCACCATACCCAGCTAATTTTTATATTTTTAGTAAATACGGGGTTTCACCATTTGGCCAGGCTGGTCTCAAACTCCAGATCTCAAGTGATCTGCCTGTCTCAGCCTCCCAAAGTGCTGGGATTACAGGCATGAGCCACTGCGTCTGGCCTCTGTCTGAAATATTCTCATTGTTCATCATATAGTATATTGGGATATAGTACTGTATTTTGTTCCAGGATGTTTATAACTATTTATACTGAGTTTCGCCATTTTACTTAAGAGTTTACTAATTCATTGTTGATAAAGAGTTACTAGTTGGGCATGGTGGTGCATGCCTATAATCCTAGCACTTTGAGAGGCCAAGGCAGGTGGATCGCTTGAGTCCAGGAGCTCAAGACCAGCCAAGACAACATGGCAAATTTGATCTCTACAAAAATTACAAATGTTAGCCAGGTGTGGTGGTGAATGCCTGTAGTCCCAGCTACTCAGGAGGCTGAGGTGGGAGGATTGCTTGAGGCCAAGAGGTAGAGGCTGTATGCAGTGAACCAGGATCGCGCCACTGTGCTCCAGCCTCAGAGACAGAGCAGTACCACAAAAAGAATTAGAAGAAGTTTTTAATCTAACAAATATGAGTTGTGTATTTGGATAGTTGATTGTATTCATGAAGTTAAATTTTTTTGTTCATTAAAAGTAAAGGAATTTGGGGCTCTCTGCTTTTGATAAGTTGAAGTAACAAGTATTGTACCTATCCTCCACCTAAAATAATGATTAAAGAAAATTTATACTTTTATCTCTTAAGACACAGAACAAGCATTTGGTAAAATCCAACATCCATTCCTCTTAAAATCTCTCTTGAAACTGGTAATAGAGAGGGACTTCCTCAGCCTGATAATTAGCATCTATAAAGAACCAATGGTAACATTATATTTACTGGTAAAAGTCTGAATGCTTTCTCACTAAGATCAGGAATAAGACAAGGATGTCTCCTTTCATTACTTCTGTTTGATATTGTACTGGAGGTTCTAGCCAGTGCAGTTAGTTAAGAAGTACTTCTAGATTTAAAAACAGAAATAAATCAATCATCATACTTCAGTGATATGATCATCTATGTATGTTATTCTGTAGAATCTACAAAAAAGTCCTAGAATGAATAATTGAGTTTAGCACACTTGCAGAATATAAGATCAGTACTTAAAACTTGTGGTTTTCTGCATCAGGAACAAAAATTTGAGACTGAAATTTAATAAAAGCAGCATTTTCTGTCACATAAATAATAGGCTATACTTGGGGGGAAAACCTGACAAAAGATCTGGAAAATCTTTACTCTGAAAAGTGTAAAAACATTACTAAATGAAAATAAGTGAGCAGATTCTTCACATATGATGCTAATAGAATGATCCATTTAAAGTTAATTGTACATCAGCTATATACATAAGCCCAAACTTAAACAATTGTATATCTTAAATATGTGCAATTAATTTTGTTAATTCAAATCCCTATACCACTGTTAAAACAAATTAGAAAAACAAAGGAGCTCACCTCAATTTTTAATCCTTAGTTGAATCTATCTCTAAAAAGTACTGAACACCTCTGAAAAGTTACAGATGTGGTGTAGATTTTCTCCCATAACCTCATATATATCAATTATTGCTATTTATTAGGAAATCAGAACTAGTTTAAATAGTCATAACATTGACCAACTGCTTTCCTTGTTAAATACATTTGACTGGTAACTTAATGTTTTAAGTTAGCCGTCCACGATTTTAGAAAGCAACATCTTTTGTACTTTTTGTAGAATGATTTCTACAGTCTTTCTGATAAATAATTGGCCCTCCAGATCATTGTTTGCAGTTTTAAATATGTGTGATTATGATACAGACTATTTAAAATATTTTATTATAAATATTTGATCAATATTTTTATCATATAACTTTTTTTAAAAATAAAATTTAGAGATGGGAGTCACGCTATGTTGCCCAGGCTGGTCTTGAACTCCTGGTCTCAAGTGAACCTCCTGCCTTGGCTTCCCAAAGTGCTGGGATTACAGGTGTAAGCCACTGCACCCAGCCTAGAGTAAACTTTTGATAAATATTTTTGATTATGTAGAATAATTTTCGAGTGAGTTCAAAGTAGGTTTTTGCAATTTTTATGGTGGAGATATATTTATTTATTTATTTATCATCTGAATAGCAATCTTTATTTATTTATTTATTTATTTTTTCCCATTTATTTATTTTATGGCATTTTAGGTTTTGGGGTACATGTGAAGAACATGCAAGATTGTTGCATAGGTGCACACGTGGTAGTGTGATTTGCCGCCTTCCTCCCCATCACCTACATCTGGCATTTCTCCCCTTGCTATCTCTCCCCATCTCCCCACCCCACACCGTCCCTCCCCTATTTCCCCCCACTGACCCCAGTGCGTAGTGCTCCTCTCCCTGTGTCCATGTGTTCTTATTGTTCAACACCCGCCTATGAGTGAGAACATGCGGTGTTTGATCTTCTGCTCTTCTGTCAGTTTGCTGAGAATGATGGTTTCCAGGTTCATCCATGTCCCTACAAAGGACACAAACCCATCATTTTTGATGGCTGCATAATATTCCATGGTGTATATGTACCACATTTTCCCTATCCAGTCTATCATCGATGGGCATTTGGGTTGGTTCCAGGTCTTTGCTATTGTAAACAGTGCTGCAACGAATATTCGTGTGCACGTGTCCTTATAGTAGAACGATTTGTAATCCTTTGGATATATACCAGTAATAGGATTGCTGTGTCAAATAGAATTTCTATTTCTAGGTCCTTGAGGAATCGCCACACTGTCTTCCACAATGGTTGAACTAATTTACACCCCCACCAACAGTGCAAAAGTGTTCTATTTCTCCACATCCTCTCCAGCATCTGTTGTCTCCAGATTTTTTAATGATCGCCATTCTAACTGGCATGAGATGGTATCTCAATGTTGTTTTGATTTGCATTTCTCTGATGACCAGTGATGATGAGCATTTTTTCATGTTTGTTGGCCTCATGTATGTCTTCTTTTGTAAAGTGTCTGTTCACATCCTTTGCCCACTTTTGAATGGGCTTGTTAGTTTTTTTCTTGTAAATCTGTTTTAATTCTTTGTAAATTCTGGATATCAGCCCTTTGTCAGACGGGTAACCTGCAAAAATTTTTTCCCATTCTGTTGGTTGCCGATTCACTCTAATGACTGTTTCTTTTGCTGTACAGAAGCTGTGGAGTTTGATTAGGTCCCATTTTGGCTTTTGTTGTCAATGCTTTTGGTGTTTTGGTCATGAAGTCCTTGCCTACACCTATGTCCTGAATGGTTTTGCCTAGATTTTCTTCTAGGGTTTTTATGGTGTTAGGTCTTATGTTTAAGTCTTTAATCCATCTGGAGTTAATTTTAGTGTAAGGTGTCAGGAAGGGGTCCAGTTTCTGCTTTCTGCACATGGCTAGCCAGCTTTCCCAACACCATTTATTGAACAGGGCATCCTTTCCCCATTGCTTGTTAGTTCCAGGATATCTTTACTGATCATCTCCTGTGTTTTTAATTATAATGTTTCTTTTTCAAACAACACATTATGATGAAAGATCAGTTTTCAACAATAGGTATATACTAGCTATTGCAACTTTGGGGTTTGGGAAGGAAATTTTAAAGTCAGCTGTGTTTACATGTTAGAAACATGTTGGAAAAGTCATTCTAGGATTGGAAGGAAATGAGAAGATTTAGGATTAACTGCTAATAGGTACAAGGTTTCTTAGGGTGAGAAAATGTTCTAAAATTATTTGTGGTAATGGTTGCACAAGTATGATTATACCTAAAATCACTGAATCCACTTTAACTGGATAAACAAAAGGCATTTATATCAGAAAGGAAAGAGTAAAACTGTGTCTGTTTGTAGATAAGATTATGCAAAACAAAAATCTTAAAGAGTCCCCTAAAAATCTGTTAGATGTAATAAATGGCTTTTTGCACTATCCACATAGGGGTCCATATAGCGTTGTTCTAGATTCTCATCATAACTTAAAGTGAAACTTTTCACAATGTCCAGAGCCCTTGATGTTCTGCAAGTGAAAGAGGAGGATGTTCTTAAGTTCCTTGCAGCAGGAACCCACTTAGGTGGCACCAATCTTGACTTCCAAATGGAAAAGTACATTTATAAAAGGAAAAGTGATGGCATCTACATCATAAATCTGAAAAGGACCTGGGAGAATCTTCTGCTGGCAGCTCGTGCCATTGTTGCCATTGAAAATCCCAGTGATGTCAGTTTTATATCCTCTAGGAGTACTGGCCAGAAGGCCACGCTGAAGTTTGCTGCTGCCACTGGAGCCACTCCAAATGCTGGCTGCCTCAATCCTGGAACCTTCACTAACCATATCCAGGCAATGTCCCAGGAGTCACGGCTTCCTGTGGTTACTGACCCCAGGGCTGATCACCAGCATCTCACAGAGGCATCTTATGTTAACCTACCTACCATTGCTTTGTGTAACACAGATTCTCCTCTGCACTGTGTGGACATTGCCATTTCATGCAACAACAAGGGAGCTCACTCAGTTTGATGTGGTGGATGCTGGCCTGGCAAGTTCTGCACATGTGTGGCACCATTTCCCATGAACACCTGTGGGAGGTCATGCCTGATCTCTACTCTACCGAGATCCTGAAGAGATTGAAAAAGAAGAGCAGGCTGCTGCTGAAAAGGCTGTGACCAAGGAGGAATTTCAGGGTGAATGGACTGCTCCACCTCCTGAGTTCACTACTACTCAGCCTGAAGTTGCAGACTGGTCTGAATGTGTGCAGATGCCCTCTGTGCCTATTCAGCAGTTCCCTCCTAAAAATGGGAGCGCTTAGCCTGCCTCTGAAGACTGGTCTGCAGCTCCCATTGCTCAGGCTATTAAATGGGTAGGAGCAACCCCTGAATGGTATTAAGCTGTTCTTGCACGCGTTCTTAAGCAACATGGAAATAAGGTTGATGGAAAATAAATGTCCGTTTCTAAAAAAACAAAAAGGTAATTCATTCAGCAAGGTCGACAGATATATATCAAGATAGAAAAATCTGGATTTTTGCACAATATTAATGGACAAACTGAAAATGAAGTTATGAAACAATTTCATTTAAATAGCTTCAAAAGAAATAGTGTGCTTAAGTATAAATATAACAACAGAAGTGTGAAACATACTCTAAAAACTATATAACACTGAAAGAAATTAAAGGAAACTAAATGGAAAGACATTAAATGTTTATATTCTGAAAATATTTAATATTTTTAGGATGGCAATTCTCCCCCAAATTGATATAAAATAAATTTCCTACTAAAATCCCAGCTAAATTCTTTGCAGAATTTGACAAGCTGCTCTCAAAATTAATGTGGAAATTCAATGGACCCAGTATAGCCAAAACAATCTTGCAAAAGACCAAAATTGTGTTTCTCACTTCCCAATTAAAAAATGTATAATGAAGCCACACCAATATGTAGTTCTGGTATAATGATAGACATATCTTTAATAGTATAGAATTGAGAACAGAAATAAATCTTTACATTTATGGTAACCTGACTTTCTATAAGTGTGCCATGGCATAAAGAATAATCTTTTCAACAAAGGGTACTGGAACACTTTATCCATATGGAAAAAAAAAATGAAGTGGACCCCTAGCTTCATATGTAAAAATTAACTCAAAATGAATTAAAGACTTAAATGTAAGAGTAAAACTGCAATCATTAAAGGAAGACATATAAATACATGTTTATGACCTGGCATATGATATGAATTGGCAAACGATTCTTAGATAGGAAACCAAAAGCATAAGAGAAAAGAATAAATAAATTAGATTTCATCAAGTTTTAGAACTTTTGTGCTTTAAAGGATACCACCAAGAAAGTGAAAAGACAACCCACAGAAGGAGAGAAAATTGTTTGCACTTACAAATCTATTTTATCTTGAATATATAAAGAATTATTTAGACTCAGTAATGACGAAAAGAGAAATAACTCACTTTAAAAAAAAATGGGCAGAGTATCTGAATAGGCAGTTTCCCAAAAGAAGATGTACAAATGACTAATGAGCACATAAAAAGATGCTCAACATAATTAGCTATCAGGTATATTAATGTCAAACTACAATGTGATACCATTTCACACCTGCTTGGATGATAGGTATAATCAGAGGGACAGAAGTTTTGGCAAGGATTTGGAGAACCCAAAGGCATTACTGGTGGGAATGTTAAATCGTGTAGACTTTCTGGAAAAGAGTTTTGCAATTCCTTAAATATTTGAACATAGAGTTGCCATACTCAGCAGTTCTACTTCTAGGTATATACCCAAGACAAATGAAAATGTTTGCACAAATGTTTATAGCAGCATTATGTATAATAGCCTAAACGTGGAAACAATTCAAGTGTGTTACTGATAAATGAAGAAACAAAATTTGAATATGCGTACAATATAATGTTATTTGACAAAGGAATGAACTACTGATACATGCTACTAGATGGGCAAAATTTGAAAATACCATACTAAATGAACGAAGCCAGTCATAAAAGTATCCATGTTTTATGATTCCATATCTGAGAAGTGGCCTAAATATGCATGTCTGTAGAGAGAAAATAAATTAATGTTTGCCTAGGACTTGTGAGAATGAGGTTTTGGAAGTGATGACTAAGGAATGAACTGGTTTTTTTTTTGGGGGGCGGTATTGAAAAATGTTCTAAAATTGATGTGGTGATGCTTGTACAACTCCAAATATACTAAATACCATTGAATTGTACACTTTAGAGGGATGAATTTTATAGTATGTGAATTATATCTCAAGAAGCTGATATATAAAGAATATATATTTACTGGTCTGTTTAACCCTTCGAATGGATTTTACCTGTATGTGATATTTTCACCATGATACGTTGATCATTTGCAGAGTTTTGTTGCTTAAATTATGCAGATCTTACAAGTGTAAAATGTCTCATTTGTCAATATCACTACTAAACAAGAAAACAGTCTTTAAGTATTGGGAACCTCACTGGTGGATATGAGTTTTACATGATCATAATTTTCAGAGACCCAGGCATAATTATCTCCCATTTTTTGTTTATTTTTGTATACCCTGTTGCCTAATTGTCTTTCTGAAATACACATTTATCATGTAACTCTGTGATCCTAGCCTGCTTGTCATTGTCATGCATGGTTAGTCCTTCATAAAATATGCAATTATGAACCGTTTTACTAAAACCAGAGAAAACCTGACCATGTCTTTCCATATTTTTGTGTGTATGAGTTTCCCTATGTAAAATTTACTTTATTTTTCTTGTTTTCAGTCTGATAAAAGCCTTCAAACTTCAAGAACAAGCATATCTGGTCATTTATTCTTTGACCTTTTTATTATGCCCCATATTCCTTGGTGCTTTCAGAATATTTTGTTCATACCTTTATTATAATACTTCTTGTATTTTGTTTTTGTGCTTACTCTTCCACTAGATCTATGAATGTCTCATGACTTTATTATATCTAAAGTACTCTTGGAGAGTACTTTAGATATAATAAGAGTGTCTTGGATTAACAAATGCCTAATTTTATTGTGGGTGCCCAGTAACATTTTTATTTTGATGATGTTATAATTGAGTTACTAATCAGACTCCCCTTAAACTTTCTGCATATGTCTTTTTTTCCAAAATAACTCTATACATTTTAATTATCCTATTAAAACTGAATTACAATATTGTTCGTAGATGCCTGTTGCCAGATTTTTAAAAAGTGATGCATTACCACCCCCTTTCTGCGTTTTTTCATATAAAATCATATTGCCTTTCTGTGTTTTTTCATATAAAATGACAACTTTGCCTGTCAAATTATAAAAAATGGTTTCTCATTATTTTTGTTTGCCATAATTCAGTTACTGTGCTAGAGAATATATATGTTTATTGTTCATTAGTGTTTATATAATTTCCCTTTTAAAAAAACTGTAGTTGTAGAAGAATGGATGTAGGCAGGCTAAAATGTGGACTCTCCAGAAATGTGGATATGCCTGGGAAATAGTCCTTTGATTTACCTGTCCTCACAATGAGCACTTTGGACCATGATACAGTTGATACTACCTATTTACACTTGGCTGATAGGCTCAAAGCTGTAGTCTCATGTTAGAGTCAGTCAAGGGGGACCAGAATGACATGAGCACCTCAGCAGCACCAGGAGTGTGACAAAGGGGGCTTCAAAGACTTTATGGAATCTTCACTTTATGTCAAAGTCTAAGCTATCAGTATTTTGCTTTCTAGTATTCAATGTATGTGCCATAGTTAGGAAATCTCTCTCTGTCTTAGTTATTAAAATAAGTGGCTAGATTTTCTAGTAATTTTATTGGTTCCGTTTTGGTTTGGTTTTGTTTTTGTTTGTGTGGGGTTTTTGTTGCTGTTTCTATGCTTTTGGTTAAAGTGTGACAGGAAAACCTTTTCTTTTTTCCCCTCAAAATGGTTATATTTTTATGCCAGCTTAATATACTAATTCTCTCATTTATCTAAAAAAAAAATCACTTTATTTTAATGGTATATTGCCATAGGTACTTGGGTCTGTGTTTGAACTCTGTATTTTTCTGTTGGTCTCTGTATTAATACCAAATTGTTTCAAATGCAGTTAACAAATAGTATATTTTAATACCTAGTAGCAAACTGCTCCCTTAACCCCATCATTATTACTCATCTATTTTAGAATGTACTTTTTTATTATTCTTCCACATGAGTTTAAAAATCATATTGATATTTTCAAAATACCGCATTGAAATTTATAGGTTCTTTGGGAAGAAATAACATTTTTAGGGTAAATTTATGTCTTTTTGTCATACTTCAAGATTTTCATTTTAATTTTTTATTTCATAGCTTTTTGTTATAGAAAGTTTCAAACATACACAGAGAGAGAATAGTAGGTATAATGACCTCCATGTACCCATTATCTAGCTATCTAGCTTCAGTAATTACTTATATTTGCAAAACTTGATTAAGTACCTCTCCTATGAAGCAAGTCCCAGATGTCTTACCATTTTATCCTCAAAGGCTCCACATTGCCTGAGAATGGCCTCAAAAAACCTACCATCATATTATTCACAATGGTAATTTCTTAATACTATTTAATATCCAATTTAGATTTGTATTTTGTAATTGTTTCAAAAATAGCCTTTTACAAAATGTTCATTTGAATCAGCATCTAAAGAAGAATTCAAACACATATTTCTACCCCTTGTTTGTTTTATTAAGTAATTATATACTGCTTTCTTTCTCTCTCTCTCTCTTTTTTCTTTGTTTTAACTGTCACTGACCTTTTTTAAAAATAGAAACTGGGTTATTTGGGAGAATATCTCACTTTCTGAATTTGGTTAGTTGCTTCATATTTAATATTTGCAGAGAGTTAGGACTAGAGATTTGGTTAAACTCAGGTTTCATTTCTTTAGACAAGAATCTTCTTAAAATGATGCTCCATCATTTCCATTTTAACCTACCTGTGAGCCATCAGATCTGGTTGTTCCACTTTTAATGATGCTGAGATTAATATGTTCAGGTGTAGGGTTTTTTTTTTTTTCCCTTGTATATAGAATTTTTCTTTACTGTTTTTCTAATAGGTTATTATTGGTATATGAAAAGATTTTTAGAGCATGTATTTTAGTAACTGGACATCTGACCAAACTCTCCTTACTGTGTCAGCTTAAAAATCATGAGATCTATAAATTTGGAAAAGAGAACTTTATTTCTGAGAAGGGTTACAACCTGTAGGGTGGGAAGCACAGCCTCTGGATTAGATAAAAAATAGGCTATATTTCAAACGAGGATGGGAGAGACAGGAATTTTACACTAAATGGGTTAGCTGAACATACATATTTAACAGGCTGTAGGAGGAGCTATGAATATTTATGAAATGGGCCACATGTATCCGTGATAAGCAAACATAACATGTTACATATGTCCCATGTTCACTTTAGAATGGAGACTTACCATTAAAAATGTGGTAAAATTAGACTGTGTACATCGAAGGTAAAATTTGGGACTCAGAGGTGCTTTGTGCATATTCCCTGCAAACCAACCAGTCCATGGTCAATTGTCATTTATCAGGAAGGATTGCTTTGTAAATTGGTCAGCAGTCATGTTGAAAACCACGAAAAAGAGGGGAATCTGGCCATAACATCAGGCAGTTGGTCAGTGGAGGAATTTTCCATTCTTTGTTTTCCAGGACTGATTTCTGTTTAACTCTTAGGAAAGAATGTCTAGTGACAGGTAGTGAGGAAGAGGGTATACTGAGGGATGACCAACATCGTATCTCATCAAGGCTGGGAAACTTCGTTTCTAAAATTTTTCTGTGGTCTCCTTAGCCCATAGATGACTGTTCAGTAGGTTGGGGCACTTAGGATTTTACTTTATCTCACAATTCTTTCTAATAATATTTTGGTTGATCCTCTTCAGTGACTATAATAGAATATTCAAACTTGAGCTCTGGAGTTGAAGTGTCTCAAATTAAATCCTAGGATGATTATTTAGCCTTTCTGTGCCTCAGTTTTGTTTTTTTTTTTTAATCTGTGAAATAGAGATCCTGTACCAACCTCATAGTTTATAATGAATATTGAATTACTTCCCATAATATTCCAAAACTACATGCTTGGGCTGGGAGTGGTGGCTTATACCTGTAATCCCAGCACTAGGAGAGACTGAGGTGGGAGGATCCCTTGAGCCCAGGATTTTTGAGGTTTTAGTGAGCTATGACCATGCCAATGCACTCAGAGTGAGATTCTGCCTCAAAAAAAAAAAAAAAAAAAAAAAAGCAGATGTTTGTTTTTAATTCTTCCATATCTTTTGCAGATCATGATATTGTGCTTTTCCTTTTTTCATATTTTAGGCCTTTATTTAATTTCAGAATGTAATTATATAGGCCGTAACAGTTAAAAAATAACAGTGATAATTTTTTATGGTAACATGAATAGCTAATATTTATTTTAGTACAATTTTCTTCTTGTATAATTATTATGTTTTAGCAGTATATTTTTAATATCAGCAGAATAGATTTTTGATATCTATTGAGATAATAGTATAATTTCCCTCCATTGATATGATAAGATACAGTTTATCCAATATTTACGATGCCACGTTCTGGGATGCATTAGAAGAGTGTTTGTGGCATAGGGAATGTTGGAACAGAAGGAACACTTTACAATGTTAAATAGTTTTATTGAGAAGGTGAGGGTAAAGACTTTCAAGATGAGTGGGATTTATATGGCTTTCTGGGGGAAATTCAGTTCAGTGGAGGGGTTGGCATTTGCTAAAGGGAGTAAGGTTGGTGTGTTTCAAAATCCAATAGGGAGCTGAGTGTGGTGGTGTGCTTCTGTAGTCCCAGATGCTCAGGAGGCTAAGGTGGGAGGATCACTTGAGCCCAGGAGCTCAAATCTAGCCTGGACAACATAGCAAGATCCCATCCCTAAAATAAAATTAAAAATTAAAAAACTGTTTAAAATCCTATAGAGAATTCAGAGTGGTTCTAGCAGAGTAATGGAGAACAGTAGACAGTGGAGTTAGAGAGGCAATAAGAGGTAAAGGGAAGTGGCTTGAACCTTTAGGGCCTCATAGACTATTGGAAAGATTTTTGCTTCTTAGCGAGTGCTGTTGGAAGCATTGCAGGGTTTTGAACAAAGGCATGGCATACTCCAACTTGCATTTAAAAAGGATGGCTCTGTGTGCATGGAGTCAAGGATGGAAGCAGAAACATTAGGAAATCATTGCAACAGTCCAGGCAAGCAATTTGACAACTTGGATGGGTGTTAGCAGTGAAATTAATGAAAAATAGTTTAAATCTGGAAGTAGTTTAAGGACAGGCTTTTCATATGGACTGAATGTGGTATGTGAATAACACTCTTCTAACTGGTCTTCTTGCCTCTCCAATGCAGTTGTACACAGTGGCAAAAGTGATGTTACTTTACATTTGATAATTTCACCTTCTTGTTTAAAATCCTTTGGTGGCATACTATTACACTGAATAAAATTTATCGTTCTTAATAAAACCAACAAGGCCTGCATAATCTAGAACCTGCATATTTTTTTAAACCATTTTCATCTTCCTGAGCTCCAGCCATACTGGTGTTAAATTGTTTTAATATGCCGAAGTTTTTCCTGCCTCAGATGCTTTGCATTGTTCCTCCTCTGGAAACTTCCCCTAAACCCTAAGGTCACTCTTTATCCAATCAGCCATTTGCATATTTCATGTCTCCATCTAACTGTCCCTTTGTCAATTTAAAATAGATTTTAGGTGAGTGCCTATAATCCCAGCTGCTTGAGAGGCTGAGGCAAGAGGATTGCTTGAGGCCAGGAGATAGAGACCAGCCTGGGCAACATAGTGAGACCTTGTCTCTATGAAAAATTGAAAAATTAACTGGGTGTGATAGCTTGCACATATAGTCCTAGCTACACAGAAGGCTGAGGCATGGAGGATCACTTGACCCCAAATGTTCAAGGTTACATTGAGCTATAATTACACCACTGCACTCCAGTCTGAGTGATGAAGTGAGATTCCATCTCTAAAAAAATAAAAACTTGGTTCCTTCCTTGCCCTTCTCCTACTCATTGACTTTCTCAAACATTTTTTTCTTCATAGCATTTCTTACAGTTACACATTTTATTTCTGTTTAATGTTTTTGTTTGCTTTGCTTTGCATTTTGTTTTGTGTGGAATCTCCATGAAAATAAGGACCAGCCTGACCTGTTCAAGTTTGTGGTCAAGTAACAGCATGGTAGCTGGCCCTTAGAAGTATCTTTATAAATATCATTAGATTGGATTGACTGAACAAATGAACAAAAAAAATATTTACACTATTTGCTGAAGTGGCAGTCCTGGACAATGTACCTAATTTAGATTTCAGTTTAACCTTGTTATTTTGATACTTGCTTTCCTTAATCAGCCTTGTATGTTCCTTATTGTAAGGTGGCTCTGTATCTTTATAATGAAAAGAATATTTCTTCATGTAGCTATTAGCATCTAGGCAAAATCTTAAATTTCAAAACATAATTATACTCATATAGTCATACT
Source organism: Cebus imitator (assembly GCF_001604975.1). Lineage (NCBI taxonomy): Eukaryota > Metazoa > Chordata > Mammalia > Primates > Cebidae > Cebus > Cebus imitator. Next base: position 5,140,721 of record NW_016107326.1, read on the forward strand.
ACCTGTCAAGGAGACATATCAAAGAAAATATGAAACAGTAGCTTTAAAGTTGTCCCCCACCCTCACTCTGTTTTTCTTTTGAAGCTATTATACTAAAGGAAGAAAGGGAAAAAGAGAAATCTATGGTGTGAGTTCAAATTTACTACTATAAGTGTTTAAGAAAGGGCTCTGTTACCATGACAACAAATGCATGAATTTCAAGTGGAAAATTTTCAGTGTATAGAACCGATAAAATTGTAGCATTCCAATTTTCTCTGGTGTAGAATTGTTCTTTGTCAAGTTAAAAAAAATTGTTAATATATGTTAAAATTAAATTTTTAAATGTTTTTATATTGTTTTCATATTGTTTATTAGCACTTAAAATTATAATCGTGTACTTTCATA
>NW_016107326.1:5141174-5148990 GCF_001604975.1 Cebus imitator
TTGACATTAAAAATTACTTTTCTAATTGATACTAGATTTTTGCTAAATAGTAAATAAAATGGTAAATGGTTTCATGTATTGGGAGTTCTTGACAATAGAAAGCAACCTGCCACTTCATAGATTCATTTGCCTTAAATGCTTGCTAACTCCAGTAGAGGAAAGCTGTTAAGCTTTAAGTGCTGTGTCATATTTGCAGGCTTTTATAGTAGAAGAGAACAGCAGTAAACAATGATGATGGACAACTGTGGCAGGTAGACTTAAAACACCATAAAGCACAGACGATTGTGTGTAATGCCTTGAATTGAACCCTTTTTGAATGAAATGATCAGCCATATGTGCCACCCTTATGGACCTGTAAGAAGAGCAGAAGAAATGTGCCCTAATGCTAACTGTGCATGAAATTGCAGTGTTAGGAGATATTGACCAGATGTTTCAATCTCAACAAATGGCTTGTTATGTGACTGAGTGAAAATATCTTTGCTGCTTTGATCACATACACCTTGAAGGAAGGGGTAATTTAATAGAGGCTGTCATAGTTCATCATTGTCAATAAACTTTGACTTGACCTTTGCCTTATGTTTTTGATGTTGCTGCTGATAAGTGTTGATGGGCAGATGTTTACTGCCTTGAGGGATTTTGCTTTTTATGAAGTGTGTACTAGAAATAGGAAAGAAGCAAGATTTTCTCTTTTCTTATTCTTTAGTTATTCGTTGGCATGCTTCTGTGTGGATTCTGTAGAATTTCTGGGCAGATGCATTTGAGTGACATTCTTATGTCTAAAGATCACTGTGATTTTTCTCTAAAGGTTTCTTCCTTTCCTCACCTTTCTTTTCCTTTTTTATTTTTATCTTTTTTTGAGACAGGGTCTCACTCTGTCACCCAGTCTGGAGTGCAAGTGGTGCAATCTCAGCTCCCTGCAACCTCCATCTCCCAGACTCAGGTGATCCTCTTACCTCAGCCTCCTGAGTAGCTGGGACTACAGGTGCACACCACCACACTTGGCTAATTTTTGTATTTTTTCTAGAGGTAGGGTTTTACCATATTACCCAGACTGGTCTCGAACTTCTGAGCTCAAGCGATCCGCCTGCCTCAGCCTCCCAAAGTGCTGGGATTGCAGGTGTGAGCCACCACACCTGGCCCTTTCTCACTTTTTTGTCCTAGTTTAAACTTACCACAGTAAACTTCTTTGCTGATTTTTCTTATTTTATGTATAGCCTGTTCTTTTGTTCTGATGAATGTCACATTGAATAAAAACTTGACACCTATTGTAACACCATACCAGATGCTGTGTTATTTTTTTATCCCTAGTTTTGGAGACCTTTGGAGATAAACTCATGGTATTTTGTAACCCATTTTTGTTAATCGTAAGAAATTGAGTGAAAGTTTCAGTAATAAAAATTTTTAAAAATCATATGATACAGTATTTTAAAATTTCAGTAAGTAAAAAGTATTTTTGGATTAAATGAGTTTCTTGTTTAATTTGATGCAATTCTATAACCTTTTTGCTCTTTTTCTTGAAAACAAAAAGTCTTCCTCACTGGCCATATCTGGGTTCTTCCTATACTGTTCCCTCACCTCCCCTTGGTGTAGGTGGCCTAGACCCTGTTAGTCATCTGATGAAGTCTGTGAATCCTCTCTTGAAAAACACATCAGAATTTCCTTACAATTTCAGGATGTTCATTGGAGTTTTCCCCACTCCTCTCACACATACCCTGCAATGATACCGGCCCTTGGACTTCAAGCAGACTAACAAAGCTTAGAAAATAAGATTCATCCTCCTTCTTAGTATTCTAGATATCTAACAGTTTGACTTAAAAGTAACAATAATAGTAATGTTAGTGATACTACTACAATAATTATAACAGTAATCATAATAATTAAAATTTACTCTTTGCTAACCTTATGCTGGATTCTATGCTGAACCTTTAACCTGTATTAATGGTTATATTCTTTGCTTTTTTTTTTTTTTGAGATAGAGTTTCGCTCTTGTTACCCAGGCTGGAGTGCAATGGCCTGATCTCGGCTCACCGCAACCTCCGCCTCCTGGGCTCAGGCAATTCTCCTGCCTCAGCCTCCTGAGTAGCTGGGATTACAGGCACATGCCACCATGCTCAGCTAATTTTTTGTATTTTTAGTAGAGACGGGGTTTCACCATGTTGACCAGGATGGTCTCGATCTCTTGACCTCGTGATCCACCTGCCTCGGCCTCCCAAAGTGCTGGGATTACAGGCTTGAGCCACTGCGCCCAGCTGCCCTTAATGGTTATATTCTTAATGATCTCTCCAAATAGAGTATATTCAGTATACTTTTATTCTGTACTTTAGGAAATATTGTCTCTTTAGAATACAGATTTTTGTAAGAGATTATAAGGATTTTGATTCTAAGACTTTTTGGAATACTGAACTTTTAGTTTTCTAATTCCAGTAGTCAGTCAGTCTCTCTCTCTCTCTCTCTTTTTCTGGCCCTCTCTGCCATTCTTCTTCCTCTGAAAATTAGCTTCCCACCTGAACCTCATATATTCCCTAATTCCTATTTGTAGTTGTGAGGGAGGAAAAATATTCTCCTTCTAAGTTCTCTGCTATAAGACCTTTGTAACAAAAGACAGATTGACAAAAATTAAGTATACCAATTTATATTAAGTTTTATGTAACATGGAGAGAAATGAATAATTGAAGAAACAGTTAAACCTGGGCGTTTTTCCTGTTCATTTATTTGACAATTATTTAATGGCATAGAATGTAGCAGGCACTCTTCTAGATTTGGAAATATATCCTACAACTCTTTTAAAGAAGCCAAGCAAATAGTCTTGAACAGTAAATTACCATTAAATGGAATTAATTCTATGATAGGAATGATACAGTTTGTTGCAGCAACATAAAACACAGGCATATAGGCCACACATGGTTGCTCACACCTGTAATCCCAGCACTTTGGGAGGCCGAGGTGGGTGGATTACTTGAAGTCAGAAGTTCAAGACCAGCCGGGCCAACATGGTGAAACCCCATCCATAAAAATGCAAAAATTAGCTGGGTATGGTGGTGTGTGCCTGTAATTCCCAGCTACTTGGGAGGCTGAGGTAGGAGAATTGCTTGAACCTGGGAGGTAGAAGTTTACAGTGAGCCAAGATCATACCACTACACTCCAACCTGGGTGACAGAGCCAGATTCTGTCTCGAAAAAATAAAAAAGTAATATTGGTATATAGAGTCGAGTTTAGGAAATGCTTGTCTAAGTACTTGAAACCTGAAACCTAAGTAGGAAGCTACAAAGAACAGAAAGAAACACAATGAAGTATTCAGTGTACTGGAACATTGCATTCAAGAGTGTTAATGCTTAGGATGAACTTGGAGAGGAAGTTAATGGTTCAGTCATAAAGTTGTTTATGTTGAACTTTACTTAAGATATTTGGGTAACTATTGAAGGACATTTTAGGAAGAGCACTCAAAAGGCAATGGATTGGGGAAAAACAGAACTAAAGGCAGGGAGATGGTTTAAGAAACTTTTGCAAATGGTTGTATGGTTGGGAGGATGGAGTGAGAGAATGGGAGATGACATCCAATGGGTAAAGTTTTCTTTTTGAAATAATGAAAATGTGCTGGAGTTAATCCTGATGGTTGCACAGGAATAAAAAGGAAACAACTGAATTGTACATTTTAATGTGGCAAAATTTATGGTATATGGAGATATTTTAATAAATTTTTTTGAAAGAGACTTTCATAGTAGTCTAATTGAGAGTAGATGGTGGCCTGTACTAAAGTGTTGCTAATAGAGGCGAGAGTAAAAATGTGTCAATTTAATAGGTGAAATAGGGTTGAGTAGGTATTTAAATACTCAGATCAGCCATTTGAAGACAAGTCTAAGCTAAAAATGAGGGAGATCTCAGCATATAGATGATAATTGAGACCATGGAGTAGATTAGATCATATCCAGAGAAAGTATATAGGGTAAGAATTATAAGTAAGCTGGGAATCCAGGCCTGAGAAACTAAGATGGAGAGAAGGAAAGAAGCCTACATAAGAGATAAAGAAAACTTCTTTATCAGTTATTAATTATAATAATGTCCAACAAATAGGTGATCAAAAAATATTGATGGAATGAATTGAATGAATATATACTAAAATTTTTTCATTTTATCGTAGTCTCAGAGTACTGTTGTCATCATCATCCGTACTCTGTAATAGGCATTGCCTTGCACACTTTGTTTTCATTATCTTATTCAATCCTAATAATAATTCTGCAAGAAACATAATATCTGAAAGAGTAGCTTGTTTACCATCACATGACTGAATGAACTTATATATCTGAGTCTAAAGTTTATTTTTTCTAGTAGGCCTAATTTTCCCAGAATCTGTTCTGAGAAAAAGATGTTAACAGGTATTTACTAATAAAAATAGCAATAGAACTATTTGGGGGAAAGAATAGGATTATTAGAAACTGATTTTTATTAATAGGATGCTTGCCAGTAGGGGCAATGGAGCAGTTTTTAAGGAAAGAAGCATAACATATTATTCAGTGAGAATGGATTCTTAATATTTATGAAAATCTTGTGTTTTACCCTGTCTTACTTGATGGTATTGCAGTCATCTGAGAATCAATCCTGTAAGTTATTTGATATATGCCACTTTCCTAATCAATCTCTTTCAGTTTTAATTTCCTCATCATCCTTTGCAGTCTGCTTGTTGCTGTTTCTCAGTTTTGACATTGTATTTCTCTCTCTCTCTCTTTTTTTTTTTTTTCCTTTTTTGAGATGGAGTCTTGCCCTGTCACCCAGGCTGGAGTGCAGTGGCACTAGCAGCAACCTCCAGGGTTCAAGCATTCTCTTGCCTCAGCCTCCTGAGCAGCTGGGACTACAGGCATGTGCCACCACACCCGGCTAATTTTTGTATTTTTAGTAGAGACAGGGTTTCACCATATTGGCCAGGCTGGTCTTGAACACCTGACCTTGTGATCCTCCCACCTCGGCCTCCCAAAGTGCTGGGATTACAGGTGTGAGCCACCCTGCACAGCTGATATTTAATTTCTTTTAGTTGTGCTTTACAGTTTTTCTGAGATGGCTCATTGAGTTTTCTGTATGAAATTTCATGTCTTTGGCTTTATTGTAACTCTTTTGGTACCTAAGTGTCATTCTTCATCATTCTATTATGAATTGAACCAAAGCATATGGTATTATCTCAGAAGTGACTGGCTCTTGGGCATCATTGTCAGTTATATTGTCCTACATGTTGCATTTAGGTAATAAAAAGGAAATCTGCCTTGAAGGTAAAGTTAATATTAATAGAAATCTTTCCATACATTGTTGAAGACTCTTGTTATGAAGTTTAATATGTTATTTATTTAGGCATTACTTAATTCAGTTGTAAATTTTTTCCTTCTGCTTTCTTATCTTAATGAAGCATCATCTCCTGTCATCTTACTCTTTGCTCAAAAACCTTCATGTATTCCCTTCTACTCTCAGAATGCTGCGTAAATTTCTTGTAGTGGTATTTAATGATCTTGCCTATGTCTACCTTTCTCATTAGTCTCTTCCCTCCTACATAGTTGCACTGTCAGTACACTCTAATTGTCTTTTGTCTCTCTTTTTCATTGTTTTTGTTAATATTCTTGTTTACAAGTCTGTGCACTAAGTCCTCTTGGGGTGCTGTAGCGAGCCCACAGAGAGTCTTCAGGGTATTTCAGAATTTCAGGGGAAACACAGTGACATCTATCAGAAACAGCATGAACCACTAGCTCCAGATTTTTCAGTTTTAACATGAGATTACTACATTCCTTTTCGTGGCATTATGCTCTGCAAAACTGGATCTTTGACAGTCTCTGTGATAAAAAGCAAATACTCCCCCAAAATCAATCTGAAACAAATGACGGTGGTGTTTACCAGTCTGATTCCAAGGTTTGAGAATTTTGCAATGCTCAGCAGGTAGTAAATTGTTGGGAAATGAACACTTTGGGCTGAAACTAATTATTTAATAAATGGAATTTCTTTCATCCTAGTGGTACCATGATAAAATTTCTAACAGAGGAAAGGAGGCGTGTACTATATGCTGTATGACTCTGCTTTTTTTTTTTTTTTTTTCTAGTTTGTAACCATTTGGAAGATTATACCCTTCCTTCAAAGACCAGTTGATATTGTTACCTGTCTTTGGAGGCCTTTCCTAATCCCCTCCACTACAATTAATCTCTCTCATGGGTATTTTCTAGTCATATTCTGCTTTTACTATTGCTGTTTAAGTTAAATTTAACTAATTGAAGTATTTATTTGAAGTTACCAATAATGTCTGTGGTTTTCCTATTCCTCCAGATAGGTATAGCTACTTAAATTATAACGAGAACCCTTTCCTCCTTAGTATAAAAGTGACACAAATATGATCATAGGTACCCTGTACTGTACTAAACTACACGTCCTGTTAATCAATTTCTAATTCTTACAACATCCTTAAAAGATCATAGGTTATGTTATCCACATTTTATATTTGAAGAAATTGAGGTTTAGCACTGTTAGTTTTTCTCACACCGACATAACTCCTAGCCTTTAGCTATTCTAGTTTTTTTTTTCCTTTAATATTGACTATAGAATTAACTTTTTGATATCCTCAAAAACCCATTGAGATTTTGGTCAAGATTGCATTGAACTTATTAATTAATTTGGGGAGAATTGATGTCTTAAGAATATTGAGTTTTTGAATCCATGCATGCATATAGTATAGCTCTTTGTTTATGTAAGTTGTGTATTTTCCTCAGCAATCTTTTGTAGTGTTTTGTGTATATGTCTTGCATATTTTTGGCTAAATGGGTTTCTGCATATTTCAATTTTGGGGGTATTATAAATATTGTTCTCTTAATTTTAATTTTCAACTCTTCCTTGATAATTTATAGAAATACATTAGATTTTTATATACTGATCTTAAGGTCTGAGACCTTGATTAACTTACTTTTAATTCTAGAGCATTTATGTAGATTCCTTATGATTTTATATATATTTCATATGCATGCACAGGTTGGTATCCAGCCATAGCCTCAAGGTTTACTCTGTAGATTTCAGCTCATTCTTCTCTGAAAATCTTTCTCAGAATTTCTAGTCTCCTGGCTCTCCTTAAACACTTATCTTTGTCCCCTCATTTCAGTGAGAATGCCAGGCTTTTTCCTCTCTGTGATGTGGAACTTGCCTCCTGGCAGAGAACCTGCATGATATCAGGACACACCTTGTTTCTTCACTATCAGAGATCATAGTCCTACCATGCCTGTTATTCAATGTCTGAAAATTCTGTAGGTGTTTCTTTTCCATTTTCTAGCTTACAGCACAGTGATAACTCTAGACCCTGCTACTCATTCATGGTCAAGGCAGAAGTTAAAGTTTTTAAGGTTACTGTCTATATGTGTAAACCAAGGGAGGGTGGGCAATTTATTTTAGCTAAAAGAAAGAGCATAATTAGAGGTTATAAGCAAGGTTGAATCTCCTTCCTGGAGAATCTGAAAATGTAGATGTTGTGACTTTGTATTAGGAACATCATCATTTTTATCTTTTTATTCCTTGTCAGACATGCATTAAATGTTTGTTGATTGAATATCAAAACGGTAGGGAATAGACTAGTTAGATGTTGGTGAAACATTGTGTTTGAGATGCTTACAGATGTACTAAAATTTTAATAGAAATCTTGGCAAATTGCTAGTTAAATTTTTCTAAATTATTTTTTTTCCCATTTACTTATTTTATTGCATTTTAGGTTTTGGGGTACATGTGAAGAACATGCAAAATTGTTGCATAGGAACACACGTGGCAGTGTGATTTGCTGCCTTCCTCCCCATCACCTACATCTGGCATT
>NW_016107326.1:5154994-5174377 GCF_001604975.1 Cebus imitator
TAAAAAAAAAAAACCTCAATTTTTCGGCTTGTTAAATTCTGGTTTTAGGTTGATTTTTGAGTGGAAATCACTGATCAAATTCAAAGTTCTCACATTTTTTTCAGTATCTGAATATCAGAAATAGAATATCAGGCAGTTTCCCATGTTGAAATATTCAATAGTAAAAAAGGCTAACAAAACTTCTGAATATTTCTGCTATTTATCAGTTTTTGCCTTGCACGTTCAAATAATGTTAATTTGTAATGGAAATGTTTTAATTCATTTAAATCTCGATTATGGAGTAGTTAGTAAATCACATTTAAGCCTGAGAGTGAGTTGATATAGCCCTTATTTCAGACTGTAGTTTGAATATATAGACTCTGATTATAACTAGGCTAAGTTACATAATAATGACTTGATTTTCACTGAAAAAAGTTTCCTGTTTTTTGAATGACAAATTATTTAAGTCGTCATAGTAAAAGTTGCTGTTGGCTCTGGGTTTTATTTTGCTACATATAGCAGACATGGTTGATCATTTAATTGTGCCTTGTAGATAAATAAAAGTAAATTGTAGAATAACACATAGAAATCCTCTGCTGTTAAATTTATACTATTTAGCTGGTGTTTTTGTCTCATCTTTTAATTTTGAAAAATGTCTAACTTTCAGAATAGTAAACTGAATTTCTCTATACCCTTCACATTGATCCACCATTTATTAACATTTTAACACGTGTGTTCCTTCTTTAGATAAATATATGTGCCTATATTTTCCTAAGGAACCATTCTGAAGTATTTATTCCTTATTCAAGAAATTAAGCGTTGATACTATTTTCCTACGTATGATCAAGATTCCAGATGTAGTGATTATTCTGATAGTGTCCTTAATAGCTGTTTAATTTTATTCTCGGTCCAGGATCCAATAAGAATCACACATTACATGTATAGTCCTATTTCTTTAATATACTTTCCTCCCACCTTTTTGATCAAGGCATTTCCTTCTTTTAAGAGTCCAATTCAGTTGCTTGTAAAATGTGCCACATCATAGACTTATTCGCATGATTTTAGGCAATAATATTACGTAAGCAACATTGTGTGTTTCCCCTTGCATCACATCATAAGGTTTATGGCTTTATTGATAATACTAATTGATAATGGTTAAGATAGCATCCCTCAGATTTCTTGCTTGGAACCTGCTTCTCTTGCCTCATTCTATGTTTGCATTTTCCTTATCCTATTCAGCAGACCTAGCATCAACTTGATATTCATTTACTCTATCCTACAATACACACAAAATAGCTTCACCAATAATATAACCAGCAATAAACCTACTAAATAAAGTTTATCTGTTGTTTTTGTTCCTTATACTATATCCCATGAAGATTGTATTGTCGTAAGAACATATAGAAAAATTATTTGCGTTATATTTTCTGTGTGCTTGTGTTATAATTTGATACCTTCCTTGATTTTTCATTTCTGTTATATTCAACTCAATAATTTGTTTTTCTTCTAATGGAATTTGAAATTCAAATTAAATTTTATTACTTGAAAATTCAAAATTTTAACATGTTTCAGAAGTCAAATTTGTATGTTATGCTGTATCACAGAACTCTTCTATTCCTATTCCTCTACTCCTTTCCCACTCACTCTCAGAGAAAAGCATTTTTCATTTCTCGTTTATTCTTTCTGTGTTTCTTTTTACAAAATTAGCAAACACAAAAATATATATATTATGTATGTATATAGTATAGTATCTATACTAAAAGAATATATATGGCTGGGTGCAGTGGCTTGCACTTGTACTCCCTGCTACCCAGAAGGCTGAGCTGGTTCTCTTCAACCCAGGAGTTTGAGGCAAGAATATATATATTCTTTTTTTTATGTAGTAATAACCATAACATTAACTTTACCATCTTATCCATTTTTAAATGTACCATTTAGTATATGCATGTTGTTACACAGCCAATCTCTAGAACTTTTTTCTTCTTGTGGTGTTGACACTCTCTATACCCAACTAAACTAATTCTTCGACTTCTCTCCCTCAAGTCCTTGATAACAAACTTTCTACTTTATGCTTCTATGATTTTGACTATTTCAGATACTTTCTATGAATGGAATCATATAATATGTGTCTTTTTGTGACAGATCTTATTTCACTTAGCAAGTGCTTGATATTCATCTATGTTGTAGCATGTGACAGGATTTCCTTCTTTTGTTTCTTTATCCTTTGTTGATAGACATCTTGGTTGCTTTAACCTCTTGGCTATTACGAATGCTGCAGTGAACATGGACATGCAAATATCTCTTTGAGATCCTGCTTTGAATTCTTTTGACTGTATACCCAGAAGTGAGGTTACTTGACTATATGTTAATTTAATTTCGGGACCTCCGTACTGTTTTTCATAGTGGCTGTACCATGTTACATTTCCACCAACACTGCACAAGAGTTCATTCACTTCTCCACATTTGCCAGCACTTCTTATTTTCTGTGTTTTCGATAGTGACCATCCTGATCATGTGAAGTCATATCTCATTGTGGTTTTGATTTTCATTTCCCTGATGATTAATGATGTTGAACATCTTTTCATGTGATTATTGGCCATTTACATATCATTTTTGGAGAAATGTCTATTCAAGTCCTTTGCCCATTTTAAGATCACATTATTTGTATTTTTATTGTTCATTTAGAAGTTGTTATGTATTCTAGATATTAACTTTTCATTGAATATATGGTTTGAAAATAAGTTGCCTTTTCACTCTGTTGATTGCCTCCTTTGCTGTGCAGAAGTAAAGTTTGATGTAGTCACATTTATCTATTTTTACTTTTGTTGCCTGTGCTCTTGTTGCCATGTTTGTGAAATCATTGCCAAATCCAATGTCCTGAAGCTGTGCCCCTATATTTGAAAATAATATGTATGTTATTAAGTTTTATTCTTTTTTAAACAAAGCCTTTGTACATTTGAGACTTGATTTTTTTTAAACTTAACAAAATATCCTGGAAATTACTTTATGTAGGTGGAGTGTTCCATATAGCTTTTCCTTGTTTTGTGTTGTTTTATTGGTGTTTTTGGATATTCCATTGTGTAGATATATCATAATCAACTGATGTTCTATGGATGGACTTCTGGTTTATTTCCAACATTTTGCCATTACAAATAACATCTCAATACTTATATTGTAAGTGTGCTGTTTTATATTGTGAATGAGTCTCTTCAGGATAAATCCCTAGAAGTGAGATTGCTGGTTATCAGGCTGTTATTATATCTCATTTCTACAGTTTTGTCTTTGTTACTTTTTTTTTCTCCTCATCTTTTTACCTCTTAAATATACAGGTATTTCTTTTATATTCCAAATGTTTGACAATAGATTTTATCAAAATCTATTTTGATGTCTTTTGATTTGTATGTAGATTATTTGTAGGTTATTTTGCTACCTCTAAGTGTTTGAAACTAAATAGATGTTAGCTTCGGAATCACTATAGAGTATTAAAACCCTCAGGAATTTGAGAAAATTATGAAAGGTAAAAAGTTCAAATCTGTGAAATGTATGCATCTTACAAGAAATCCATTGACGTTAAAATTTATAATAATTACTTCAAGAAAAAATGAGATATTTGTAATTAGAATTGTAACACTATCTCTGAATTTTTTAAATAATTTACTAGATACAAGCATGTTTTAGCTTAATTTAGTATGAATTACTACAATAAGTATGACAATCATAGTAACAGCCACAGCTAATATATGTTGTTTACTGTGTGCTGAGTACCATGTTCAACATTGCATGTACATTAATTTACATCATTTCAATTAATCCTCAGTGATCTCATGAGATGTATTTGTAATTATATATCCACTTTAAACATGAGTGAAATGAGAAATGTTAAGTGACATGCCCTAGCTCATGCAACTAGTAAGTGGCAGAAGCAAGATTTGAATCCAGACAGTCTTCAACCAAGATCAATTCTGCTCTTTTTGTGACAATGCTTGACTGCTTATATTGGAACCCACTATTATTTTCCTATGTCAAGCCCGCATTTTTCTTAAGGTCTGTATGATTTTAGCTGCTGATTCCTCAACTACTCTCTGTACTTTATTTCTCTCCTTAAAGCAGTATATTACATGGTTGTTATATCAAGTTTTTTTCTTTTATCATAAGTGGTAGTATAGAATTGATATTGCTTTCATAACAGCCACAGTTTCTCATAAAGCATTCCTTTCACATCACTATCCATGGCAGAATATTGAACAATGTGTACCATTTTTTTGACCCATTAAATTATTTATGTTCCTGTTTTACAGTGGATGATTCAACAGCCACACAAAGCAGCAACATTTTTTGGATGCATTGGGATAGATAAATTTGGGGAGATCCTGAAGAGAAAAGCTGCTGAAGCCAATGTGGATGCTCATTACTACGAGCAGAATGAGCAGCCAACAGGAACATGTGCTGCATGCATCACTGGTGGCAACAGGTCAGTGTAATTCCAAGGGAAACGCTATACTAATTGGCGATTTAAACATTGGTAAAATCTGAATTCCATTGTGAATTTGGAATTTTGACTTTATAATTCCTTTTAATGTTTGATAAATGTTTCTTCCTTATATGAGTTTTCCTTTGTTTTTTTTTTTTTTAATTTACGTTTGTTAAACATACAGTTCAATTCATGAGGCATAATGGAATAAAAGTTTGTGATTATTTAGTCCAGTCTTTACTTTTTATAATTAGAATCAGAAAAGGCAAGTATCTTGCTGAATGCCTTGTAGCTAGTTTGTTGCCAAACTTGAATTAGAAACAATGTTCTTTTCAGTATATCTTGAAGTTGGAATATTAAGAGAGAGAGAGAGAGAGAGAGAGAGAGAGAGAGAGAGTGTGTGTGTGTGTGTGTGTGTGTGTGTGTAAGTTATGTGTGTGGGCGTTGTTTTGTTTTTTTTTTTTTTGAGACAGAGTCTTGCTCTGTTGCACAGAGTCTCCCTCTGTCGCCCAGAGTCTCCCTCTGTCATCAGACTGGAGTGCAGTGGTGCCTTCTCAGCTCAATACAACCTCCACCTCCTGGGTTCAAGTTCTTCTGCCTCAGCCTCCTGAGTAGCTGGGACTACAGGTGTGTGCCACAATGCTCAGCTAATTTTTGTATTTTTAGTAGAGATGGAGGTTTCACCATGTTGTCCAGGATGGTCTCAATCTCGTGATCTGCCTGCCTCGGCCTCCCAAAGTGCTGGGATTACAGGTGTGAGCCACTACACCCAGCCATGTATTTTACGTACATAAAATACAACATTACATTCAGTTTCATATGACTTAGGTCATCTAAACCATTTCTGGCAAATAGTAATTTATTCGTATTAAATAAACTCAGTCATTGGTAATATACCACTAACGAAACAACCAAGTATATTTCCATATACCCTTACTTATTAGAAAATTAGTCTTTATATGAACTTGAAATATCTCTCTCAGGGCCCTACATGTATTGGTTGTTTGTTCTTTTGTACCCACATGGAGATCCTCCTTCAGTGTATTCATGCATTGCTAACATTATTACTATATCAGCACAGACTTTTTTTCCCTTTGCAAGGGAAAAAACAAATTATCTGCCCTAGCTATTATGTTGTTGGAATCATCAAAGATTACCTCTTTTTAGATAGTGGTTCACTAGAAATTTTGCATTACTTATAGTTAGAAATATTTAGTCTTTCCTCCTTCATTCCCTGTCTCTTTTCCCCATCTTGACCTTTCGTTCCTTTTTCCCCTTTTCATCCTCCTCTGCTTTCTTCCTCCTCTCCACCACCACCTTTTCCATTTCTTCTGTTTACTTGCTTTATTGTTCACTACTTGACCTCCAGCAGAGGTATATTAAGGAATGGACTATTCTGGATACCTGGGATCAATAAGCGTAGTATTTACTAAATAACTAAAATATAATATTAAAAAATTATTAGGGTATGAAAGCCATTTTTAGACCTTTGATTTTTTTAATGTACAGAATAATTTTATGATTTTAAAGTTTCAATAAATAAAACCACCCAGTGTTCAAACGTTGAAATATGGGATTGAGGGAGAAAAAAAAAACTAAAAAATGTTGAAACATACTTGTTTAAACCTTTGTCCTTAATTTTCTCAAGACCAGCTTTAATCTGCAGGTGGAAAGCTTTCCCATTAGTGAGAAGTAGGTCAAATTTTCTTCTGACAATCACTTAGGCTACAGTAAAATCACTAAATTGTTTTGGTATGCTAAATGGCTGTCTTAAAGAACAGTTATGGCAGGCCGGGCGCGGTGGCTCAAGCCTGTAATCCCAGCACTTTGGGAGGCCGAGGCAGGTGGATCACGAGGTCAAGAGATCGAGACCATCCTGGTCAACAAGGTGAAACCTCATCTCTACTAAAAATACAAAAATTAGCTGGGCATGATGGTGCATGCCTGTAATCCCAGCTACTTGGGAGGCTGAGGCCGAAGAATTGCTTGAACCCAGGAGGCGGAGGTTGCGGTGAGCCAAGATCATGCCATTGCACTCCAGCCTGGGCAACAACAGCAAAACTCCGTCTCAAAAAAAAAAAAAAAAGAACAGTTATGGCTAGGTGTGGTGGCTCATCCCTGTAATCCCAGAACTTTGGGAGGCCGAGTTGGGTGGATCACCTGAGGGTCAGGAGTTTGAGAACAGCCTGGCCAACATGGCAAAACCCTGTCTCTACTAAAAGTACAAATTTAGCCAGGCATGTATCTGTAATCCCAGATACTCTGGAGGCTAAGGCAGGAGAATTGCTTGAACCCAGGAGGCGAGGGTGCAGTGAGCCGAGATCACGCCACTGCACTCCAACCTGGGCAACAGAGCAAGATTCTGTCTCAAAAAAATTTTAAAAAGTTATGATAATATTAGATCTTCTAGATGTCAAAGACTTTTATACTAATTTTATGGTTATAGTGATTATATTGTTTAGATGATATGGGAATCAAATATTGAGGAGAAATCTTCAGTACCTAAATCATTATCTAAGTTCTAGAACCTAATAGAGTTGGATCAGTTGTTTTGGATAGGACTGGTAACCTTTGCTGCCACTAGCAAAAACTCAGATATTGGCTGGCCATGGTGGTCACACCTCATAATCCCAACCCTTTAGGAGACCAAAGTAGGCTGATCGCTTGAGCTCAAGAGTTTAAGACCAACCCAGGCAACATGGTGAAACTCCGTCTCTACAAAAAATACAAAAATTAGCTGGGGATGCTGGTGTGCACCTGTGGTCCCAGCTGCTTGGGAGGCTGAGGTGGAAGGATTGCTTGAGCCCAGGTCAAGGCTGCAGTGAGCTGGGGTCGTACCACCCACTGCACTCCAGTCTGGGCAACAGAGTAAGCCCCTGTCTCTAAAACAAAAAACAAAAAATTTCAGAAATAAAAGTGTTTGGGTAATACAGTATCTTTCTTGATCCAGGTTCTTCCTCTTCAAAGTCAGAATCAAATACATTGGGATAAAAGAATACTTATATTTTTCTGGTTGGGCGTAGTGGTTCATGCCTGTAATTCCAGCACTTTAGGAAGCCGAAGTGGATGGATCATTTGAAGCCAGGAGTTCAAGACCAGCCTGGTCAACATGGGGAACCCCCACCTCTACTATGAATACAAAAAAACAAATTAGCCTGGCGTTGTGGTGAGCACGTGTAATCCCAGCAACTTGGGATGCTGAGACAAGAGAATTGCTTGAACCTGGGAGGTAGAGGCTGAAGTGAGTTGAGACCGAGCCATTGCTCTCTAGCCTGGGCAACAAAAATGAAACTGTCTCAAAAAAGAAAAAAGAATACTTATATTTTTCTTTTGGAGAAACTGTGTAGTTTCCCATCAAAAAGTAGTTTCATTATCAAAATAGAGTTTGGTATCTGGTACCAGAAGTGTTTGCTTTTATTTAGCAGCCATTTTGTCATAATTTTCCTAAAGCCATAATTACTAAAATATTTTTATAAATTAGGTCTAAATTTTCTTAAGTTTGTAACATAGTTATTTTGCACATGAATATGTTGATGTATATTACTCTTTCTTTCCTTCATTTACTTGAGCATAAACAGATGTATCCTTCAGTAGTAAATTGGCAGATAGATGAGTGGAAATACGTTTTGGAAGAGAATCGAGTTTTTTTTTTTTTTTTTTTTTCATAAGCAAACAACAATGAATAAAACAATGTTATCTGAGGACCTGTTGTACTGCAAAAGATGGGATAGAATTGGGTTTTTAACAGTGTAATCGAACATATTACTGAAGTCTCAAATGATATTTTTTTTTGTAAGCTGTAACTGTTACCATTTAATTAGAAAAAGAAAAATTGGCAAGTAATTTTGTAAATTCTGGAGCAGTATGAGGAAGTAAAGTATTTTTATTAATTTATTTATAATGTAAATAATTATCGTATTTCTTTTTAATTAAACAACCTAAACTTGTAGCAGGATTTTATTTTTTATTCATTTTTTCTGGAGATGGGGTTGCCTTGTTACCTAGAGTGGAATGCAGTGTCATGATTGCAGCCTGAAATTCCTGTGCTCAAACAATCTTCCCACCACAGCCTCCTGAAATCCCTAGGACTATAAGTGTGCACCACTACCCCCAGCTAATTTTTAAATTTTTTTGTAGAGATGGGTCCTGACTGTGTTATCCAGGCTGACCCCAAACTCCTGGCATCAAGCAATCCTCCCACCTCGGCCTCTCTAAGAGCTGAGATTTCAGCTTTGAGCCACTGCACCCAACTCGTAGCAAGATTTTAAATGCAACATCCTGCTTAGATATTCCAGTTCTAAAACTGGACCAGTCAGGGGACTTTTCAACTATAGAAAACAATTCTAATTGATTTCAGTCCTTAAAATGTAATGGTTTACAAATTAATTCCTCTTAGTTAATATGGTCTACATTTATAAGTATCTTTGTGAAATTAATTCTATACTTGGCTTGTAAAGCCTTAAATAGACAGCTGTAGTATGTTGATATTTATTTTTATATTTTTCTACTATAAAAATGTTTTTAGTTGCATAGATTTATATAATGAGTTAGTAGCTTTATTTCTTAACTACATTTTGAACTATTAAAGTGTAAAAAGTAGATCCTATTTTACTATCAAAAGGCAACTTTATGCCAGTTTCTCAAAATACCAGGTGTTGTTTAGAACAAAAATTAACATAGATGCCTCAGAAAGTTCTCAAAACAAATTAATATTTATATTTATTTAAAAATCAATAACATTAGTTTTGAAGAATTAATTAAAATGTTGTGAATTTTAAAATTTGCAAAAAAATATTGGTAATTATCTATAGAAATATATGCCAATTTTGGCTATAATATTATTTGCTTTTTCTTTGATTGTTTTAGGTCCCTCGTAGCTAATCTTGCTGCTGCCAATTGTTATAAAAAGGAAAAACATCTTGATCTGGAGAAAAACTGGATGTTGGTAGAAAAAGCAAGAGTTTGTTATATAGCTGTAAGTACTTGGCTAATTCAAATTTCTGGTACATATTTACATGACGGATTATAGTTGTTGGCTAATATATATTTTTAAATAATCATCTTTTTTTTACCCTGCAAATTATTTACCTATCTCAAAGCACATGTTAGATTCACTATTGTGAATATAGAAGAGAAATAATTATCATTCAGTGGGTAATATAATTTGTATTATTTATCTTCATGTCTGTCTATTTTGGATATATTATGCATAGATGCTTCCCAACCAAGTAATAAATTCTGTATTAAATTAGTTTCCGAATATATTTTAAAGTAATTCTACAATTCTACAAATTTACATCTTATATTTGTAGGCAACTTGCATTGTGCAGTAAAATATTAGTAGTATAAATATTCACTGCAAACAGTTTGAGCTGATTTGCCTAAAAAACTTAATTGCTATTTATTCCATAGTAATTACCATGACACCTCTTAATTTAATATTTCAAAAACATTGATTGTGACAAATCTTTTAAATCTGGGAATAAGGGTAGTGTGTAATTTGAATTATTCAATCTTCTGACATAAAAATAATTGGTTAAGAATTTATTTCTAAAATAGGACTATACTAAAAATTATTCTGAATTAATCACCCCATGATTACCTTGTTTTTGTTTAATATGTGTTAAGTGTGGCTGCTTACAAATAAGTAGATAACCTGTGAAAAATTAAAAGCATCTCCTATGCATGTAATATGTGGTTTTGGTATAACAGCTGCTGCCATTTCACTACCTGAGCTGTGTGAAACAGCTGGTAAGATGGGTAAAAAATTGATTATCCAGAAGGAACATGTTTATTGAAAATATAATTATTTCTTTCAGTTTAATGTTAATGTCTCCTGCAGCATGTTTATGTGCACTGCTCAGGCTTTACAACATTGTTATTGATTCTTCTGGATACCTTTATAACTGTCAAATAAACGCTTACATTGAGAAGATTATATAATGGAGAGTCATGCTATCTTTTCTGCCAGTATGTGAGAAAAACATTTCAAGAATTACATATTTTTCCCCCTTTCTTATTGCCTTTTCATTTTGTTTCTCAAAATGGGCTTATTTTTGTCCCATTTTTCAAATTTTGGTAACGTATTTTTTGTAGTCTGATACTTCAGGGGAGATTTATGTACTATTTCAAACCATCTTACACTTGACAGTCTAATTTTCAAAAAGCACAAGTTTAGAATTTGGCATATGTATATTCATTGACTGAGAAATAAGACAGTGTATTCTGATGAAAAAGTGTATTTAACTTGACAATTATAGTCTTCTGTGTTTCAATATATAGTCATTCAATCCTGAACTGTGAGCCAACTTGCAAACAATTCATAGTTGTAATGATTATACAGTGTAACATGTCTAGCCAACTTTGGGTAAATGGAACTTTTATGAAAGTATAGATTCAACTTGCAGACAACTCATAGTTTTAGCATTTATGCATTATATTGCATGTAGCCAAATTTGAGTGAAGTTTTATAGTTGTATTAAATATTTATACTAACGTACAATTATGTAAGGCATAAGGTGATCAGTTTTGGTTAAATTAATAAGGCAAATGGGATTATTTTTGATATTTGGGTGGTATATTCAGCCAAAAGAAATCACAAAATGGATTTCAGTTGATATCTCTGATACAGATGTTAGCTCGTAGCTTCTTTTTCAGCAATTTTTAAAAAGAATGATCTTTTACATTACCAGGTAAATCTATACTCTTCTCGTAGCTTGGCTTATTCCAAAATACTTCTGAAAATATTAGACTCATTGGATACCTGGGATGCTGTATATTTTTGATGAATATTCAACAAATATTTACTTAATAAGAATATAATTCTTATTCATTGAAATCTGTGAACTTCCTTTTGAAATATAATGTTATTTCCACAAAGACACTGCAGGTTTTACAAATCTGTAATTGTGTTTGATTTCAGAGCATTCAGAAATGAGATGTAGTCTAGTCTAGTTTTTGCTTAGCATATGCTCAAACCACAAATTAACTTTGAGGTTCTGCGAGGTCAGCAGTCTCCTTACCTTATCATCATAAACTAATGAGGTTTAAGAAGTTAAACTTCTGGGGGCTCTTTAATTGTAAAATGTTTTTGATCTAAGGAAGCAACTCGGTTTATCTATCCAACAAATTTCCATAATTAAAACATCTGTCTGCATCACATAAGCTAAACTAGATCTACATACTCAGCTCTGCTTCTTCACATTATTCTCTAAACTAGCATTATTTCATGAACATTAAGAAAATTCCAAACCTTCTTTATTTTCTTCACCACATAATTCATTAAGTTCATACTGGAAACCTTCCTGATTAAAAAGCTGAAAATGAATATGGATACACCAGTATCTTCTCTTGGTTTAAATAAAGTGTCGAGATCTTTTAAATTTTATTTTTTTAATCTTTCATAACAAATGTCTCATTTTATGCCACATAACGTCAGTTTTTCCATGTTTAAGCCAACTTCTCAGATTCTTAGCAGGTAATTAGGCACTGCTAGTTATGGTGACTAGCTAATTATGTTTTTGAAAACTTAAGTCTCAGTTTCTCTTCACCTTAGAATCAGGTTGTGATATATCTGTTTTTTCTCACTTGAGAAATAATATTTCTTGGCCAGGCATGGTGGTTTGTGCCTGTAGTCCGAGTGCTTTGGGAGGCCAAAGCTAGTGGATTGCTTTTGGCCAGGAGATGGAGTACAGCTTGGGCAACATAGTGAGACTCCATCTGTGCCCAAAAAAAATTTTTTTTTAAATTAGGTATGTATAGTGGCACTCACCTGTAGATCTAGCTACTTGGGAGGCTGAGGCAGGAGGATTACTTGAGCCCAGGAGTTAGAAATTACATGGAGCTATAATTGTGCCACTGTACTCCAGCCTAGGTGACAGAGCAAGATCCTGTCTCTAAAAAAAAAAAAAAAAGAAAAGGAAAAAGAATATTTAATATTTCTTAAATTATACCTGTAAGACTGTGATATTCAGGAAAGGCTTATGAAAAAGAATAGTAAATTGAAGCCATTAATTTTTCTACACTATGTATTTCTTTCTTATATATTCTTAATTTTTATTGTTACTTTTGATTTTTTTTGTAGGTAAGGTCTTGCTCTTTCCTGCTTATATATTCTTAATTTTTATTTTTAAAATTATATTTCCTTCTTAATATATTCTTAATTTTTATTTTTACATTTGATTTTTTTGTAGGTAAGGTCTTCCTCTATTTCCCAGGCTGGGATGTGGTAGTATGATCACATGTCACTGCAGCCTTGAAATTCTGGGCTCAGGTGGTCCTCCTACCTCACCCTCCTGAGTAGCTTGGGCTACAGGTGTGAGCCACTGCATCTGCTCTGTATTTCCTTTTTAAGGTATATTAATCTGCTATGAAAAATGTAAAAAAATTGAAATGTGACAATGATAGCATAAAGGCTAGGTGAAAATTAGCACTCTGTTTCATCTTGAATTTTGGTAGTTACATTTTTACTTTTTTTTTTTTGAAATAGTTTCATTGTTTAAACATTTTCATTTTGTTCTGTAGCTATCACTCTTGTAGTCTTAATTCTATATTTAAATGAGTTAAATGCTTATCATCAATTGCTTTATCACAGTTTTCCCATTCCTTTATTGTTAATTTTGATTATCCCTTGATTGGCTGCATTTTATCATTAAGCTGTTTTTTTTTTATAGGAAGGACTTAAAATGCCTCCTTTCTTGAGCTTTTATTTACCTCCTATTGCTTTTACATAAATGACAACTCATTTGGTGTAATATTTTTCAAAACAAAATTGATTGATTGATTTCAAAACAAAATTGGTTGATTTTTATTTGGTCTTCATTATTTCCTTTTTTTCCTTCTTTGGGGTTCATTTGTTGTTGTTACTCTCCTTATTCTGCCTCCCACTACCTCTCCTTATTCTTTTAGTTTTTTTCTTAAGGGAGAAGAGTAATTCATTGATTCATCACTTTTTTTTCTACTAAAGATGTGTTCTTAGTGTATACATTTCTAAGGATTAATCTGGCTGCATCACATGTATCTTGATATGTCATGTTGTCATTTTCATTCACTTTGAAGTACTTTCTAGTTTCTCTTTTAACTACTTCTTTGGATCATGGGATACTTAGATGTCTGTTATTTAATATCTAGATATGAGGACTTTCCAGAGATCTTTCTCTCATAATTATGAATTGGTGTATTTATCTCTCATATTCTATTAGTTTTCACTTATGTTGAAAATCTGTTGTCATGTGCATAGGTTGCAAGGTTCATTATTTGGCCTGTTTTTCATTATGAAATATGTATCTCTGCTAATATACTTTACTCTGAAATTTACTGTCTGATATTAATATAGTCAATCGAACTTTCTTTTGATTATTGATATCATATTATATCTTTTTCCTCTCTTTCACTTCTAACCTATTTATGTCTTTATTTTTTAAAGTGCATTTCTTATAGACAACATAGTTGAGTCTTATTTTTTGTCCAATCTGACAGTGCCTCCCTTTTAATTGGAATGTTTATACCATTCCAATTATCAATATAGTTAGGTTTGATTTTATAATCTTGGTATTTGTTTTCTATTTGTCTCATGTGTTCTTCATTCTCTTTTCTCTTTCCTGCTCTCTTTTGGGTTAATCTTGTGTTTTTATCTTCTTCGCTGGCTTAATCTCTGTCTTTTGGTCTTACTTTAATGGTTGCATTAGGATTTATAGTGCACATCTTTCATCACGGTTTGCTTTCACATATATTATTAAAGAACCTTATAGTGATATACTTCCATTTGCCTCTCCTAACCTTTATGCTATAACTGTAACATTTTAATTTTTCTTTTTTTTTTTTTTTGAGATCGAGTCTCGCCCTGTCACCCAGGCTGGAATGCAGTGGTGCAGTCTCTGCACACTGCAACCTGCGCCCCATGGGTACAAGTGATTCTTGTGCCTCAGCCTCCCAAGGAGCTGGGACTACACAGGCACATGCCACCATACCCTGCTAATTGTGTGTGTGTGTGTGTGTGTGTGTGTGTGTGTGGTGTTTTGTTTTGTTTTGTTTGTTTTTAGTAGAGATGGGTTTCTCTATGTTGGCCAGGCTGATCTCAAACTCCTGGCCTCAAGTAATCCACCTGCCTTGGCCTCCCAAAGTGCTAGGATTAGAGGCATGAGCTATTGTGCCCGGCCTTAATTTTTTTTTTTCAACTTTTTTTTTGCTTTGAGACAGCATCTCACTCTGTGGCCTAGGCTGGAGTGCAGTGGCACAGCCACGGTTCACTGCAGCCTCAACCACATGGGATCAAGTGATACTCCCACCTCAGCCTCCTGAGATGCTGGGACTTTTTTTTTTTAATTTTTTTGTAAATGAGCTTTGTTAATATATAATTCTCACAACTTACAACACATTTTACTTCTACATATATATTATAAACATCATAACATTGCTACTAGTTTTGTTTAAATTGTCATGTATCTTTTTTTTAAGACTTAATAAGAAAATAAAGCATATTTTTACTCATGTGATTACCGTTTGTAGTTATCTTCATTCCTTTTTGTTAGAATCAAATTTCCATCTGGTATCATTTTCCTTCTGCCTAAAGGGCATTCTTTAATATCTCTCGTATTTGGATCTGTTGGTAATAAATTCTTTCAGCTTTTGTATGTTTGAAAACATCTTTATTTCACCCTCATTTTTGAAAGACATTTGTGCCAGATATATAGTTCTAGTTTGACAGTTTTTCAGTACATGAAAAATGTTACCCCATTGCCTTCTTACTTGCATGGTTCTTGATTAGAAATCTGACGTTCTTTTGTTCTTCAATATTTCATGTCCCCTACCACCTATATTTTGCTGCTTTTCAGATTTTCTGTATGAGGCCAGGTGCAGTGGCTCACACCTGTAATCCCAGTGCTTTGGGCAGTCAAGATGGGAGGATGGCTTTTGAGGCCTGGAGATCAAGATTAGCTGAGGCAACATAGTGAAACCCTGTTCCTACAAAAAATACACAGAAAATTACTGGTTTTGATCAGCTTGGTTATGATAGGCCTTAGTGTATTCTTCTTCATGTTTCTTGTGCTTGGGTTTTGTTTAACTTAGAGCTATGGATTTTTAGTTTTTATTATGTTTGGAATATTTTCAGCCATTATGTATCTTCAACTTAGTTTTCTGACCCTTTCAGGCCACTTGAAGTTGTCTCCTAGCTCACTGATACTCTTTTTTTTATTTCGTCTTTTTCTCTGTGTTTTATTTTGGTTACTTCCTTTCCTGTGCCTTTTAGTTCACTAATATTTTCTTCTGTAATACCTGAACTGTCATTAATCTTATCAAATAAATAAAACTAAATATTCCCTTCTACTGGGGCAAGACTTTTGTTATTACTCCATGGCATAGAGTACTAAGGGGTCTCCAGTCCCTGTTACTGCAACAGGAACTGTCCTCAGTTCCTGTTAGGAACCAGGCCACACAGCAGGAGGTGAGTGGCCGGACAGCAAGCATGACCACCTGAGCTCCACCTCCTGTCAGATCAGCAATGGATTCTCATAAGAGTGCAAAGCCTATTTTGAACTGCACAAGTGAGGGATCTAGGTTGCATGCTTCTTATGAGAATCTAATGCCCAATGATCTGAGGTGCAACAGTTTCAACATGACACCATACCCCTTACCCCTGTCCGTGGAAAAATTGTCGCCCACAAAACCGGCCTCTGTTGCCAAAAGCATTGGAGACTTTGATGAGTTTTTCTGCTCTAGGTCTTGACAACAAATGTATGTGTATCTCAGGTACTGTTCCCTCTATTTTTTTTTTTTTCTCTCTAATACTTTTGGATGTTTCTTTCCCAGGTGTTGACCTGGTAAATCTTTAAGAAAAGACCCTCTGGAGATTTCCATGTTTCTTTGTAAGTCTGTCTTTCTGTTCTCTGATATTGTGGCCCTTCAACTCTAACTGCTCTGAAACTCTCAGACTCTCAGTTCTGTTTCTTCAACTCACTGGAATCTACTACAGTTCTCCTCCTTATACCATATTCTGGAAACTCTTGAAATAAACTGCTGTAGTCATATGGCTCACCTCCATTGTTTCCCATCTCTCAGAGATCAGTATTTTTTCTTCTTGATGTCCAGTGAATTAAAAAACATTGTTTCTTCCATTGTGTTCTAGTTTTGCTGTTGTTTCATGATAGGGAATAAATCTGTTTTCTGTTCCTCTACTGTCTTCTGCTTTGCATTGTTTTTGAAAGAAAGCCTGCTGCTATTCTTATCGCTGTTCCGTCTTACCTAATATGTCTTTTAACCTCCTCTAACTGCTTTTAAGATTTTCTGTTTATCACTGGTTTTAAGCAATTTTATTATGATGTACATTGGCATAGTTTTATATTTTGTGTGCTTGGGGTTTGTAATAATTTCATTCACTTTGAAATTATTTTATAATAATTTTTCTCTTTCCACCTCTATCTACCTTTGGGACTCCAATTAAAAATAATAATGCTATTATTAAGTCACTTGTATTTGACCCATGTCTTAGTGATTCTGTTTTCAGTATTTTTGTTTTTCTGTTTGTTCTCCATTTTGAATAATTATTCTCTCCCCCCTTTTTTTTCCCCTCCCTCCCATCCTTTCTGCCCTTGCTTTCTGTCCTTCCTTTCTTTCCTTCCTTTCTTGTTCTCATTCTGTCACCCAAACTGGAGTACAGTGGTGTAACATTGGCACACTGCAACCCCCACCCCCAGCATCCCAAGTAGCTGGAACTATAGGAGTGCACCACCATGCCTGGCTAATTTTTGTATTTTTTGTAGACGCAGGGTTTTGCTATGTAGCTCAGGCTGTCTCAAAGTCTTGAGCTCAAGCAATCTCCCTCCTTTGGCCTCCCAAAGTGCTGGGATTATAGGCATGAGCCACCACATCCGACCTTGAATAATTTCTCTTACTATGAAGTTTACTAATTATTTCTTCTACAATGTTTAATCTGCCATTAATCTTATCCAGTTGACTTTTTATCTCTGACATTATAGTTTTAATCTCTTGAACTTTGATTTGGATCTCTCTTACTCATACCATGTCTCTACATAGTATGCTTATGTTGTCCTGTGCTTATGGAATGTTGTTATAACAATTGTTTTAATGTCCATGTCTATTAATTCTATCACTTTTTTTTCTAATTATTACCTGGGTTTTGGTTGTTTCCTCATACATATGTGTTGAAGACTCTGGAGGAATCCCTTGCATATCTTGAGTTCTCACTTTCCACCTCTTTCTTCTCCAAGCAGCTCTCTCCTCTCCAGTACTGTGCCCTGACATGTGGTAGCCAGCTTTGCCTTCCTGAATGGAAACTACTTGACTCTATTTAGGTTCTTCCTTACTGCTCTACAGCCTGGGAACTCTATTCAAGGTATAAGTTTGAGTAATTGTAGCACTTACCTTATTGTGCCCCTTCTTTGATTATTATCCAATGCCTGGAAATTGTGTTTTCATATATTTTGTTCATTGTTAGCTGTTTAAGATGGGAGTATAAATCTACTCCCTGATCCTTCATGCTGGTTGGAAGTATAAATCTCTAGGTTGATTTTGGCTTTTCCCTTTTTCAGGTAACTTGCTTTTTTCACCCCTCGAAAGTTACCTAATTTTTAAATTTGAGTTTGAATATTTTTCTGTTTTTTGTTTTTGTTTTTTTCCCTTGAGACAGAGTCTCTGTCTGTCGCTCAGGCTGGAGTTCAATGACACAATCTCAGTTCACCGCAACCTTCACCTCTGGGTTTGAGCAATTCTGCGTCAGCCTACCCAGTAGCTGGGATTACAGGGACCCACCACCACACCTGGCTGAGTTTTGTGGGTTTTTTTTAAGTAGAGATGGGGTTTTACCATGTTGGCCAAACTGGTCTCGAACTCCTGACCTCAAGTGATTCACTCACCTCGGCTTCCCAAAGTGCTGGGATTACAGGCATGAACCACCACACCGAGTCTGGATTTTAATTTAATAATAGACATGATTTATCTCTATGTGAATTCTATATTGAGTTTTCTTGGAACATTGTATTACTTTTAAACTGTAGATTTCGCTCCCAGTTAACTTTCTTGTCCCCAAGTATTGTTTCTCCTTTACTTGACCTATTAGGAGTATCAGAAAATGACCATAACCATCAATAAATGAGTTATGGGGAATATTTGAGTAGAAGCAGAAATCCCTAGTTGTGGGAATGTACAGTGGACCCTTGAACAATATGGGGGTTATGGGCACTGACTCCTTCAAAAATCCACGTACGTCTTTTACCTCCCCAAAAACTTAACTACTAATGGCAGTTAATCAAAAACTAGTAAATAGTTGATTAACATGTATTTTGTGTATGTATTATATCCTATATTCTTACAATAAATTAAGCTAGAGAAAAGATGCTATGATATCATATGGAAGAGAAAATATATTTATTACGTGGAAATGGATCATCATAAAGTTCTTTATCTTAGTCATCTTCATGTTGAGTGGGCTGAGGAATGGAAGAAGAGGAGGTGGGGTTGGTCTTCATGTCTCAGAGGTTTGGAGAGGCAGAAGAAAATCTACGTATACATTGACCCACACAGTTCAAATCCATGTTGTTATAGTATCAATTATAATCTTAAATTCATCTTCAGGTTAATTTAATGTCAAAAACACCCTCAGATATTATTCTAGAGTCTATAAAATTTTCTTAAAAATAATTGTGAGGCCGGGCATGGTGGCTCCTGTCTATAATCCCAGCACTTTGGGAGACCAAGGCAGGAGAATCACCTGAGGTCGGGAGTTTGAGACCAGCCTGACCAACATGGAGAAACCCTGTTTCTACTAAAAATACAAAAAATTAGCCGGGCATGGTGGCGCATGACTGTAATCTCAGCTATTTGGGAGGCTGAGTCAGGAGAATCACTTGAACCTGGAGGCGGAGGTTGCAGTAGGCTGAGATCATGCCATTGTACTCCAGCCTGGGCAATAAGAGTAA
>NW_016107326.1:5174417-5212247 GCF_001604975.1 Cebus imitator
TCAGCTAAGATATAGTTGTTCATCTGTGTGTAATTACTAGTATTATAATTTTTTGTAATTTCTTGGTTATCTATATTGTTTGAACTACATTGTGAGTACAGTAGGATTTTGTTTAGAAATCTATGCATTATTTCAAATAACATCTCTTTATGATAGGAAAAAAAGTTCCAAGTTTCAAATACACTGTAAAGAACTAATCATCTTACATGTTTAGACTTATTATGGGGAGAATTTTAAACTTTAGGCTTTAAAAAGATATTTAAGAAAAAGATTTTAACAAACTTTTAGTACCTTGTAACTTACTGTCCATAAACAAGGCCAGCCAAATTTGTACCCTGTTTCACGGATTAGAAATTAAACACTATAAATGAAAGAATAATAAGTCATATCTTGTCAATAATTTTGTGAGACTATGAGGCTTGTAGTGAGTTTTCCTTTAACACTCATGCCTGTTTTCTTTTCAAAATTATTTTTCCAGTTTTTATGTCTTACCGTAGGTCTTCCCTTTTCCTCTCTTCATTTATTTATAACTCTATCTTGACCACTTCTATCTGTTTTCAGCCTAGAATTTTACTACTTTGGGGAACGTGGTTTTCGTGAGGGTAGAGTTTTTGAATGTCACTAATGTTTGCCTCTGGAATAAGTATGATTATAGGTCAGTAGAAGAAACATGGTATGAAAAAATGTACAGCCTTGGTAGTAAGCAATAGAGTTCATACTTGCAAAGAAATAGAAGTATATGTATATTAAAGGCAAGTAAGAATCACTAGCAAATGTTTGCGTTTTACATCTCCTGCTTTGTTGGCCTATAGGTTTTTTATACCTATGCCATGAGTAATAATTTTTCTTAGTAAAACTTTTATTTATACTCAGTTACAATTAAATATCTTTGTCAGTAATCTAAAAGCAATAAAGTCCTTAAAATGAGGCAATGTGATAGATTATAAGAAATTACATCTAAGAAATCATATATTTGAAATTTTACATGTCAGTAATGTGGTCTGTGACCATTGAATTACAAGTTAGAAAGAATTTATCATTAAATTCTATTTTTTAGGATTTGGTTATCTTTTGGCAGTACTTACTAAAACATATGGTTACACTAAAACATGACTAGAAATTTTAAAAGATTGGTCAAAATTTCATGCTCAGAATTTAGAATGTGTCATCTAGTATTCTTTGCTCTGTCATGAAAAGATTTGAGAAAGTTTCAGTGAAAGTAAGTTAAGTTGTTTTGTAATGGTAATCTAATAGAAATTGAAGTTTTTTTTTTTTAAGCTAAGTATGACTTACTTAGACCAGACATAGTGGCTCATGCCTGTAATTCCAGCACTTTGGCAGGCTGAAGTGGGTGGATCACCTGTGATCAAGAGTTCAAGACCAGCCTGGCCAAAATTTTTAGTAGAGACCAGCCCGGCCAAAATTTTTAGTAAAGACCAGCCCATTCTTACTAAAAATACAAAAATTAGCCATACATAGTGGTTCACGCCTTAGTCCCAGTTGCTCAGGAGGCTGAGGCACTAGAAGCACTTGAACCCAGGAGGCAGAGGTTGCAGTGAGCCAAAATTATGCCACTATACTCCAGCCTGGCTGACAGAGCGAGATTCTGTCTGGAAAAAAAAAATTACTTCCTTAAAGTGATTCCCTTAAACCTTATTAGACCATGGTACAAGGCTTTGTAACATAATCAGTACTGTTATAATAAGCATACTTTGGCAGAGTGAGTGAACTAAGGATTTTTCATAATTTAAGATAGTCTGGGAATGACAGTTGATTAAATAATGTCACAGCTCTTTATATAGCATTTAAATAGAGTTCACGTATTTTTGGAATTTGTTAATTAATCTTTATAATATTCTTCTAGCATTATTAGTTCAAGAGGTGGGAGAGCTAAACTGTGTCTAGCCTTTTGTTTTATCATTGTTCCTAGTGCAGTTTTGAACTCTTATGTGTTAGAACTCCCATTATATTGGTCAAATCAGTGGTCTCCATATGATCACCATATGACTTTAGTCCTCCGTTTTTGCCTCCAATTTTTAACTATCCTATTCTGGACTACTTCATTAACTTTATTTGACAATGTCAAATAAAGGCTTAAATATTCATAGTTAATCCCTAATGAAATAGTTGCAGGTGACCTTAACTATTTCATTGATAAATACAGGGAATAAAATGAAATCTGTAGAACTGTTTGTTTTATTTGGAGCTTTTCATATTGGTGTAAAATTACTGACACTTAACACATGGGAATCTTTTTCATTCATGTTTTAAAATTTTATTTGATAGTCACTTCAAGTAAAGCCCAAGATATGTTAAAATTTGACTTAACCAAAGATGTCTTTGCTTAACATATAGGCAAATACAGGCATACCTTAGAGATATTGTGGATTCAGTTCCAGACTACCTCAATAAAGCACATATCACAATAAAGCAAGTCACATGAGTATTTTGTTTTCTCAATTCATATAAAAGTTATGTTTATACTATACAGCACTCTCGAGAGTGTGCAGTAGCATTATACCTTTAAAAATACACATACTTTAATTAAAAATACTTTGTTGCAACCAGGTGTGGTGGCTCACGCCTGTAATCCCAGCACTTTGGGAGACCCAGGCGGGTGGATCATGAAGTCATGAGTTTGAGACCATCCTGGCCAACATGGTGAAACCCCGTCTCTACTAAAAGAAAATGCAAAAAATTAGCTAGGCTTGATGGCGGGTGCCTATGATCCCAGCTACTTGGGAGGCTGAGGCAGGAGAATTGCTTGAAACTGGGAGGCGGAGGTTGCGGTGTGCTGAGATCCTGCCACTGCATTGCAGCCTGTGTGACAGTGTGAGACTCTGTCTCAAAACAAACGAACAAACACTTTTTTGCTAAAAAATGCTAAAGATCATCTGAGCCTTCAGCGAGTAATAATCTTTTTCCTGTGGAGAGTCTTGCACCCATGTTGATGACTGCTGACTGCTCAGGGTGGTGGCTTCTGAAGGTTGGGGTACCTGTGACAATATCCTAAAATAAGGCAATAATGAAGTTTGCTATATCAATTGACACTTCCTTTCATAAAAGATTTCCCTGTAGCATACGATGCCATTTGATAACATTTTACCTACAGTAGAACTTCTTTGAAATTGGAGTTAGCCCTCTCTAACCCTGTTGCTTTAACAATTATGTTTATGTAATACTCTGAATCTTTTGTTGTCACATCAACAGTGTTCATAGGGTGTTCACCAGGAGTAGATTTCATGTCAAGAAACCACTTTCTTTGTTCATCTTTAAGAAGCAGCTTCTCATCCATTGAAGTTTTATCATGTGACTGCAGCAATTCAGTCCAATATTCAGGCTTCACTTCTAATACTAGTTCTCTTGCTATTTCCACCATATGTGCAGTGACTTTTTCCACTGAAGTCTTGAAGGCCTCGAAAGTGATCCATGAGGGTTGGAATCCACTTCTTCTAAACTTCTATTAATGTTAATATTTTGACCACATCCCATGAGTCATGAATTTTTTTTTTTTCTTTTTTCTTTCTTTTTTTTTTCTCTTTTGAGACAGGGTCTTACTCCTGTCACCCAGACAGAGAAGTGCAGTGACACAATCACAGCACAGTGCCTCGACCTCCCAGGCAGGCTCAAGCAATCCTCCCATCTCATCTTTTATTTTATTTTTGTAGAGATGAGGTCTCACCATATTGCCCAGGCTAACCTCAAAATCCTGGGCTCAAGTGATCTTCCCACTGCAGCCTCCCAAAGTGCTGGGATTATAGGTGTGAGCCACCATGTCCAGCCTATGAATGTTCTTAATGATAACTAGAATGATGGATTATTTTCAGGAGGTTTTCAATTTACTCTGCCTGGACCAATCAGAGAAGTCACTATGGCAGCTATACATTATGTAATATATTACTTAAATAAGATTTGAAAGTCAACATTACTACTTGATCCATGGGCTGCAGAATGAATGTTGTATTAGCAGCCATGAAAACAATGTTCATCTCCTTGTATGTGTCCATCAGAGCTCTTTGGTTATCAGATGCATTGTCTATGGGCAGTAATATTTTAAAGAGAATCTCTTCTGAGCAGTAGATCTCAACAATGGACTTAAAATATTCAGCATATCGTACTCTAACAGGTGTGCATTCATCCAGGCTTTGTTATTCCATTGGTAGAGCACAAGCAGAGGAGATTTAGCATAATTCTTAAGGGCTCTAGGATTTTTAGAATGGTAAATAAGCATTGACTTCAACTGAAAGCCACCAGCTGCATTAGCCACTAACAAAAGAGTCATCCTATCCTTTGAAATTTCGAAGCCAGGCATTGACTTCTCTCTAGCTATAAAAGTCTTGGATGGCATCTTCTACCAATAGAAGACTCTTTTGTCTGTGTTGAAAATCTGTTGTTTAGTGTAGCCAACTTCATTAATGATGTTAGCAAGATCTGGATAACTCATAACTGCTTGCTTTTTTACCTTGCACTTTTATGATATGGAGATTGCTTCTTTCTGTCAGCCTCACAAACCAACCTCTTTTAGAGTCTGACTTTTCTTGCACAGCATCCTCACCTCTCAGCCTTGATAGAATTGAAGAGTTATGACTGTGCTTGGGATTAAGCTTTGACTTAAGAGAATGCAGTGGCTGGTTTGATCTTCTATACAGAGCGTTGAAACTTTCTCCATGTCAGCAATAAGTCTGTTTCACTTTCTTATCATTCATGTGTTCACTGAAGTAACGCTTCTAATTTTCTTCAAGAACTTTTTCTTTTGATTGATAACTTGCCTGTTTGGTGTGAGAGGTCAAGCTTTCAACCTCTCACCTTTCAATATGCCTTCTTCACTAAGCTCAATTATTTCTAGCTTTTGATTTAAAGTGAAGACATATAACTCTTTCTTTCATTTGAACACTTAGAGACCATTGTAGGATTATTAATTGGCCTAATGTCACTATTATTATGTCTCAAGAAATAGGGAGGCCTTAGGAGAGGTAGAGAGATAGGGTGATGGCCAGCTAGGAGATCAGTGAAAACAAGACATTTTTCAGTTAAGTTCACCATTTTATATGGGTGTGGTTGGTAGCATCCCCAAACAATTACAATAATTATATCATAGAACAGTGATCACTATAACAGATATAATAAAAGTTTGAAGTATTGAAAGAATTACCAAAACATGACAGAGATCCAAGTGAGCACATTCTGTTGGAAAATAATGACACCCATAGACTTACTTAAGGCAGGCTTGCCATAAACTTTCGATTTGTAAAAAAAAAAAAAAAAAAAAAAAATACATGGTATCTGTGAAGTGCAATAAAATAAGGTATGCTCATAACAAAAAAGACTTAATTATGCTGTTTCTTACCATTAGTATTAGAGTTCAGTTTCTAATGTTTTTAATTTTTCACATGTTATTGATGTTCAGTAAGTTACACCAATTATTTGCTGTTATCACCTCTACCTTAGTAGGGAGAATCTTTGATTTTTGCTGGAGAAATTTTCAAACGAGTGATTATAGGCCAGGCCTGTAATTCCAGCACTTTGGTAGGCCAAGGTGGACAGATCATCTGGGTAAGGAGTTTGAGACCAGCCTGGCCAACATGGTGAAACCCCATCTCTACAAAAAGACAAAAATTGGCTGGGTATGGTGACACATGCTTGTAATCCCAGCTATTCAAGAGGCCGAGGCAGGAGAATGGCTTGATCCCAGGAGGCAGAGGTTACAGTGAGCCAAGATCATGCCATTGCATTCCTGCCTAGGTGACAGAGTGAGACTCCGTCTCAAAAAAAAAAAAAAAGAAAAAGTATGATTATAGAAGAGTGACACTGATTTTTATACAGAAAGACTTTCTCCAAATTGGGGAATGTACTCCTTTATTCCTGTAATTTTTCTTAAATCTTATTTTTGGCAGCTACCAAAAGTTAAACTTTACCAAGATTGAGAATAAATCTTTGGGAATGTTAAAGTAATGTTATTTTTCATTACATAGACTAACCTTTTAAGAAGAATTGGGATGGTATTGGTTATAGAAGCTTAGAGTCCTAAAGATAAAGATTAGAAGATTTTGTGTTGTGGACTTGTGGCACTGTAACAAAGTCTGGGAATTTTATGTGGGATTGGAAACCACACTATGTGCTAATTGCCTCAGAATGGTAAGAAAATAAGCATATGTATAGCATTTAGTTGTTAAGACAGTAGGCACTTATGCAGAGCCACAAATGAATTAACAAATCATCTACTGAAATATTTTCACTTATGTTTACTTTATGTATTTTAGACATAAAGTAAAATCAGCAGTTGCTTGAGAAAATGAAATGTTTACTAAATCTCTTTAATAAACATGTTTAAGATAGGAAAAACTTATAAACATTCGGATGGCAGTGTACATTTTTATGTGCTAGTTGTCATATCTTTGAAATTGTATGTAAACTGGACATAAACAATCGCGTGTCTACAGAAGGGTATCTGTATTCCAACATATTCACTGAACATAATTATAGAATATAGTTTAATATGATTTACCCCGCATGTTCTGTTGTCTCTATCTTTTCAGATAAAGTTGAATTTAATCTTTTTTAACAGCTTTTATTGAGGCATTAATGTACCCTTGAGTTCACCCACTTGAAAAATATCATTCATTGGCTGTTATTGTATTTACAGAGTTCTGCTACCATCACTGTAATCTAATTTTAGAACGTTCACATCACCACAAAAGGAAACGTTATACTCATCAGCAGTAATGCTCCATCCCCGCTGGATTTAATCTTATATCCACATCTCTCATAATAGTTTCAATGATACCTAGTTATTATTACTACAAACGATACAGTTGTTCCTAATTACACACATAATGTATTTATGTCTTTATTTGTTGACATGTAGTGGAAGTCATAATAAGTCTACTTTGATCTCTTGCTCTTACCTATTTCTCTATTGCAGGTGTTACAGTCTTTTAAGCTTTTGTTCACACACACACACACACACACACACACACACACACACACACACGTTAATAACTACCATATTTGAGGTTCATGAGGGTCAATTCTTTGAAATAGCAGGGTTTTTTTTCTGATTTGGGTAGATGACATGTTACATGAAGCTTAAAAAAGCTATTTGGTAAATTGGTATGAAAAAACAAGAGAACAACCTTTTTCCTTTCTGGTACTTAGCAGGAAGGGAAGTTCTTATATAAATCTGTATTTCCTGTTACCCATTTTCAGACCAGTAGTGGTTTCTCATCTATATAATAGGGATCTTTTGGCTCTGACCTCTTAAATCTATCATGTGGTTTCTTTCTTCACTTTGGAAATAGCTTCTTGAAGCCCCAGACTTCTAGAACACATTCATATTAACTAACATTGTCCTGATTTACTACTTAGGGATATTAGTAAATCCTAAATAGTTGAAGATATTCTGAAAAATATTTTGCTGCTTTTTAAAATTTTATTTATCTCGTTTTGTATACAGATTTCTGACACAAAAAAAGATTTTGTTTTGTTTTGTTTTTCAATTGTGGAACCATGGATGCTTTTCTCAATAACTTTCCCATCTTTCCTAATCATACCCTCACTGCAAACATCTAATTTCTATCCTGTCTCTCAACTCTGTTCAGCTCTGCTATCCTACTAATCATTTTTTGTATTCATCTTTCAAAGTATCTGTTTCTGTCTTCATTCTATAAATAACAAGTTTATTTAAGATTATATTGTATTAACACTATTTAAGGGACATGACAGAAATAGTAAAAATGAAATAAAATATCAAAAATAGAATAGTCCACCAAAAATATTTCATCTTTTCCAGAAAGGCACACATATAATAAAGTAAATGAGCATTATATATTTTATTATTCTCAATAATTTTTTCACAGATATATTGCTTTTTGTAAGTTTAACTTTTTTAATGTGAAAACTACAATAAGCTAAATTAAATCTTTAAAATATTTTACTTACTAAAGTCAACTGATGTTTTCTTCGTAGACTGATAGGCTTCTTGTGGTAGTTTTTAATCATATGCAAGTTTTGAGCCCTGTTTCTAAAACTTGTCTGATTGTAAATACATATTTGCTTTCTTACATCAATTGAGAATTTGTTTTTATAAAATTAAAGTGGAGAATCAGACTCATTGGTGAAATGTTGCAGACTTAATGTCAGCAATAAGCAGAATTATTTAAATTCATTCAAATGTCTTTAATTCCTTTGTTGTCTTTTTCAAAAATTATACATTTTTACTACTTGAATATAACAGAAGGCTTTTTAAGGCTTAGTTTTCCTTTATAGATATTCCCTAAGTTCATTTTTATTTCAGTCTGTCAGGGTTGTGATTGTGTTTTAAGGTAAACTAGTATTTTCACATCCTCAGTTGAACTGAATTGGGACAATACTTTGTAGGAAGTTTTTTATATAGTATGTAGACACATTGGTAAAAATCAGTATGTCCACTGGGTTATTAGTTTCACAGATGCTTCCATAATTCTTAGTGTACTCTTGGGTATATTAAATTATCATATCCTGACAGCAATCCTGAAACATGCCAGTCTTACAAAGCCTTATTTCTGAGCACTAAAGCAAAGGCATCAGCGAACCATATCTGACATGCTATGTTAATTTCCATAACTCTCATTTCTGGGAGGAGGTAGTATTTCTAAAGCATGGAGAATCTCAGTAAATCTACTTATTTTTAAAAAAAAAAAAAAAAGCAAAAAATCCATTTTATTCCTGGGTTTCCAATCATGAGGCCTGACTCCTTAAGTACCACTTAAATCATTTCAAAAATAGTGATAAGTATACTTTTTATCTTACTACAGATTATTAAGTATTTACTTTTGTGCACAATATATCAAAACATATTTTGAATTCTATATTCTTAGTGTTGGGTGTTCATGTCCTGAATGAAAACCTCATTCTGTTGTCTCATAACATACTTATATATACAAATAATTTTTGCCTTAAGTAGGAAAGAAACAGCTAAAAGATACATAGGTTATTTTGCTTTTTAAAATTTTAGCAAACTATTCTGTGAATCTTTTGTGTGTTTGGGGCTGAGGAAAATTTCATCAGGCAACATTTTTGGAACATTGGCCTTTTGTACTCTTTCCTAAATAAACTTAAACAGAAACTTGTACACCCCAAAATAAAATGTTTCTTTGTATATTGTTACCTGCAATTTACTGATAATAGAAGGAACACCTTTTCAAACCTTAGTCCCCTTTCCCGCAACACAGCTTTTAGATTGTAGATGAACTTCCAGCTCAGTAATTAACTGAGCTCAATCATTGCACCCTGTATCATGTGATTTTTTTTTTTTTTCCAGTGGAATACATTATTAGAGCACATACACAGTCTAGCTGCAGCAGCCCAGGCGGCAACAGCAGTGCCATTTTTCACAAAGAAAATGTTGAACAGGAGCCAAATGTTTGGTGGCAGTCTGTTGCTAGGAAATCAAGGTCCTGAGGCGATTAATGACAAAGCAAGCAATAACAAGAAGGCAGAATTACAGATTTAAAAGAGAAAAAAGTGGTTGGTGTTATAATTACCCAAAGAAATCCGCACTCATTAAATTGGCTGTTTTTATGATTGACTTTAATTGGAGGTTAGCTCAGATATTTAGCTCCTTTCCCACCCCTTTAAACACACACAGGCACATAATCTGTAGAACTGCAGACTTGTTTTTCTAAGCATTGAGAGGAGCTTGCCCTGTAATTTGATCCCACTGACAGATGCATTTTCTATGCTGCCATTTTGAATTAACCTATTGTAGAACAATTTTCTTCAGCCCTGTTGAATAAAACATCCAGTCTGATTACCTCCGATGGATTTGATAGAGTAAAAGAATGTACTTCTCATTGAAGTAGATTGTTTGCATGGACTCTCCTGATTTTGAACTCTGCCAGTAAGCACAATCATTTGTAATAAATTTTCAAAGAAATTTGTGAGGAAAAGTTAATGAGACTTACCCTGTTATAGTTTAATGTTTGGGCACCTCCATCAAAATAATATTATTCTTATGAGACAGTGTTATTTTTCCAGTAAGCTTTTCACGTGGTTTTGGAAAAAAAAAATTCTGAATCTTCATTTAGACTATTCATATATTTAGGAATAGAGTCTTGTATTTACACACTCTAAAATGACCATTCTTCCTCCCCAACAGTAACAGTATTTTAGTACAAGACTCAATATGCAAAGCACTCTATTGCAAAAATATTTTTGGTATGTACAGTATTTAAAGTGATTTTAAGAATGGCCTATTTCAATCTTTGAAGTACTTCCCCCCCCAATATTCCTTATTTAAATTTTTTAGGGTGTGATGAAGCATATTACTAGAAAAACATCAATCAGTCTTTCAGGTACAATACCAGAGGAACCATCACACTTTATTTACCTTTCAGAAGCTTTAAAAATAAAGTTACATGATGCCTCTGCTCTCCAGATTTCTAATCAAACCCTGGAACAAAAGAGCCAAGCACATTCTATCTGACAATACACACACTGCTAATCAGATGCCAATGCCAAGCTGTCTGCTTTGTTAAATACTTAGCTTCCTAGAGGCAGGAAGACAGCTGCTATAAGTATGATGAAATTTTGTAGTTCAATCTATTTTTGCTACCCTTGGGCTACTGAGATACTGTTAATTTAGACCACCCCAATTGGTACACTTTAGGAAATTTTTTAAAGAGTTTGTAATTAAAATGATAAAACATCATTATTACATCGAAGAGCTTCTGTAAGTTTTACATTTGGCAGATACCTACTGAGATAACCCCAGCATATAATTTACAATGATGTAATGGTTGTAATTGCATTTTAGAAAAAAAGAGAACTAAAGAAGTCAAGTGGAAGAGTTTTTAAATCTGCTTCTCTTTCATTTAGATCTACTTCTATCCTCAAATTACTTACCTACATTTGACTATAGCAGCCATAAATCTTAACATGCTATCTATTTTTTAAAAGTTATCACCCCAGACACTACCACCAGGGGGAGGAAGCTAAAATCTTAAAGTTCTTAACTGATGATGATACGCCAGCAGTAGACTATATTGCTTAGCCTACCTAGTTAACTACCTCTCTCAAATAATACCGCCTTTTGGGACATGATTCTCAAAACCTGTAATATGTGAAACCTGTAGACTTAGCACACTATTAATTATAAATAAAATGGGAACTTTCATATTCTGGTAATTGGGGTTGGAAAGGGGAAAGAGGCAGTATAAATAAGCAACCTGGACATTTTTTTTTTTTTTTTTTTTTTTTAGACGGAGAGTCATTCTTTTTTTCTTTTTTTTTTTTATGTGTCCGTTTCCTCCCCCCCCCCCCCCCCCCCCCCCAAGGGGCGGGGTTTTTGGTGGGGGCCCCCGGGGCCCGACAAATTTTTTTTTTTTTTTTTTTTTTTTTTGAGACGGAGTTTCACTCATGTTACCCAGGCTGGAGTGCAATGGCACGATCTCCGCTCACCGCAGCCTCCGCCTCCTGGGTTCAGGCAATTCTCCTGCCCCAGCCTCCTGAGTAGCTGGGATTACAGGCATGTGCCACCATGCCCAGCTGATTTTTTGTATTTTTAGTAGAGACGGGGTTTCACCATGTTGACCAGGATGGTCTCGATCTCTTGACCTTGTGATCCACCCGCCTCGGCCTCCCAAAGTGCTGGGATTACAGGCGTGAGCCACCGCGCCCGGCAACCTGGACATTTTTGTTGTTTTTCTCTTATCTG
The DNA here is from genome assembly GCF_001604975.1 of Cebus imitator. NCBI lineage: Eukaryota > Metazoa > Chordata > Mammalia > Primates > Cebidae > Cebus > Cebus imitator. The sequence continues at coordinate 5,186,110 of NW_016107326.1, forward strand.
TTAATCTACTTGAGGAGCTGTCCTTCTGAAATTGAGTGCTTTAGATCTATGAAACTGGGCAGCTATCATACCACATCTGTTAAGATCTACTAATCACTTAATTGATACAGGAAAATGAATAGACTAAGGTAGTTTTCTATATATTTTTTTTGTTACTACACTGTGGTTTTGTTTTTAATAAATAGTTTGGGTTTTATTTTAAACTATTAATCCAAAACATTTCATAAGCAAAGCTTGCAGGTTCCATCCTTGGAAGATATTCTATAAATGTAGAAAATAGTTGCTTAGGATTGGGATCCAACTCTGTTGACCATGAACAGCTTCTAAGTTGATCTCATAATCTTGCATGTTGTGGAATAATATCATGAAAAAGTTAATGAAGGAATTTAGATGTTTGTTCTCCTGTCTAGAACTCAGTAACTTTTAATATTAACTCTTCTTACAGTTTAACTGTTAAGTAGTAACTCTTGTGACATTTTAGATTTTATTCTGTGAAGACTCGTGATTTTTAATTTTTGCATCCTAATTTTTCGGTTATTTCAAGTATTGAAATTATAAATGATGGGAAAGAAAAGTGGTTGACTGGCGGGGCGTGGTGGCTTATGTCTGTAATCCCAGCACTTTGGGAGGCCAAGGTAGGCGGATCACAAGGTCAGGAGATTGAGACCATCCTGGCTAACATGGTGAAACCCCATCTCCACTAAAAATACAAAAAATTGGCCAGGCATGGCGGCACATGCCTGTAGCCCCAGCTACTTGGGAGGCTGAGGCAGGAGAATTACTTAAACCTGGGAGGCAGAGGTTGCAGTGAGCCGAGATTGCGCTACTGCACTCCAGCCTAGGCGACAGAGTGAGACTCTGTCTCAAAATAAATAAATAAATAAATAAAAGAAAAGAAAAAAGTGGTTGACTACAAAGGGGACATTAAAGGCAAAAGGCAAGTTTTAGGGTGAGGTAATGTTCTGTATAGTACTGTGGTAGTGAATACCTGATTTTATGCATTTGTTAAAGCCCGAAGAATTAGACATCAAAAAGGATTAAATTTTAATTTATGCAGTTTTTTTTTAAGTTGGGATTTCAGGATAGAGTGCAAACTGTAACAAATGAGTCCAATTATATCACAAATTTATGGCATAACTTCACCGAATGTGTGCGGGGGAAGGAGCGGACCTAAGTAACTTTGGAAAATGTTGTTTTAGCTGGACATTGTAAAACTTAAAGGAACACTGTAGAAACACTCTGTATTCTAGTTTGTAAATTTGTTTCTCAAAAGGATATGGGTTAACAGTTCTGAACCCCTTTACATGTATCCTAGAGTTGAACTAATAAGTAAATGGATGATGAATGGTGGAAGCTAGGTTTCTCGCTGTCAGAAAGGAATGTTAAAGATAAATAAAATAAACAAGAGGAGAGAGCTAGAATGAAACCTGTGGTACTGGATTAGAGTTGGAGATATAAGTATTTACTCATGTTTTATTTAATATATGTAGATGGATACATGCAGAAATAATTATAGAAATAAATCCATGTATATACATGGATTAGTATACATACATATGTTTCCTAGCTGTGTTCGCTGAGAAGGCCTAGAAGCAGTGATACCCCAGTAGCCACAAACACATCCAATGCCCACATCCCGGTTTGTAAATCCTATTCTCCAATAAAATGATTCAGGACTTATTTTAAATATGACTGATTCTGGAGCTAGTGAAGGGAAAATACAACATAAGCGTGGAATATCTTGTAGTGCCAGAAAACAAGAGATTACTTAAAAATAGTAAAGATTAAGCATGCCAAAAGGGACACTTGAGCCAACATGAAAGAACTCCCAGTGGCCATAGCCAGAATAATTACAGCAACAAAATAAAACATGTAGCATTGGGTTAAGGATAAATTATTAAATAAATATACATGAGTTTACAGTGTTATGTATAAATTGTATAAATAAATGAATGGAGGAGAAGAGATAAATCTCTCTGACAGAAGAATTCCAAATAACATATTGCCCCCTCCAGAAGATGGATCCTACTTCCCTTCTCCTTGAATGTGTGAGCTGGATTGAGTGAATCATCTCTAAAAATTGAGTTTGGAAAAGAGAGAAATACTGACTTGACTATTTCCATTGGAGAAAGCTGATAAACAACTATGTTAACTAAGTGATCAAGGTTAACATCACAAATGGGTAGTCATGTTCATGTAAAGAGGTAGAAACTTCATCTCTCTGATACTTTCCCTAAACCTGTAGCTTCAATCTAATCATTAGGAAAACATCAGACAAATCCAAACTGATGGACATTCACCACGTAAGTTGAGCATTCCTGAGAACTGTCAAGGTCATGAACAATGAAGAAAGACTTTGAACTTGTCACTGACAAGAAGGGACTAAAGAGTCATGACAACTAAATGTTACATGGTTTCCTGGATCAGGTCCAGAATAGAAATAGGATATTAGTGTGAAAACTGATGAAATCTACATAAAGCCTTGACTTTAGTCAGTGATCCATCAACATTGGTTTCTTGGTTTGGGCAAATGTACCACAGTAATGTAAGATGCTAAAATACTGATATTAGAACAAACTGGATGAGGGGTACATGGGAGGCCTGTATATTATATTTATAATTTTTCTGTATATATAAAATTCCCAAATTAAAAACATATTTGAGGTCAATCAATGGGCTGACTATATTGAAAAGATACTGATAAATTACATGTTGAAGAAAACATAAAATATAGAAAAAGTCAGTTCCATCCCCTCCCAACTCCCCCTTTACCTACCTGCTCCCCAGTAATCATCATTGCGATTTGGTCAGAACAGGGCATAGTGCCAGAGGTCAGGGTGACTGAGGGTGGAGGAGTTGTGGGTAATGGGTTTGTGGCTGTCACAATAATGCTGAAGCAGTTCTGTGGTTTCTCAGCTGGGAGTTAAGAGTGGAGAGGGAACTGCAGCCTGATTAACAGCCAGCTGAAGGAAGAACCGCCTCTCCTTTCCCTAGCTCCCCAATCACCCAAGGCCTACTCCATCACCCTAACTCAAGACCATGCCAAACAAAGTAAGAATGTGGATGTTCTTGCTGAGTCTGTTCTGCAAGAGGCAAAGAAAAGGTAGCTGCTCCAATCCTGTCATCCTCATTATCAAGGGTAAGGGGGAACAGGAGCATGTGGCTGCTACCAACAAAGGAAAAACAGGAGAGCAATAGAAAGGGGAGCAAGTGGGAAGAGCAGAAAATCAGTGTTATTTTAAAAGTGACTTAAAACTTAAAATTGAATTAGTATTTGTCCAGAAAGGTGCAGGTGGAATAACTCACTCTGGCCCATGATCAATATTACATGGAGAAATAAATCATGATGGACCCCTCCCCCTGTCCCCAGTGGTGGCACCAGTTGCTGAGTGTGATTGGTTAGAATGGATTTCAGTCTAGTCGTTCAAGCAGAGGAGGTAATTGTAGTGGGCAGGCAAGAGGGGCCCAGTTGCTGCAGCACTGGCTCTTGCTGGCTGGGTGGTTCTCCTGGAGGTCCATACCTCGGTTTCAGCCTGGAGAACGAGGTGCATTCTGGGGCTTATTCTTGGAATCGTCTTAGCTATCACCATGAAAATTTCATTCACGCTCATTGCATCTTTGCTGACATCTCCACAGTCAGCTTTTGTCATCTCCATAGTCTTATGCTTCCTGGAATTCCAGGAGTTTCTTGCTGGCCAGTTCTGCCTTGTTACCCACAAGTACAGTGATGATGTTGGGGCTGGCCTGCCTCTTAGCTCCTTCACCCATTTCTTGGCTGGTGTAAATATTTCTTTTTTGGTGATGTCATAGCACATGGCAGCCAGGCTGCAATACTGCTCTTTTCCAGCACTGCCCCAGATCTCAAACTTGACTGTTGTGTTGGCCAAGCGGACAGCCTCTGTGAGGAAGGCTGCTCTGATTATGTGCTCCTGGTACTCTTGAAATTGTCCCTTGACAAAGTGGAGGACAAGGCTGGATTTGAACACCACAGACTTATTGTTCCCATCGGCTGGTCCACTAGGTTGTGTGATGTGCCTCGCTGACCCGCGATAACCCATCCAGCTGCAGTGCCAGAGAGCATGGGTGTGGGAGCCAGTGCTATGCAAACAGGCAGGCAGTTGGGAAGGGGATCTCCAAGATGACTCAAGGGCAGTAGCATTACTTAGGGCTGGGACCCAGACAGGCTCTCCTTTTCTCTCCCCACCCGCTGGCAGTATCTCCAAGTAAAAATTTTACTTAAACACAGACCATCTGTGTACTCAAATGCCTGTTTAAAGAAAAAAAATATGACCGGACGCAGTGGCTCATGCCTGTAATCCCAGCACTTTGGGAGGCCGAGGTGGGAGGATCACCTGAGGTCAAGAGTTGTGACCAGCCTGACCAACATGGAGAAACCCTGTCTCTACTAGAAATACAAAATTAGCTGGCCATAGTGGTGCATTAGTGTAATCCCAGCTACTCAGGAGGCTGAGGCAGGAGAACTGCTTGAACCCAGGAGGTGGAGGTGGCAGTGAGCCCAGATCACGCCATTGCACTCCAGCCTGGGCAACAAGAGCAAAACTCCATCTCAAAAATAATAATAATAATAAATTACCAGAATCTTTTCATCTCTGTGTGCCCCTCATGTTCCCCTGCCTCTCTCCACCCCAGGGGTAACCATTATCCTAAATTTTATGATTATTATTCCCATGCTTTTCTTTATAGCTTAACCATATATGTATCACTAACTGTTCTACTGCATCTCATAACCTCTTATATAGTTTCTTTTTTTTTTTGGTCATATTTGCTATGTTCTGGATAATTTCTTTGGATCTATCTTCTGATACTGCTAATTGTGTCTTCAGCAGTGTCTCATATTCTGTTTTACCTGACATTGAATTTGATATAATAACCATTACTTCCATTTTCATTTCTTCCCCTGAAATTAGTTTATCATTTTAATAAACTCATTTCATTCTCATATATATAATCCTCTTATTTATTTAAATATATTAAACTTATTTTCTATTTTGTGCATAGCCTAATAAAGCTTATGCAGTTCTGGTTTTGCTGTCTGTTGTTTCCACTGGCTGTAACTCAAACTGCCTTATTTTCCTGTGGGTTAGCTTGTGTTTGTTATTTGTGGTGGTTTTGGAGACTGAGATGAAGATATGTTTCCAAAGAGAGTATTTACATTTGAATCTGCCAAAAGCCTGAGGATATTGTCAACCTGGGAACACTTTCAAATAAATGTTGGGCCTAAAGTTTTGTGGGCCGCATAGGTAACATGAGTTCCAGATCCATAAACTTTCATAAGGGTGGGCTTGTGGTTAAATTTTCAGGGAAGATATATTTACCTCCACCCAGCATCAAGTTTGAAAGAAGTTAGTTTCCTTGCTTATTCCTTCTGTAGAGTCGATATCATTCTATTCAACTCTTACACTAAACATGTTTGCAGCTATTTAGGGTCCCAATTTTATGTAGAGAGTCAAATTAGACTGCTTATCTTTAATATACCCTAGAATTTATCCCCTAAACCTTGGGTTCAGTAGTATCCAGGTAACTATTTCAAAAGTGGCTCTCCAGGGGGAGAAAAAAATCCTAATTTCTCATATTTTTCGATTTCACACTATGGCTGATTTCAAGATACCAACCTGAAGTCACTGAACATGAAGTTAGAAAAAGATATGCACGGTTAGCTTTCTTGAGCTGGCTCTAGTGTATCGCTGCCAGTTCTGTACATGGCTGTGAAAACTGAAGCTCAATGCACAGGGCTTGGCATATCCCTTAGAATGAAAGACATCTGAGTGTTTACCTAACCCCCTGTATTTCTATTTCCATTTCCATTTTTACTTTGTTTTGAACTTTTGAGTATTCTGTGGCAATTTAGGAATATAGTTCAAAAAAAGATTCTTTTGTTTTCTTTTTATTTTAACCCAGCATTTGTTGTTGTTTTTAGCAAAAGGCATGTGTTAGGGTGCCCATTTAGTCAGAAATAGAAGTCTGTGTTCTTGTTTGTGAATATAATGTATTATTTTTCTTTTTTGGGAAATACAGAAAGAAATAGAAGTCTCTGTTCTTGTTTGTAAATATAACGTATTTTTCTTTTTGGAGAAATAGAGAAAAGTATAGAGAATATTAAAATAACTCAATCCTATATATGTTCATTTTATGTACATGTATGTCTGTATAAGTTTTTATATAATCTGCATTATACTATGATATTTCATGATATGATTTTTGTTAATATATAATGAACGTTTGCTCATGCCATTAACTGTTCCTTTACATCACCACCCCATTATATATGAGAGTAAACTTAAAACTCTGCACACATAGAAATTAGTATAATTCAGAAATGCAGTCTGTATTTCTTTTGAAAATAATTTTTCAAGGTTATTCCTGCAACATTATTAATAATTGCAAAATATTGGAAACCATATAAATGACCAGTCATAGAAGATTGTTTGAATATACTCTGGAACATACAATAGACTACTATGTTCATAAAAGCTATCTGTTTTTATAAATGTATGGAGTAATTGCCAGGAAATATTACATGAAACAAAAAGCAGAAACAAACATTGATAGTGCTACTTGTCATACAAGAAAAAGGGAAAATTAAAGAATGTGTATGTTCAGGAAGGATAACGCAGAAAACAATAAAATTAGTTACAAGAGGTGGAAGGGAAAGTACAGTGGAAGGGATGTGGGAGAGAGTGAAACCTGGATATTGGAGTATACTTTTTTGACATAGTTTCAACTTTTGAAAGTATGTTAATGTTCAACACATTCAAACAGTTAAATAAAAATGATATCAGTGGGACAAGGGACCTAAAATTGTAATGAAACAAACAAATGAACTTATTTATTTATTTATTATACTTTAAGTTCTGGGATACATGTGCAGAATATGCAGGTTTGTTACATAAATACACATGTGCCATGGTGGTTTGCTGCACCCATCAACCTGTCGTCTATGTTACGTATTTCTCCTAATGCTATGCCTTCCCTAGCTCCCTATCCCCCGACAGGTCCCAGTGTGTGATGTTCCCCTGTCTGTAACCATGTGTTCTCCTTGATAATTTTAAAGTAAAATGAATACTATATCCATACTGAAGGGGGATGAAGGGGAAAGAAATGAAGGAAGAAGGGAGGACTAATTTATGAATACCAGATTCAACTATATGTCCTTAGCTTGAGGTGGGTGGAGGAGAAATGAAGAATTGCAAACAAATCCTGAACTCGTTTTTGTAGGTTTATTTTAATGGTATGGGCAAACTAAATCAGAGACTATTTTGAGCAAACGAGTGAGCCTGGGTTCTCACTATGGAAGAAGGGACAAACATATAGACTGGAGGAAGACAGGTAAGAACTCTGTGAAGTTGAATTAGATTGGAGGTATCTATACATATGGACATTTCTCTGTGTGTATATATTTGTTGATATGTGTGCATGTATTTTTGTATATGTGTTTATATGTGTGAAGAGACATTCATATATTTCTTAGCTTTATTGCTAAAAGAGCAAAGGAGCAAAGTCACACAAGGAGTAGTGACACACCTAGCGTTATTTCGCACTGTTAGTTTCCTAAGGCTGGTATAACAAATTACCATAAGGTTGAAACAACCAAAATTTATTCTTTCATAGTTCAGGAGGCCAGAACTCCAAACCGAAGGTGTTTGTGGGGTTGTTTCCTTCTTGGGGAGGCAGAGGGAGAACCTTTCCATGCCTCTCTTCTAGCTTCTGGTGGTTGCACATAATCCTTGGAGTTTGATGGTTTATGACAATATAACTTCAATCTCTGCCTTTGTTGTCATATGACCTTCACACTGTGTTTATCTATCCAAATTTATTCTTTTTATCAGAGTAATCCACTCATTAGGGCCCACTGTAATTCATTGTGACCTCCTCTTAACTTCCAAAGACGATGTTTCTAAATAAGCTCACATTCACAGGATTAGTACCTGATTATGACTTTTCGAGGAACACAGTTCAATACCTAATGCCTACCAAAATCAAGGCTCTTCACTCAAATGGCTGGTTTCAGTACCGGACAGGGTAGTTACAAGATGAAATTGGAACATGTTGTAATGCCAAAAAGTAAGGAAATGCTAAAAATTTAGATACGTTGTTTGTTGGAAGTATACAGAATCTAGCTTGAAGAGTTCCCCACTGGTCAAATGTAGGAAAATTTGAGCATCAAATAATTAAATACAGTAATGAATTATAGGCTGTTGGAAAGAAAGGGCTTTATGAGACCATTTCAATCACTGATGGGTGGATGGATAGAAAAGGAAGATATTTTGCTTACAACGGAATGCCGAAAGTGGACCAGCAGATATGGAGGTTGTGGTAGAATTGGGAAAAAACAAAACATAATTTTGCAGTCATCATGGTAAAGATTAGATCAAGCAAAAATTATCAATGGTTGTAACATCTAAGAGAACAGACGTGTTGATGAAGAACAGAATATTTACATGGTCTTAAAATGCAGTACAGCAGAAGAGAAAAACAGCAACAATGCAGTGGAGAAATCAGACAACACATTGGCAGGGTGATCACAATTATTACTTCCAGTGAGAGTCAAATGAACATTGTTTGCCTCCTTATGTGTTTATTGGTCCCTGAGAAGGACACAACATCATCTATGCAGTTTCTGGCCCAGAATGCATCTCAACTCAATCACAAAAGAATTATACACACATGCAGAAACAGAGAGAATGCAACTGAACATAGATGATAAAGAAAACGAGATAAAAATGTGACAGCAGATGAAAGTGGATAAAGGTGTTTTCTGTGTTTTTATTTTTGGAAATTTTTGTACATTGAAATGATTGCCAATGGAAAAGTTTAGATAAATTGTCCTAAAGTTACAGAGAACTTGGGGGGAAAATCATCTTAAAGTAGACTAATAGTGAAGAATCATGAAAGACGCTTAGCAAATCTTCTTAGTTGAATATTATTCAAGCTGTTCAATTAGGAAACTGATTTTGTGCTAATTATGAAATGCATTATTGCATTGACTTTATGTCTCTTACAGCGTTAAATTGTGTTACCTAGAATCAACTTGAGATTCAACACATGATAATAGTTTAATATAGTGATGTTATAACTTGCAACAAACTATCCCCATTTTAAGAATTCTGAGCAATTTTTATATGTATGAAAAAGATGGTTAGAATTATTTGCAGACACTTGCATATTCTTTAGTCAAGTGGTCTCATTACCATAATTCATATGTGTCATGGGAGTAGAGAAAGAAGAGATTTTTAAAAATCTGTCAGTTCTTTCAATCAAGTTAGGTATAATATTAGTAGACTTTGAGCTAAGAAAGTTTTCATGAACAGAAGAGGAGCAGGAACTGTCTAATATAGAAAATTTTGTGGTATGCTGTAATCAGTTATACAAATTTAAAAGGAAAAATTGTTTCACTGTAATATTTTCAAACTTGGATATTCAGAAGAATGAGTCTGTCAGTACCCTAAAAGCAAATTCATCTGTCAGGAGCTTTCATTTTTTCATTCAACAAATATTTATCCAGTGCCTATTATGTACCAGATAGTGTTATACTCATTAAGAATAAAACTATGAATCAGGAGCATATGTTAAAATAGACAATATAGCAGACGTTATTCTCTAAAATTATTAACAATAATAGCTAATACTTATATGATACTTACTCTGGGCCACATACCATTCTAAGATCTTTATATATAGTAATTCCTTTACCTCAAACAACCTTATTAGATTGGTGCTATTATTCTATTTTTTTAATGAAGAATCAGAGGCACAGAGGTATTAACTTTCTCCAAGTTTCACAGCTAATAAGTAGCAGACCCAGGATTTTGAATCCATCAGACTGGCTTGTGTCCAGGCTTTTTAAATCTTTTTTATATTGAGATAATTTGTAGATTTACATGCAGTTGTAATATAATATAGAGAGATGTCATGTAATTTTTGCTGAGTTTCCCTTGAGGTGACTTCTTGCAAAACTATAGAACCATATCACAACCATCATATTGATACTTATATAGTTGAGACTCCAAATAGATCTGTCACCTGAATGATCTTTCATGTTGCCTACCCACTTCCCTCTGTTCATCTATTGAAAGACATCTTGTTTGTTTCCAGATTGGTGTTATTACAGATAAAACTGCTGTGAATATTTGCACATAAGTTTTTGTATGAACATCAATATTTGACTAGTCACGATGTCTCATACCTGTAATCCCAGCACTTTGGGAGGCTGAGATGGGAAGATTGCTTGAGGCCAGGAGTTTATGACCAGCCTGTTCAACATAGCAAGACCCCATCTCATTTTATTTAAAACAAAACAAAACATATATGTGTGTGTGTGTGTGTGTGTGTGTATTAAAAGGAACATCAATTTTCATTTCTTTAGGCTGCCTCTAAGCTTTTAATTCTACCACCTCTCTATATATAGTAGGGAATAAATAGTAGACAATGGCTTGATGGTAAGTTGACATTCAGAACAGGCCTGAAGTAAATGAAGAAAAAAGCCATACAGCTGTTTGGGGAAAGTGTATTTCAAACAGAGGGGACAAATGCAGAGACCTTGAGAAGGGACTATGCCTGGAGTGTTTGCAACAGAGCAAGGAGGGCAGTGAGACACAGCAAGGCGGGTAGAAGGAGATGAGTTCTAAAAGTCAGCTGTGAGCCAGGTCTCTAAGATGTGGCTGCTATATAAAATAGATGGTGGTTGGGCAGGAATTGAAGCATGGGGAACAATTAAGAGGCTGCCCATATAAGAGATGATGTTAGCTTAAACTTAAGGTGGAAATGTTAAAGATGGTTCAGATTCTAGATATATTTTGAGGAAGAGCTCCAAAATTTTTTTTGTTGGGCTGACAGTTGGATATGAGAGAAGGAAAAAAGGCAAGAATGATTCCAATTACCAAGTTCCAAGAGAATGATTACATAAACCAGATTGCCTTATTTATTAATGTATTAATTCATTTTATTTTATTTATTATTATTTTTTGAGACAGAGTCTCCCTGTGTTGCCAGGCGCCAGGCTGGAGTGCAGTGGCACAATCTCGGCTCACTGTAACCCCTGCCTCCCAGGTTCAAGTAATTCTTCTGCCTCAGCCTCCCGAGTAGCTGGGACTATAGGCGCGCACCACCACACCCAGCTAATTTTTCTATTTTTCAGTAGAGACAGGTTTCACCAAGGTCTCGATCTTTTGACCTCGTGATCTGCCCACCTTCAGCCTCCCAAAGTGCTGGGATTACAGGCCTGAGCCATGGTGCCCGGCTGCCTTATTTATTTATAGTAGGAAATATAGTTCTCACATGGGCTCAAATGTTTGTGTCTGCATAATCCGCATATCTCTTTCTTTAGGCAAACTTGTATTAGAATGTAATGGTGACTATAGAATCAGGATAAGCGGACTTGAATAAATCAATCCTTAAATACATCTGAGGTTGGGCATGGTGGCTCATGCCTGTAATCCTAGCACTTTGGCAGGCTGAAGTGGGCAGATCACTTGAGGTCAGGAGTTTGAGACCAGCATGGCCAAAATGGTGAAATCTCACCTCCACTAAAGATACAAAAAGTAGCCAGGTGTGGTTGCTGGAACCCCAGTTGCTCAGAAGACTGAGGCACAAGAATTGCTTGAACCCGGGAGGCAGAGGTTGCAGTGAGCCAAGATTGTGCCACTGCAATCCAGCCTGGGCAATAGAGCAGGACTCAAGTCTCAATCAATCAGTGAATCAATCTGAATATAATACTTTTATCTCACTAGTAGGGACCTGAAAAATTAAAATTCATAGACAAAAGGTTTCCTAAGCTCTTCTTTAATAAATAGTGTTGGCAGGATGCAGTGGCTCATGCTTATAATTCCAGCACTTTGGGAGGCCAAGGTGGGAGGATCCTTGAGGTCAAGAATTCAAGACTAGCCTGGTAAACATAACAAGTCCCTGTCTCTACCAAAACAATAATAATAATATTTAGACCTGGTGGCTTGTACCTGAGGTCCCAGCTACTTGGGAGGCTGAGGTGGGAGGATCCCTTGTGTTCAGTAGATTGAGCCTGCAGTGACCCATGATTGCACCACTGCGCACCAGCCTGATTGAGAGAATGAGACCCTGTCTCTTAAAATAAAAAATAGTAGCACTAACATTTGCTTTTGTTTCTCTTTCGTAATGTACCAACACTACCCTAACCCCCAACATAATCTTTTGTAGATTTGTTAATATATTCAGACAGACCATATTCCATATTTGATTCTACTTAGTGGTTTGATGATTGACTAAAAGGCAGTATTAATATCTGTTACTTCCATGTTATTGAGGAATATCTCACATTGCATCCTTGTATTGGCAATAGTGATAAATATAGATTTTTTTTTCATTTAGATAAATTTAGCACCAGTGTTAGTATTATTGAAACTTAGTTTCTGGATGTATCATTTATCTATAGTTGTTGATTGCAGAAGTGAACCCTTCTTTAAATTTTCCTCTTTCAAATACTGATGTAGCTCTTTTTTTCTTCATCAGTTTCATAAATATAATTCAATTTTCTTCATGACACTGGATCATCTATGTTTGTTACTTATAGGACTATTCCATGAGTCTCTTCAAGTGTATACATTTATTTGCTTTTTTTAAAAAGTTACTCAAATTGTTGTATATTTTGAGTGTTTATATATACGTTTTAATAATTTTATCAACTTTGGAGCTGATAGAGTGTCATCTTCAGACAACTTCCTTTTTAAATTACTTCTAATTTCTTAGGGTGGGAAAAATCTAATTCGGTAGATTGAATTTTTAGAAAAGAGTAAACCAATATCTAAATATTTAGGTATTTGGCTATTCTGCAACCCTTTTTGCTTCATGATTTTCTTTTTTACTTTGCATTCTGAGATTTCCTTTCATGAAGCATAAGGCTTTACCTTACAAAGTGACTCAGCAGTAGCTCTATGTATCTTTTAGTTGGAAATGCCTTTGGCTCTATGCAAGCAAACACTGCCCATTAATTAGCAAACCAACATAGAATCATCTGTTGATGACAGAATTACTAAAATGGATCATCCATAAGTGTTTATACTGCAAACAGTGCATCAGAAATGTCATAATCTCATTCATTAAGAAATTTACATACACACCAGATTTTAGAGTGCTCATTCATGATGAATGTCTACTTCCACACTGTTTGTGTTTGGAAACATTCAATAGCCAGTCTTGAATTAAAAAAATTTAATTGAATGCTTAAAGAATTACAAGTGTTCCTCTCCTTGGCTCTAATGCTAACCAAAGTGCTTTTCTAAACTGCTAAGAATGGACTGAAGATTCTGCTGAGGGCTGTAGATACTTATCTGCCTAATTGAGCCATCATTTGTTGACATGAAGAAAACCACGTGACCTGCTTTAATGCATTTCTCGGTAACAGCAGGAGGCTAGAATGTAGTTCATCCAACAGTAAAACCAGCAGCAATATTATTAGATATGTGAAAATAGCATTGGTTATGGAATATTTTTTGTAAAATAAGAATAGTAACATAAAAGTATATAATCATAACAGTATAGAGCGATTTTTTTATTTTCAAAATTATTTGAATCCAATAATCATTTAAGTCAGTTATTCATTCAGTAACTGTTTACCAATGTTTGCAGTTGCTAGCTATATTAAAGGAATTGTTGACTTGTCAAAGTTGATTCATATGAGAGTAAAAGTAGTAAAATTTGAAATTGGTGACTGGGCATGGTGGCTCACTTCTGTAATCTCAGCACTTTGGGAGGCCAAGGCAGGTGGATCATGAGGTCAGGAGATCAAGACCATCCTGGCTAACATGGTGAATCCCCATCTCTACTAAAAACACAAAAAATTAGCCGGGCATGGTGGCACGTGCCGGTAGTTCCAACTACTCAAGAGGCTGAGGCAGGAGAATCACATGAACCTCGGAGGTGGAGTTTGCAGTGAGCTTGCGCCACTGCACTCCAGCCTGGGCGACAGAGTGAAACTTCGTCTTTAAAAAAAAAAAAATTGAAATTCGTATGGATTGTTAAAGCCATGAAGTACTTTGAGTGGGCAGGGAAGTAATATGGTCAAAACTATGCTGGATTCATTAATTTGACCATGTGTCTTTAAATTGTAGGTGAGAAAGGTTAGTTAAAGATACATTAATTAAAAAGGTATTATATTAGTCTGGGTTGATGCTGATATAAGTAAGAAAGTAGAAAAGGATACAAAGGGCCTTGGAAATGAATATTTTTGTGTGGTGGAGTAAAATGAGATAGAGGTTATTCTTTTACATGACTTGAGAGAATCATGTCTCCTTTCCTAAATCCAGAGGAAGAAATAATTATCTATACACATAATGAGTTTGGAATACAGGAAGAATGCCAAAAGCAACATCTTTTTTAAACATTTTTTAGTTTTTTAGATGGAGTCTTGCTCTGTTACCCAGGCTGGAGTGCAGTGGTGTAATCTTGACTCACTGCAACCTCCACCTCCCAGGTTCAAGGAATTCCCTGCTTCAGCCTCCTCAAAAGCTGGTATTACAGGCGCTCATCAGCTGGCTAATTTTTATATTTTTAGTAGAGACAGGGTTTCACCATCTTGGCCAGGCAGGTCTTGAACTCCTGACCTCATGATCCACCTTCCTCGGCCTCCCAAAGTGTTGGGATTACAGGCGTGATCCACCGCGCTCGGCCAAAACAACATCTTAAGAAATGCTTCCTAAATGGTGAAGAAAGAAATTAATATCAACAGAAGAGACAGAAAAGATAGGAGTTCATTGCTGTTTAAAATGACTAATGGATTTTGATTACACAACTGATGACAGAAAAAAAATTATCAGAGAACAGTGTAGTCTGAGAACTATTTGATCTTAGTCTGCAATGAATGAAATATAAAATCTGTGAGTATTTGGAAACTGTTTAACAAGTTTACACCCCCTTCCATCAAATACAAAACTACAACAAATTTAAAGATGTTAATTGGCTTTTATTTGCAATTCTAGAATTGAATAACACCTCATTCTGTAAAATACTATTAATATTCCAGTAAGCTGAGCAGAAGAGGTTGACTTTATAGACAGAAAAGGGCTAAGGAAAGCAGAAACAAAATGAAACATGGATGATCTTTTCAAAGTTACTTTTCTTATAAAGGTTAAAGCAGAGGGGACTTCCTTATACCAGCTAAAACTGGTCTGTTTGGGGATTTGGCTGTTACCTCTTTCTCCTGATTTCTTGGAAAATAAGATTAAACAACTATGTTTTAGCTTGGTGATGTGGAACTTCAGCTCGAATGACTCCATTTTGGTTTAGTCTGGTGGGCCTAGCACAGGAGCTCTAAACTAGTGGGGCTCCTATAAATTTTATTTAACACTGCCAACATCCTGGTGCACGATCATCAGATTTCTCACTGAACAGGGAATAGACAACTTTGAATGCTGGGAAACACCTGTGGTGAATTGCCTATGTGTAAAATCCATAAACTAGTTATGCACAGTAGCACCATATCTGGGTCTGTGTTGGACTGGGGGATGAAAACTGACTTGGCCTTCATTTCAGAGAGTTTGAGAATCTGTATACTGGCCAGGCATGGTGTCTTACGCCTGTAATCCCAGCACTTTGGGAGGCCAAGGCAGGCGGATCACGAGGTTAAGAGATCGAGCCCATCTGGGCCAGCCTGGTGAAACCCCGTCTCTACTAAAAATACAAAAATTAGCTGGGCGTGGTGGCCTGCGCCTGTAGTTCCAGCTACCTGGGAGGCTGAGGCAGGAGAATTGCTTGAACCTGGGAGGTGGAGGTTGCAGTGAGCCGAGATCGCGCCACTGCACTCCAGCCTGGCGACAGAGCAAGACTCTGTCTCAAAAAAAAAAAAAAAAAAAATCTCTATACTACCAGAAAGCTGGTAGTAGTAGGCAGATTACATTGAGTGAAAGAGGGTTGGGTGAGAGAGAAGGGAAGATAGAAGAGATTTGAGTTTGTGTATTGTCTAAGGAAGATATGATAGAAGAGAAAATTGATAATGCACTGTGGAAAAATGATAACTACTGAGATCAAAGGTTTATAGATGAAGACTTTATCCTTGGAAAAGTATATTTACATTTATTTAATGTTTTTAAAAATTAGATATTATGTAACTTGAGACTCACAGTAATCCAATGAATTAGGTGAAATGTGGTTGGTATAATTCATCTCCCCTTACAGGTAAGAAAATTAAGACACAAAAAATGCTGTGTTTTATTCACAGTCATGTGGTTAGTAAATGGGGAGATATTTCCATGCCCAGTTCTATGTTATAACTGCTATTATGTCTGAAAATAAAGGCAGAAAAAAATTTTTTAAGAAAAAATGGCAAAAAACAGCCCAAATTTATTGAAAAATGCTTGTTTGTACATCTAAGAGGCTCTTTAAACACTAAGTAGGATAAATGCAAAGAGATACACACCTGGACTCATAATAGTAAAAAGCTTGACTATTTGACGAGGACAAAAGGAAAATTTTAAACTCAGCAAATCAGAACAGGGGAACACAAAATTAACAGCTGACTTCTCACCAGTACCAATGACAACAGGGGAACACAAAATTAACACCTGACTTCTCACCGGTACCAATGAGGCCAGAAGGTAATGAGATAACATATTTAATGTGCTGAAAGAAAAAAAAATCAGCAAATAACTTTATATCCAGCAAAAATATGTTAAAAATAAAATGAAACATTTTCCTGGATAAGCAAATCTAAGAGACTTCATTGCTAGAACATCTGCCTTACCAAGAAATACTAAAGAAAATTCTCTAAGCTGAAATTAAATGACAACAGATAGCAATTCAAATCTATACACAGCTGGGCACAGTTGCTCACACCTATAATCCCAGCACTTTGGGAAGCTGAGGTGGGCAGATCACAAGGTCAGGAGTTCAAGACCAGCCTGACCAACATGGTGAAACCCTGTCTCTACTAAAAATATAAAAATTAGCCAGGTGTGGTGGCATCCTCGAATCTGGGAGACAGAGGTTACAGTGAGCCGAGAAGGCGCCACTGCACTCCACCCTAGGTGACAGAGCGAGACTCCATCTAAAAATAAATAAATACATAAAAAATAAAAATAAATCTATACACAAAAAAGAGCATAAATAAAGGTAATTATATAAGTAATTACAAAAGACAGTATAATGACATATTTCTTCACTATTCTCTCAACTAATTTAAAAGCAAATGCATATAACAATTTGTATATAATTGTATTTTGGCCCTATAATTTATTAGACTGTAATACACATAGCAGAAAAGAGGCAACAGAGCTGTATTGGAGTAAGAAAATGATACCAGATGGTAAATTAAATTCACAAGATGAAATGAAGAAAACCAGATTGGTAAATAAGATTAATATAATAAACTCTTTAAATGCATGTAGTTCCAGCTACTTGGGAGACTGGGGCAGGACAATTGCTTGAACCTGGGAGGCAGAGGTTGCAGTGAGCCAAGATCATGCCACTGTGCTCCAGCCTGGAAATCATAAGGAATAGAAAATATATTTACTATTCATTAAGTGGAAGTGAATCATCATAAAGGTCTTCATCCTCTTAGTCTTCATTAAAAAGACTTCATTCAAAAAATAAACCATCTCAAAAAATTTTTTTCCATGACTCTTAAGTAGATTATTATAAATTAAGATATATATTATAAGCCTTAAGGCAATTAATGAGAAAAATAACAAAAAATTGTAGTTAAAAATTATTAAAAGACCCATATAAATATGTTTAACTGATTTTTGACAAAGGTACAAAGCCAATTCAATGGTAAAAAGATAGCCTTTTCAAAATGTTGCTGTGGCAACTTGACAGCAAAAGTGAAAAGTAGCCAGAAGGCCAAAAAGTGAAACTTGATATGATAAAAAAAAATCAAGTCAAAATTGATCACAGAGTCAAATGCAAAATGATTAAACTTTTAGGAAAAGCACAGGAGAAAATCTCAGGGTCTAGAGGTAATGAGATTTCTCCTGAAAATTGTAGTAGCCACAGCAAATATGCGATAAATAGAAATGGCATTAAGATTAGAAAAGAAGTAAAACTACTCCTATTTGTAGATGACATCATTTTGCATATAGAAAATCTTAAGGAATCCACTAAGAAAAATAAAGGAGGAGTGAAGAATACAGAAACAAAATGTAATGAAATAGAAACAAGAAAATATAATTAAATCTAAAGCCTTTTAAAGTAAAATTAACAAAATAAACAAAGTGATGGTAACACTAAGCAAGCGAAAAAAGAAAAGATAAAAGTTAGCAATATTATAAGTCAAAAACAATGTTTAATCAGTAAACAATTCTAAGAAGAAATTTGGACCAGTAAAAGTTTGACAGAATCTGAAGTTTTCTAATTTGTTTATGTATTTTTTGTATTTATATATTTATATTGTTATAGGTTTCTTAGATTCATGACCAAAAGTACCATACAAAAAGCTATTTCCTAATGTATATTTTTAGCACATACCTCTTTTCTGATCTCCAAATTTAATGTCCAACTGGTTATTTGATTATATGCAAATAGATATCTTAATATACAGTGTCAATCCTGTTTCTCTCATGTTTAATACATCTCTTTATATGGTACCACTGTAGGGTTTGACTCATGTGCCCTAGCCAAACCTTAGGAGCTATCCTTGATTTTTTTTCTTTTCCTTCAGTAAGTCCCTGTCTTTATATCTGGAACCCATTTACTCTTTTATCAATAATTACCATTCTATTACAGACCATTATTTTTCTCCTGCCCTACTGCTGTAGCCTCCTGACTGATCTCCTTACTTTTACTTTTTAACCCTTTCAAACCATTCTCCACTGAATGTCTGGAGTGACCCTTTGAAAATGCAAATCAGCATAAGACTCTTTGATGTTTAAATCCCTCTCATGGCTGCCAATTATTGCTCATAGAATAAACTCCAAACTTTCTGCCATGTTGTATAAAACTCTACATGTCTTACATGACTTTCTATCTGTCTAATATTATCTTATTGTAGTTCCTTTCTCATTGATTATTCCTTTAACATCCAAGCTCTTTTACATCAAAAGTCCTTCATTCTTATTCCTTCTTCCTGGAATGCTCTTCACTATTTTCTAAGGGCTGACTAATTTATAACCTTCAACATTCAACTCAAATATCATCCTCTTAGTCATTTTCTGGTTAGCTATCTAAAATAGCTTTCCCTGTTCCTCCTTGAGCTATTGTCGTTATATCCCTCCAACCCCCGACCCCACCTTGTATAATGCTTGTCTCCTTTGTTGCAGTTATCTCCATTTGCTAATTAACTTGTTTAAACCCTCGTAAAATACCAGCTAATGAGAAAGTAGGGTCCTTGCCTCTTTTAATAACCATATTACCTCTGGCAGACAGCATAGTGCCTGGTATGCATCTGTTGAATATTATTATTTTGTCTACTCTGTAGTGATTAGTATGTTGTAAGCAACCCAATATGCATAAATTGATGGATGGTGTTCTCTCTCTAGATTTTCTTTGTTGTTTTCATGGCAGGTCCATTTCCACCTTTACCCCGTCTTTTTAGGTTGTATAATCATTAGTTTTATTTTCATCTCTGATTTTATATGAACATGTTTCAATGCACACATATAACTAATATTCTTTTCTTCTTATCTATTATATATATCATCTTCAGTATCATCATCATTTAAAAAACTCTTTTATATGTTCTAGATAATGTGGCCTATTTTTTATGTTAGAACACCCAATAAATAAAGTGTCAACTGGATTTGCTGCCTTTGATATCTACATTCTGAACCAAAATTTAATTCTAGAGTTTGTAGTCAGCATTTTTCCAAATGTGTTAAAAGTGTAATCCCTCATAAAATGTCATATGTAAAAGAGTAAGCAATTCTGTATGTACTAAAAGGTGAGAAATTTATTACTTTAGCTTTCACTGGGATGACTTAAAGTTTATCAAAAAGGATTATAGAAAGAACAGATTTATAGCAACTCTCTGATATATGACCAGAATCCTTATGTTCCACTAAAACAGACTTGCCCTAGGCTTTCTAGAGTATAATGCCCTTAGCAAGTAGCTTTCAACATCTTTTTCAGGAAGCAATATTTTCCTTCAGTAAAAGGGTCACTGTACTGTTTTCCTTCTTCCTTCTTCTCTCTTATCTTTTGAGTTCAGGAAGTACTTTAAATTTACAGGCAGCTTTGAAGACATGAAGGAAGTTCAGCCCCAGAAGTATTTCCTGTTATGGCATTAATCTAATTCCATGAAAGTAGAACTGATTTTTCATCTATAAAGTAGATAAAGTGCCTAGAGCAGCCGACCATTATTCTGGGTTATCATGATAAAGAGGCTTAGTTTTGACACAAAAGAGTTTATCAGCCTACCCAGTGGAAGATTTCATCCTTTTTGTTGAAAGATATATTAATGGATTATAATCTGTCTTGGCTTCCAAAAGACAGTTCACCTTTATATTGAAAATGATTAGTTAAATCAGCAAATATTTTCCTATATACACATTTTATAATACACAATAAATCAAGCAAACATTCTAGGGATATCACATACAATTGAATCTCTAATGTTAAACCATTTTATGTTTTAATTTTTAAATTGTCTCAATTTGAAATAATCACAGATTATTCTTACAAACCAACTTCATTTAATTTTAACATGTAGACTAGCTTAACTTCTTATAGGCTTATATGCTTTGATTTAGTAGCCCATGTTATTAGGTTATGTAATTTCTCCTTACAACTTATAATGTAGAAATAGTTTTCTTGTAATAAGGTATTTCTCTTAATAGTCAATAATTAAACTTAGTTGATTATTTTATTTTGAATATATGGTAGATACGAATAATATATTATTCAAAAGCTGTAATATCTTTTTCCTATCCCTATTTCCTAGTTCATCTCTAAGGCGTTTAGACTAATCCTAGTGGCTTAGTATTGTTTAAAGAATTTTTTTTTATTTGAAAATTGACTCTACATTGGACATATTTACAACATTTCCTTGAATAATAATAGTTTACCACATGCTAATAGATTACATATTTAATTCTCTCAGTGGGCCTTCTGAGTTAAATTCCGTTATCCATTTGAAAAATGCAGGAACTCAAGCTTGGAGAGGTTAAATAATTGGCTAAAATTCACCCAGCTGCTAAATGACAGAGTTGGGCTGGAACTCAGGTCCTCTAATACCAGAGCTTATTTTTATAGCTTATACTACAGGATTATAGAAATAAAGTTATTCCCAGTTGTGCCTTTTATACTTGAGAAGAACAAAAGATTCCTGAATGCTTATTTTACAATTAATGAATTAAGTTAGTTAGGCTTTAGCATATCCTAATGAGATGGTGTCTTATTATTTGTTTAAAATAAGTGATCTACCATTATGTTCATAAATAAAAATAAAGATATTGTTTTATTACAGATGTTAATGTTTTAAAACTCAGATCATCTAAACATGATAAATCTCTGGCCTAGTCAAAGGCACACTGATAACTAAAATTGGGATTGGAAAATTTGGAGTTTTGAAATGGCCCTACTGATTCAGCACATAATTGTTTATGTTCATCATTTTTCCAAAGAGGGCTGAATAGTATTCTTCTATTGCAGATCTTAGGAAGGCATTGTAAAGGTAATATGAGATCAGATGTTAAATTTATTCATTGAGTCTGCCTACTATATGTATCCTGTGAAGCAACGTGACCAATACAAAGGTGAAGAAAACATGGGGGCTGTCTTTATTGAATTACCCATCTTTCAGGAAGAATAAGATCTATTGTAATATAAATTAGAGTGATGAGTGCTTAGTATGTGTGAAGGTCTCGTCAGCTAGTTCCAAAAAGTAGCAAGCTAAGTGTAATTTCACCACCTTAGTATTAATCTTAGTTTTTATGAACTCAGAACCTTACTTCCAGTTTATGAAAACAAATATACACAAAGCAAGGAGTTTTAATAAGCACATGAAAAGAGGCTAATCATCTTTTCATCAGTCAGTGCATAACCACAGTGAGCTTCATCTTAACACCCAACTAGGATGTCTATAATCAAGAAGACAGATAATACCAAGTGTTGACAAGGATGTGGAGAATTTGGAACCCTCATGTACCACTGGTGGAAATATTGGCAGTTCCTCAAAAGCTAAACACAGAGTTACCATATGACCCAGCAGTTCCACTTTTAGATATATACCAAAGAAAAATGAAAACGTTGTTTACACAAAAATGTGTATATGAATGTTTATGGCAACATTATTTATAATAGTCAAAAAGTAGAAATAACTGAAATGTTCATCAACTGCTGAATGGATAAATAAGATTGTTATTTTGCACATGACACAAAAATTAAAACAGGTTATAGATTTAAACACTAAACCTGAGACTCTAAAACTCAGAAGAAAACATTAGAAAAGATCTGTGACATTGGTCTTGAAGGATTTTTAAAGCATGACACTAAAAGCATAGGCAGGAAAAGCAAAATTAAACAAGTGTATCTATATCAAACTGAAAAGTTTCTGCACAGCAAAGGAAACAACAAAAGAAAAGGCAACTCATAGAGTGGAATAAAATATCTGTAAATCCCATGTATACATTTTGGATAATTATTTGGATAACCTTTGTTAATTACCCAAAATATATAAGGAACTCATACAACTCAATAGCAGAAAAACAATCTGATTAAAAAATGAGCACAGGCCCTGAATAGAGATTTTCCATGGAAGATATACAAATGAACCAGGTATTTGAATACATGTTAAATGTCACTAATCATCAGAGAAATACAAATCAAAACACCACAGTGAATCTGGTTCCAGTGGTGGTGGTGCACACCTGTAGTGCCAGCTACTTGGGAGACTAAAGTAGGAGGATCAGTTGAGCCCAGGAGTTCAAAGCCAGCCTGGGCAACATAGGAAGACCCCGTCTCTTTAAAAACAGAAAAAAAAATTCCCCCCACCACCACTTCCCTCTCCCTCACAATGAGATACTACTTTAAACTTGTGACTGTTATCAAAAAGTAAAAACCATGTGGAGAAAAGGGATCCCTTGTTAGTGGGAAGGTAAATTGGCACAGAGATTATGAAAAAGAGCACTTTGGGACGCCGAGGCAGGTGAGACCACCTTGGCCAACATGGTGAAACCCCATCTCTACTAAAAATACAAAAAATTAGTTTGGTGAAGTGGTGGGTGCCTGTAATCCCAGCTATTTGGGAGGATAAGGCAGGAGAATCTTGAACCAGGGAGGCAGAGGTTGTAGTGAGCCGAGATCATGCCACTGCACTCCAGCCTGGGCGACAGAGTGAGACTCCACCTCAAAAACAAAAACAAACAACCGGAACTACTATATAATCCAACAATCTCATTTCTGGATATAAATCTAAAAGAAATCACCTGGGCACGGTGGCTCATATCTGTAATCCCAGCACTGTGGCAAGCCAAGCAGTGGATCACTTGAGGCCGGGAGTTGGAGACCTGACTGGTGAAACCCCGTCTTTACTAAAAATATAACTAACATGATGAAACCCCATCTTTCCTAAAAATATAAAAATTAGCTAGGTGTGGTGGTGCATGCCTGTAATCCCAGCTACTTGGGAGGCTGAGGCAGGAGAATCACTCAAACTCAGGAGGTGAAGGTTACAGTGAGCTGAGATCATGCCACTGCAGTCCAACCTGGGTGACAGAGTGAGACTGTCTCAAAATAAATAAATAAATAAAATAAAGGAAATGAAATCAGTATGTTGAAGAGAGATTTGCACTCCTATGTTCATTGCTGCGTTATTCATAATAGCCAAGATAGGGAAATACCCTAGGGGTCTGTTGACGGATGAATGGATAAAGTATATGTATATATAAGCAATGAAGTACTATTCAACCTTTAAAAAAGAAGGAAATCCTGCCATTTGCAGCAACATAGATGAACCTGCTAGATATTATGTTAAGTGAAATAGGCCAGACACAAAAAGATAGATACTGTGTGATCTCACTTACATATGTGAAATCTGAAAAAGTCAAACTCACAGAAACAGGGTAGAAGGTTGGGAGAGGGAAGAAGGGTGGGTGGAGTGATGGGGAGATTTTGGTCATGGGGTATAAACTTTTAGTTATAGGATGAATACGTTCTGGAGACCTAATGTATAAAATGATAACTATAGTCTGTAATTATGTATTATATACTTGAAATTTGTTAAGAAAGTAACTTTTAAGCCCTCTACCACACACAGAAAAGAGAAATTTGTAAGGTCCTGGATATGTTAATTGGCTTGATTGTGGTATCATTTCACATTGTATACATATATCAAAACATCACATTTTATACTGTGAATAAATGTAATTTTTTTCAGTTACACCTTGAGAAAGTTGAAAGAAAAATGTATTATATCCACACAGTGGAATATTATTTAATAATAATCAGGATGAAGTACTTTCATTCGTGCTGCAACATGGATAAACCTTTAAAATATTGTGCTAAGTGAAAGAAGCCATTTATAAAAGGCTGTATATTGTATGATCTCATTCATGAGAAGTCTTAAATAGGTTAATCCATAAAGACAGAAGGTATATTGGTGGTTGTCTTAGGCTGAAAGTGTGGGACAATGCTGCACTGCTAATAAACACAGGATTTCTTTGGGAGTTAGAAAACTATTCTAAAATTGATTGTGGTGATGGTTACACATCTCTGTGAATATACTAAAAATAACTGAATTGTATGCTTTAGATGTATTTTATATGTGAATTACATCTCAATAAACCTTTTGTTTTAAAAAGTAGATGGTATTATCAAAATTTTAGACTGCTGTGACCACTTGGCATACCTAACAACAAAGCATCCAAAGAGATTAATATTTAAATATACATTAATTTATAGCGTGAAAGGCATGAATTTAGACAGGGGCATGCAACCTCTTGAAGAAATACATAATGTAAAATTGTTATTGCTCTTCTATTTCTTATTTTAATTGAACACTGTCATACTATTATTTACTCCACTGTAATACCTATTGGATAAATACATTATAGTATTTAGAATAAAATTCATGTGTTGGTAAGCCAGTGAGAAAGAATCAATACCGGAACTTTATAGATCACAGTTCTAGCTCCTGTCCCTCCATTTTAGGTATATGCCACTGACCTACCTGTTCAGAGGATTAACTCTATGGTGCTTCATCAGCCAGACCATCCACCATGCACCAATGAGCAATATGTCCAAAGTCAATTTCCAAAATGCATTTCCCCACAGAAATTAATATCCTATACAAATGCTGGCTAATTGATTATTAGCTTAATAATCATAAAGGCTTAATTAGGTAGGAAATGCAGTACCTGCAGTGAGAGAGGAAGAAAAAGTCTTTCCTAGAGCTAGAGCCTGATCCAAGGTTTTGAATTTTAATGGGGCAGAGTTGTCTGTTTTGTGATAAACACACACTTGGGAGTAAGTAGACTTTCCCATCTCCCATTTGATACTGATCTTTTAACTAGTGTGAACCTTTTTCTTTAAAGAGTAGATATCTTTAAATTTTTCTCTAGCCTTCCCTGTTACAACTGAAATGTTCCTACTTCTCTAGAGTATTTTGAAGTGTTTATTTAAATAAGTAAACATGGATAGACGCTTTTGTAGCAAGGGGTGGGGGAGTAAACTCTAAGGCAGCTTCTCCCTGACAACATCTCTTTCTTATGAGTATAGTGTAAACATACAATTTATAATGTGGAAAAAAAGGGTTTGGTCTTTTAACAAAGCCATTTCTTTTTGTTTCAGAGTCAAGGAGTTTAAATTCTTTAGCATCTCGCAGTAACACGTTCAGGGGTGATGGTCATTAATATCTTGATCCATTACTTTTCCTAAATGATAAGATTTTTTTTTCCCGTAATGGTTCATTTGTCTGACTGCTTTATTTCCCACCAGAAATCACAAAATCTATTTCCTGTGACAGTACAATAATTTTCGCAATATCTGATTATAGTGGCACACACATGCAGAAGATTAAAGGTGTAGGTTAGAAAAGAAGCAGTAAGAAGGCATTGAGAACAAAAACATGGTAGAATTTATTTCTTTAATGTCACGATAACTAATGTAGAAAAACAAATATAAACTGGGTCATAAATAGATTATTCAATATTTTATTAAAGAATTCACTACATGCACACTTATTTTTACATACTCACCCAGATGTCTTTTTTTTTTTTTTTTTT
>NW_016107326.1:5218152-5235080 GCF_001604975.1 Cebus imitator
GGGCAATAAAAACACGGCGTCCACTCACCCTCTGCGCTTTCACTGGGAGCTGCAATCCTGAGCTGTTCCTAAACGGCCATCTTGGATCCACCACCTCACCCAGATGTCTTACCAAAAAAAAATTTTTCCCCATTCTCAAACAAAATTTATAGATGTTATATACAGCCTCTGTTGGAAAGATCTTCTGTTAAAATCAGCTGCCCTTAGCTTGACATATCTTGAGTTCCTAGTGATTAACATGTTAATAACAAGTGTGAATGTCATTAATGTGCCCATAATTAATTTCAGTATTAACACCTTATGTTTCTTATTACTCATTCCTCAAATGAAGGATTTTTCCATTTATAACTAAGTGGTAATTATTACATCATTTTTATTTAATGAAGCAATAAATTGTGACTGATGTTATTAATAATAATTCCTACATTCCTTATAATCCTTTTATACTCATTCTTTTATATATTCCTTTACTGTTATATAATACTTTTTAAGTGCCTTTAAGTCAAGAGAAGTGGTTGAAATGTTAAAGAAGCTACTTGGAGTGTCTGTAATAACAAGTGTGTTAGTATATTTACACCTGCTTGAAGAAAAGAGTAAAGTATTTCCTTAAAACCCCACAGTTATATAGGTAGTTCAACCTCTGATCTGCATTGAGGCATTTAACCTCTTTTAATCTTGGTTTCCTTATTTAAAGGAAGTGGCTGTTGGGCCTTACCTAAATCATAAAGTGAGCACAAGTAATTGTTTACTGAGAATTCTAAGAAAGACTAATAGAAAACATCATGTATAAATGAAACACTTATAACTGTTTTCCTCTTTGAGAAGAATTGCCATTCACACATTGAATTTCTATCATGAATCTAACTCTTTTTAAATGAGCTATTTAAATTTAAATACATAAATGGATGTTATAATATTTTGATTTTAATTGCTTCAGTAGTGATTCAGAATTAATTGAAGCATACAGCTTAAACATATTTTTATTACATTTAAATAGTTGAGAAAAAATAAACAGTTGGTTAGCCAAAACCTGATAAATAAGTTGGGAATCGATTCTGCCAGTTGAATGCTGAAATGAATAATATATACTTTTTTTATTACATTTAAATAGTTGGGAAAAAATAAACAGTTGGTTAGCCAAAACCCAATAAATAAGTTGTGAATCGATTCTGCCAGTTGAATGCTGAAATGAATAGTATATACTTTAAAGGGCTTTAATTTTTTTCTTTTATACTGATTTAAGACTGATAATTTATCTCTTTACTTCTAATTGACCCTTTTTGTTGAAGGAGAGGGGACAATCTTGTCACTTATTGTATAACCCTTGTTTAATTGACTTTGTCAGCAATCCTTCCCACCTGCCCTCTCTCCACCTTAATACGCTGATGTTCATTTTGGATTTCCAAGAGAGAGGTATGATATTCAGCTTTTAAAAATCTATTTGCCAGTCAAGCCATTTTTCAAAGAGAGCTTATTAACTTGTGGATCGAATTGTGAAATACTAAACTAGGTTGCCTGTGGAAGAATAGTGAGAGATGATGATAGGAAAGAAGTTAGGATAGGGTCAGAAGAGCCTTATATTCCATGCTTAGGAGTATAAACTGTATACAATGAGCAGCCGGAAACCATACAATCCTTTAAAGAAGTATTGTGATATAAAACTAATTTGAAAGAATAGTGGGAGTGTGGATAATTGTACATTTGATTTTATTCCTTTATGCTAATGATTCCCATGTACATACAGTGAATGAAATATAGGAGACAAATATCTTCAACTATTCTCATTGGTTTTAGAGCTTGGAAATATGTTTAAAAGGCAGGTAAACTGGTTTCATCAATTGTATTTGCTCTTATTTACATAGTACAATGATTTTGAGCAAACTGTTAATGTTGATTTTAAAAGCCAAAATATATTACTAGTATATTAATCACTGTATGGTTCTGATTCATTGATTTTCACTTAGGAAGCTTTGGGGGATTTTTTGTTTTGTTTTTATAATGCTTTACCCAAAACATTTTAAATCTTCTACTCTCCAGTAATAATTTCTGTCAAATATATTTTGATATCTGCTGTACTGTTTGCTATATTTAGTTAAACATCTCTCCACTACCCCATCCCCTCATAAAATGGGTAGAGCAGGTGCTATAGGAGGAAAGACTTATCCTCTATCCTCTTACATTCAGTAGTTGGGGCCTGCAAATTAAACTGGCAAAAATTTAAAAGGACAAAAGGTTTATTTTGTATGCACATGAGAAGCCTCACAGAAAATAACTGAAAACCCTAAAATACCAGTGAGACCAAGGGTCTTACATACCTTTTTAACAAAGAGTGATAAAGTATGGAGAAGAGACTAGACCAAATGTGGGTTTGGACTTTTGGTAGGGTGAGGCTGGGAATTAAAAGATAGGTGACTAAGAAATGAGTGGTAATTAAGGGTTGTTTAGTAAGGTTTATTATGTAGACTCAAATGAGAAGAGGCTGCTCCTTCTCTTCCTGGCACTGGAGAGGAGGACACCATTACAAATAAGAATTTCCTTTACAAAAGGGAAATTTATGCCCTGTTTTTATGAAGTAAAGGGTAGGGCAGAGAGCTCCTCTTATGTTTACTGTTTCTTAATTGCCTGTAGTTCAAAATAATCCTTATGCTGAAGTGGCATATTTTGGGGTGTCATACTCTGATCCCCTTCACTATTGACTACTCTCTAATACCAGGGTACTGAGTTAAGATAATTTTGAAGGCTTGGCTAATAATCTGCTGCTCTTTGTCAATTTCCTATCTTAGTTTTCTCATTTGTAAAATGGAGATCATGATAGCACTTACCTCAAAAAATTGTAAGAAGTCAATTTAAAAAACACCAAAAAATGCTTAATAAAGTGGTCTAACCACATAGTAAATGCTCAATGAATAATGTATATATTGTTAAGAAGTCATTTCCCTCTGAGAGTACACAGTGCAAAAGAAGTTGGAGCTTAAGAGTTAGGCTTGGCTGGGTGTGGTATCTCACACCTGTAATCCCGGCACTTTGAGAGGCAGAGGTGGGTGGATCACCTGAGGTCAGGAGTTCAAGACCAGCCTGGCCAGGATGGTGAAATCTTATCTCTACTAAAAATACAAAAAATTAGCTGGGCGTGGTGGTGTGCACCTGTAATCTCACCTACTCGGAAGGTTGAGGTAAGAAAATTGCTTGAACCCGGGAGGTGGAGGCTGCAGTTAGCTGAGATCGTGCCACTGTACTCCAGCCTGGGCAACAGAGTGAGACTCTGTCTCAAAAATAAATAAATAAATAAAATGAGTTACGCTTAAAGCCAGATGCAGTGGTGTGTACCTGTAATCCTAGCTATTTGGAAGGTTGAGGTGGAAGGGACTCTTGAGCCCAGGAGTTCAAGTCCAGCTGGTGCAACCTAATGAGCACTTCCCTCTACTCCATCTCTTAAAAAAAAAAAAAAAAAATACAGGGGAGTGTTCCCAGTTCTGATTATGCCACCTATTAGCTATGTGACCTTGGATAACTATAAGCCTCAACTTTCTCCTATGTGAAATAGAAATCATTTTTACCTCATTAGATTGTTGTGAGGAGTAAATGAGGCAGCATATAAATATATGTGTATGTGTGTATATATATAAATACATATATGCATATAGTATCTTGTATATAATAAGTATTCATTAGATGCTACTTCATCTTCTATGTAGACTTTCTAGGCTCTCACCTTGCCTCAGGAAGATAAGTGACTTTTACATTAAGCCATGTTCTCTTTTTCCTTTATGACACTCCTCGATGCTTAATGAAGAGCTCTGGCTATAAAAAAAACTAAGCATAATTTTGACAGACTGCTTTTTTCTACATCTGGGCTCCTTTAATTAAAAGCTGACGTTTAGGCCAAGAATTGTTAGGAATTCCTATTCATGTTTATGCAGGTTCTTGCATATATACAAGATGTATACTTACGTATACATTTTATTTTATATACACACATAAAATAATATATACTAGCTTTCTTGTTTTCCCTCTTATCCCATAACAGATTGTATAATGCCTTTAAAAAAACAATGCCCACTTTTTAAATGAAAAAGCACAGGCACACATTCTTTCAAAATGTATTAGTGTAATAATTATATAATTTGAAATAATGAGGTTGTATTAGGATTCAGCCACAGAAACAGACCAATTAGGGACTATAGAGTGAGAATAAGATTTATTTGTTGATTGATTGATTTCAAGGAATTGGCCTATGTCATTGTGGAGACTGGCTAAGCAGTCCAAAACCATAGCGCAGGCAACCAGAAAAGGGAGAAAGGTGTGAACTCCTTAGGCCTGGGCAGAAGCTATCATTCATAGGCGGAATTTAATCTCTCTGTCAAGGAAACTTAAGCTATGCTTTTAAGGCCTTTCAACTGATTCAGTCAGGCCCCTCCAGATCATCTGGGATGCTCCAGACTAGAAGTCAACTGACTGGGAGTTTTAATTACATCTGAAAAATACCTATAGCAAAACCTAGATTGGAATTTGATTGAATAACTAGAGCGTGTAGCCCAGTCAAGTTGTCACCTCAAAAAACCCATCTCAGGATAATTTTTTTGAAAAAGGAAATAGAAATTTCAGGGCATTTTTGTCTTTGTGTATTGTGCCTATTATACTATTGTATCTCTGTTTTTTTTTTTTTTTTTAAGAATCTTTTAGTGCCTAGTATCTTGCCATGAGTTATAAAGGAAACAAAGGTATCTTAATTTTTTTTTTTTGGAATTTTAACATCTTAAAGTTCTTTCAAGCACTTTCCCTGAATTCATTGATTAAGGATTGTTAGAAGAGGTGAAACTTGGACAATGCACATGCTTTAGATTGAGGCAAGAGTATGTTTGGTGACTAAGAGGATAAGAAATGATGATCTCAAGAATATTAGACTGTGAACTTTCTAAAAGCTGGTATTGTGTGTTATTTATCTTTGTATTTCAATGGCCTGGCACAGTAATTTAAAAAGTTCAACAACGGTTTGTTGTTTAGGTAGATTAAGAAATGAGCAAAAAGCTATCTGTATTGAAGTGTGATCTGTTATATGCATTCAGATCTGACTGTACTTGGAGTCAAAAGCACCATATCTAAATTAATATTAAGACTCCAGGCCAGGTACACTGTCTCACACCTGTAATTCTAGCACTTTGGGAGGCTGAGGCAGGAGGTCACCTGAGACCAGGAATTTGAGACCAGCCTGGGCAACATAGTGAAAAAAATCTATCTCCACAAAAAATTTAAAAATAAAAATTAGCCAGACATGGTGATGTGTGCCTGTAGTCCTAGCTACTTGAGAGTCTGAGTTAGAGGATCGCTTGAATCTGGAAGGTGGAAGCTGCAGTGATCTGTGATCGTGCCTCTGCACTTTAGCCTGGGCAACAGAACGAGACTTTTTCTCAAATAAATAAATAAAGGAATCAATACAGCAGTACAGTCCTAATTTCTAAATTGGCAAATGTTGTTTTCTATTTCATCTCCCTGTGTTCCTCCACTAGATTGTAAACTCTTTGAGGGTAAGAATTAGGCAGTTTTGTTTGTTCTTCAGTGTTTAATTGCCTTGCATTAAAAAGATGATAAATACTGCTTGATGAATTAATTAAAAACAGCATACAGAAGAAATCCACATTTAACTTTTTAATACATTGCCTCTGAGAATGATAAGAAAAATGAAAATATTTGAAATACATAATGTAATTGAATAAGGAACAGTAAACTGATGTTTTCATGTTCCTGTTTTTATGTATTTGAAGTTAATGTTTATTTTGTTTTAAAGTCTTTATGAAATTTTTCTGCTTTGTTATCTTCCAGTGAACAAGACATATTAATAGCTTTTCTGTTGAATATGAAAGAAAGCAGCTGTAGTTTTATCCTACTGGGTACAAATATTTGTTGGGGAATTAAAGGTTTGTTAGATGAATGACTTAAAGGTTAATTAACTGTGCTATCATTTTACCTTTCTATCTTATCTGTAGGTCATTGGTCTGCTAATATATAGAAATTGCTGTATTTCCCACTCTTTTCATTTCTTAATTAAATATTAGAAAAATGCTCAAGGAAAAACAATACAACTGAGCTTCCTTTCTGGTTTTCATGATTTTAAAGTTTGTAAAAATTGTGTCTCTACTGCCTGTTTTGTTTTCATAGATGAATTTGGTCTGAGAGTCTATGAAAAAAATAATAGTTTTTATTTCATGATTTTTTTTTTCAGGTTGTTCTGATTTTGTAATACCTAGTCAAGAAATGACATGCATAGATTTTGTTGTGAGGAGAGGGAGACAGCAAATAGTATTCTGCCCTGATTGCTTTTTACTGATTTTGTTAGTAGAAAGATAAACATTGCCTTGTTATTTTAGCCAGTAAAATTGTCTGCAAAGTAGGTAACAAAATGCAAAGCAGTATACTTACTTTTTCACTTTTTCCCAAAGGTATGATAAAAGCAGGGTTCCAGAGGAACAGTTTGCTGAGTTATTTCCTAGGGAGCACTGGTGGCACGTATTAGATGAGTATATTTTGAAAAATGCTAATGATGAAAGATGAGTATAATTTATATTCTTTGAAATGTGACTAAAAAGTTGGAAATGAAACCTATCTTTCTAAGGTGACATCCACATTTGCGGTTCATTTTCATCACACCTTATCCACTTCTGCCAGCAATTCAGAAATAAAGGTGGAGGTGGGAAAACTTATATATAGATAAGCTACTAAAGTGACTATTTGAGTATTTCATTCCATCTGTCAAAAGATTCACTGGGATAAAGAATTTGGCATAAATGGATGTAATTCATTCTCTTTTTACAAAGAAGTGAATGATAGAACAAAATCATCCTAAAATGTAGGAATAAAATACCAGAAAGAAAACAAAATTCGTATTTTTTGATAGAATAGTAACAGAGCTCAGTGTCAAAATAATGATTACATTAATAGTTATTTGCTTACTTTTTCCTGTATTTGGTGTTTTGGGAAAGTAGGCTTGAAAAACAACTGATACATTGATTAAACATTTCAGTTTTCAATTGTCTGTCATGTTGGACAGACTGTAACTTCTCACTGTATAGATATGATGTACACAAAATTGCACAAAAATTAAGGTATGTATAATATATTGCATGACTAAAAGGAAGATATACCTCCTTTGAACAAATACCAGTTATTTTAGTAAATTTGCAACAGAGAAAATAGACTTAACAAAAATGTGAAAGATATCTTTTAAATATATAAATTTTGAATTTTCAGAGTAGCCTAGAATTTTATCTAAATTTGGATTATTGAATTAGCTAGAGCATGAAAATAGGCATTTGTTCTACTCACCAACAGCTTCTGTAGTACTAAATTTATGGAATGAGGCTTTGTTGTACTGCCTTCAGAGCTTAATAATTTGCTTTTTCTGAATTTTGGAAGTCTGTCCCTAATTGATTGACACACATGAATGTAGTAGGAAGCAGTGAGATTAGGCATACAAGCTTTCCTTTTTATTTAAGCATTATTAAAACCACAAATTTGTAAATTGATATAAAAACAGAATCCCTTGGATCTATATCAGGAAACATAAATGGGAGCTTTATTTTGCTCCAGAAATGTGATAATTAGAAATATATTCAGGTGATTTTTCCTTTGTTGTTGTTTTTTTAAATTTATTTTTCTTTCTTATTTTTACCAAAGGTTCAATTCATCTGTAATATTCAGGTTTTTTTAAGAATTTTTCATGGCAAGTTAATTGTGGGTGAACATTCCCCTATTGGACTACAGATGTACTTAGTGGTTGTAACTAGAATAGCTCCGGGATTTTTTGTGACCAAGTAATAAAACAAATTTCTGAGCCGGGCGCGGTGGCTCACGCCTGTAATCCCAGCACTTTGGGAGGCCGAGGCGGGTGGATCACGAGGTCAAGAGATCGAGACCATCCTGGTCAAAATGGTGAAACCCCGTCTCTACTAAAAATACAAAAAAAAAATCAGCTGGGCATGGTGGCGCGTGCCTGTAATCCCAGCTACTCGGGAGGCTGAGGCAGGAGAATTGCCTGAACCCAGGAGGCGGAGGTTGCGGTGAGCCGAGATCGCGCCATTGCACTCCAGTCTGGGCAACAAGAGCGAAACTCCGACTCAAAAAAAAAAAAAAAAAAAAAAAAAATTTCTGGTTTGTTTTCTGCCACAGAGTATTAAGACCTTTTTCCACTTTTTAAATGTTACTTTAATCTCTAAAATTTTCAACAATGATTACTGGCAGTATACTCAAAAAAGGATATGAGTAGGCTTTACTATAGTAAAAATAAGAACAAGTTATATAAGCTCCATACTTTATAGATTGTGTGGATATACAGTGAGATGTACCAATTTTTAAATTATCCTCATTTTTCAGTAATTTTACATTTTGCTAATTTGTGTAAACCACGGTCATAGTGAAATATTTAACAGAAATTCAAGCAAATGCTTATACATCTTTCTGAAAAATCTCACAAATGAGACGTTTTTTAAACAGTTAAGAATTTACTGAATTTAAAATGTATATATACCTCATGCCATCCAGATGTTTAATTGAATTTCTAAAATAAAAGTCTATCTAATGAATGGCTAATTTACTCAACACTTAAGACAAAGATGTATTTCTGTGTTACCAAGAACATGCATCCTATCTCCTTGACAATGGCTCTAATTACCTCAGCTTGGACTGATCAATATTTGATCTTTTTCCCACCAAGCAAACATGTTACTTTGACTTTCTTCCTCTTCTTTTCTGATAATTTGCAGCTGTGTGAGAATGGTTTATTTTGTTTGTTCTCCCTGGCTTGAGGCCAGGGGTCTCTTATTAGTATAATACAGTTCATTGATGTGAATTTGTTGATCTCTTGGGTAGGTTTTCACAGATTTAAGGCAATTAAAAGCTTTTATATGGCATTTCACTTGAAGTTATTAGTGGTCTTTTGGTGATTTTGCTTTTAAAAATTACTTCATCATTTTATGGTTATTTCCTTTCCCTCTCTTTTCTCTACCCTCCCCATCCTATAAAATTCTACAAGAAAGGATTGAAACAACTATTTCATTGATTGATTTCATTAAAAGTACTAATTTACAAACTCGTGATTCAGTAACTTAATAATATTTTAATTACTACAATTTTTAAAGGACAAGTGAAATTTTTGGTTTTCTGTTTTACAAGAACTGCTTTGTTTTAAGCTTATAAATATTCAAGATAGAAGCCATAATTTGGAGAATAATGATAAGAATTGAATCTAAAAATTATTAGTAATTGCCAAAAAATTCAAAAAGCACATAGTGTAAACTTTTTGTGCATGTGAGACAGAACTTTTTCTAAATTGCAGTTTTATTAACATCTTAAATTTTTCTCATTGCTAACAGATGTCCATCATATTTTTCCTTCCTTTTGCAGTCAATGGACCATTCTCCAGCAGACCAGAAATAAGAATGTTAAATAAGGGCCACCTAAATCTTAAGGAATGTGACATCACTGATTAGATTAAAATCTTTTGACTTCATTGATACATATCTTTTTTCTTTCCCCATTTAAAAAATTGTTTCAGTTGTTTTCCTACTGTTTATTGGTGGCATTCTTTGTTACAGTACTTGATCCAGTTTGTTTCATTGGTGTGCTTGATTAGTTTGAAGAAATGATCACTGGAGAGGGTTTGAAATAACAAGCAAAAGTTTTGAGGTATTGCAGTGAGTATATGGAGTGTCTTAGTTATGCAAAATATATTGGTGCTTTTGTACTTTATTTTAAAAAATATATAACAATAATAGCAAATATTTAGTGGGAATGTAACTTTATGCTGTATTAAGGCAAGAACAGTATATTGGATAAGAGGATATACCCTGAAGGCAGGTTATAAATTCAAGTTTCACTGCTTACTAGTTAACTTTTTAAGCAGTTAACTTCTGAATCTCTCTTTATGTGCAAAATGGTATAGGATAAGAAAAATATCTTTCCCTTCCATCCTTATATGTATAGGGCCTGTGCCTCTATAACAAAAACAAATTAACAGGAGAAAAGCATACACATTTAATTTAAATGTAAGTTTTACAGGAGTTGGGAGTCTTCATAAAGAAATGAAGAAACAGCTAAACCTGAGTGTTTTTTATATAAGGTTTGATGCTGAAACAATAGAGTATGAAGAAAGTAGTAAACTGGGTGAAACTTCGCAAGACCTGTTTGTTTGGATTACCCTCTATCTCTTTGTCTTTGGAGATAAGGATGCTCCTTTATAGGGAGAGTACCTCTC
The DNA here is from genome assembly GCF_001604975.1 of Cebus imitator. NCBI lineage: Eukaryota > Metazoa > Chordata > Mammalia > Primates > Cebidae > Cebus > Cebus imitator. Next base: position 5,228,399 of record NW_016107326.1, read on the forward strand.
ACATAAGGGTCTTATGACCTACTTCAGGGATAGGTCAAAAAATAGTTCCCAGGTTTTATGATCTATTTCAAGAGAAAAGGGCAGGGGGAGGTTGGAAAGACCTTCCTCCTTCTGCCATTTTCTCACATTCCTTCACCTTAAAATTTTCAGTATGTCAGAGTGCTATATTTTGGGATAGTATATCCTGAACCTTATCTGTAGGGATGATGATAATAATGTCTCCCTTATAAAGATAAAATGAGATGATATGTGTAAATTGTTTGGAACAGTGCATGACCCACAAGAAACACTCACAAAATGTTTGCTATAAAGATATTTTCCACCTTGCATGGTGGTTGATGCCTATAATCCCAACATTTTGCAAGTCTGGGGTGGGAGGATCACTTGGAGCCAGGAGTTCAAGACCAGCTTGGGCAACATAGCAATACCCCATATTTACAAAAAAAAAAAAAAAAAAATCAAATTACCCATGCCTATAGTCCTAACTACTTGGGTTGCTGAGACAGGAGGATTACTTGTGCCAACGTTCAAGGCTGCAGTGAGATATGATCACACCAATGCACTCCAGCTTAGGCAACAGAGCGAGACTCTGTCTGAAAAAAATAAAAGATAAAAATAAAAATAAAGATATTTTTATTATTTTCCAGGTTCTGTGTTAAATTATATATGTTTACATATAAGTTTATTCTAAAATTAAGGCGATTCCAAGAGAGAAATTGGATCCCAATAAAATGAAAATCTGTACATTAAAAAATGTAACATCTTTTGACATACAGCTTACTTGGTATAAGAATGAAGATAGTTCTTTGTAATTAATTGGAATAGAACTGTATTCAAGGCAACATCACAAGTTAGACGAAGTAGTCACTCCTTGCATTTATGATTGAGTTAAACAGCATCTGCCTATTCCTTGCTGTTCAGGAATACCTTACAAAGGTGACATTCAGTCATGTGGCAGTAAGTACTTTAAAGAAGACTAAACCAAGGGCAGTCCGTTAGAGAGAGGATGACTGACAAGGGTGGGAGGGGAATGTTTCCTTTTAAACAGGGTGCTCATATAAGATCTCTGTAAGGGATTGCTAACAGAGATGGAAATTAAGTGAGGCAACAAGTCATGTATATATTGTGATACCAATATTTTAAGAAGGGGGAGACACAGCATAGCATACTTGATATTTTTGAGGAACAGGAAGTCTTTATGATGAGAGGAGAGGGAATGGGCATGTGTGAGGAAGAGAATGTTTTGTGGCCCTAAAACCAGTGATCAGCACATTACATATAATCAGTCAGTATTTATTGATGACTAACTGAATATTTGAAACACTGGCCCAGGTCACTGCGTTATTTGCTTGGCAGAACAAACAAAACAAATGATAGACCTATGCCCCTGCCCTTCAAACCAGCTTGAAAAAGATCGGGTATTTCATATCTTCTTGAATGTGAAACTGGGGAAAAGTAAATTTTTTTAATGTGCATTAAAACTTTTTTTTTTTTTTTGAGACAAAGTCTCATTCTGTCACTCTGACTGGAGTACAGTGGTAAGATCATGGCTCATTGTGGCCTCAGCTTTGCATGCCCAAGCGATCCTCTGACTTCAGACTCCCAAGTATCTGGACCCAGAGGCGTGCACCACCATGCCAGGCTAATTTTTATTTTTATTTTTTTGTAGAGACAAGGGTTCTCTATGTTGCCCAGGCTGGTCTCTAACTCCCAGCCTCAAACAGTCCTCTTGTCTCCGCTTGCAAAAGTGTTGAGATTACAGGCATGAGCCACTGCCTGACCCAGTGAAACATTTTAGTGCAGAATAGTTGTGAATTTTTGAAATAGATAACCAAGAAAATTTAACTTCAGATTTATCCCTCAGTTCACTACCACCATAACCTAGTTGGAAGTTATCTCTCTGTTTTGTCATTGAGGAATGAGTGCTCTGAAACTTATTCCAAAGAAATATATATTATCAGTTTGGCTTTGGAAATTTTATTATTGCCCTATAGTTCTAGTAATGTAGATTCAGTTTGATACAGAACATTCTATACTCTACACCTGTACTGCCAGCTTTCACTTTTCACAAATCCCAAAACAAATAAATAAAAAAGCTTTCTTTTCCATGCCATTTCTTTCTGAAATAGTACTAATCTGCCTTACCTTTAATACTAGCCCACAGACCCACCTAGTAGTTCATTCCTTACGAGAGAGTTCTTTTGATCAGATAAGATTTAATATGGAAAATAAAAGAAATAATTAGCTAAAACTTGATCAAAATACTTTAAAAACATGTACATATATACTCTATCTTAACATATGGTGGAAAGTAATGTTTCCTAAATTACATTCTATGAACAAAAAGTTTTGGCTGGGCGCAGTGGCTCAAGCCTCTAATCCCAGCACTTTGGAGGCCGAGGTAGGTGGATCACCTGAAGTTACAAGCTTAAGACCAGCCCGGCCAACATGGCGAAACCCTGTCTCTACTAAAAATACAAAAAATTAACTGGGCACGGTGGCGGGCACCTGCAATCCCAGCTACTTGGGAGGCTGAGGCAAGGGAGTATCGCTTGAACCCAGGAGGTGGAGGAGGTTGCAGTAAGCCGAGATCACGCCGTTGCACTCCAGCTTGGGAAACGGAGTGAGACTCCATCTTGGGGGGAAAAAAAAAAAAAAAAAAAAAGTTTTATTTCCAATCAGTTGGAAAATACAAGGATATGCAAAAATTTAACAGATAATGTGAGTTTTTCCGAGAACATCTTTTTACATGTCAGAGGACATTAGAGTTTAGCAGGACACAGTTTGGGAAATACTAGTATAAAAAATCAGGCTCTCTGTAGTCAAAAGCCATTTTCAGTGCTAAAATAAGGCATTTTTTTTCCTTGCTTAATTGCCATACCATCTTTTATTGGATCTTTTTTGTCTCCCAGAGCTAAAAAAGAAAAAAAAAAAAGTATCCAAATGTGTTCCCACTCCAACCCAAACCTATGATCACTTCTTTTTTCTCTTGCTTTCCTCTAAGGGCATTTCTCCCCATAATTATACTCACACTTAAAAGAAAAAGTAGGATCCACTATACTTTATTTTCAAATTTCAAATTAGAGATTTAAGTTTAGAAGCTTGTTTCTGTCTCTGGCTATCTAACTGTTTCTTGGCCCCAAGAAGTGAAACTGTTTCTTTGCTCTAACAACAAAAGAACACCTGCTATTGAGCATGCTTTGAGCATCATTCTCCGAATCATACCCTACATAAGACATTTTTGAAATAAAAAATCAACAAAACTTCTTGTGATCTCTGTGTACCAGAAGGTCCTCTTGACATAACCTGTGTTATCCTAATGACACACACAAGCACAAATTAACTCATTTTGGTCAAAGAGTTTAGGGGTAATTTCTTGTGCTTATGAGTCTCCTATTCTGTGTGAAATTTCAGACATGTCTAGGATTTGTGGATTTTATTTTTTATTATATACACGTGTAGTATTATTGCTTTTAATAAGTTGCATGAAAAAAGTCATTTTTCAGGTGTTCATTAACTTCATTAATTTTTTATAATGCAAATGATGGAGAGAGTCCTACTGAAGGATGCTTAGTTTTTTCTAATAGTTCAGTTATGATTTTATATTCAATGTGAATGGTTTCATCTCTCTGGGTGCCAGATTATCCTATTTACCTTGACCCTCCCCCCAACCATAGACAATTTAAATACTTTGATGCATATAACTGTAGCATATGCAAGATTGTCCCTAACAAACATGAGACTTGCAAGGTTGTTTTTTTTTTGTCCCTCTCCTCTGTGAAGTTTTCCCTTTGGGGTGACAGCATATGATAGATATGTTCTAGTAAAGTGTTTCTTTTATCCATGAATTACAAATGACTTAAGAAAATGTTTAAAGTAAAACTATAATGATTAGTCCTGGTAGTCTCCATTTTATCCAGAATGTCTCTGTCAGAAATTATGTCATCACTATGGACTGTTAGCCAGGAAGTTCTGTCTAGCAGATGAATGGATAAGGAGTACTGCGTTTTCTAATAAAAGACACTATTGTAGTATTGAAATACTACTAATAGAGTTTGCCAGTTTTCTGTCTTTAAATTTATAGGACATCTTGTGATGAAAGTAAGGAATACTTAGTGTAAGTCTTTAGAGTAAACCAACTATAAACTTGAGAAACCAGAAATAGAAAAAAAAAATTTAAACAATGCCATTTAAGTCCCTAACTTCTCTTGATTCAGCTGGTAGACATTTGTTCCTTTGTCTCAAAAACTGTTAGCAGAAAGCAATAAATATACTTCTTGCTTTACTCAGCTAACATCTAATTTTACTTGCACATTGATTTTATTTTAAAACTTTCTTACCTTACTAGTCTGAATAGCTTATGTAGTCCAATATTGTTATAATTATCAGAACAAAGGGTTTGATTATTTTGGCAAGGAAAAAAGCCTGGTAATACTATTTGCATATAAATTAATTGTATCATTCTAATTTAAAATATGACTTATGTTAGATATATCCCTGACCCTTCCCTATCTCAATACTAATACTAATATTTTGTATTTCCACTACAGTAGCAGATGTAAATCTTACAAACATTCATTTCCTTTATAACTGACATGGAGCTTTGCACATAGTAGGTATTTAATATAATTGACGGTTTGGAATTCATAGGCTAAATATAACTCTTCTACTGTTTCTTCTACTTCCTAAGCTAGATTTATCTTTACAGGTACTAGACTTTATAGAATTATATTTATTTATAGAATTAATGGTAAATTCAGTATGCATATCTTCTATAGTAAACACAGAAAAGCATTTTTGTAATAGTGCTCCCCAAATTTTAGCTTCTTGACTAATAAAATATTTGTACCAAAGTTTTATTATACAATGATGACAATATTTTCATGTGCTGTATTATGGCCAGTTAACTAAAAATAAGTGAATATTTAAAATGGAAAATGAAATTATCCTGTTGCCTGAAATATCTTTACTCAGGTTTTATTGCAGGTTGCATATGGTATCTGTTAGAACTTTGAGTCTATGTTGGTTGTTGAATTATTATGTGGATTAACTGTTGCATTTGAAAGTTCTTTAAAAGCATATGTCTGTTTTAAATCTTATACAAATTCCTTGCAGGTTTTGAAAACAGTCTTCTTGTATGTCTTTTTTATTTTTTGTTTTGTTTTTATACCAGAGCACCATGTCCTAAGCAATAGTAAATTTAAAACACTGCTTGGGATAGTTTTATAATATCATTAATAGATTTTTATAATAGTTTATCTGAATTATTGACCTATTATAGGGAACATGGAAAAATTAATTTAAAAAAATTAGAAGTTATACAGAATATTAAGAAAAAAACTTTTTATTCTAGTACTCCCAGGAAAACTAAAACCTCTTTCTAAGAGTATATTTTAAGAAATTTTCAAAAATTCTGTAAATCAACCTACAGAGAAGAAAAGTATAGAAAGTATTTTGAAATATGTGTATGTGTGTATATGTGTACACAAGCCACATTTTCTCCTAGAACTCACCACTGAAATTTCTGAAAGTGATTCAGTGTTTCATATCAAATTTCTTAAATCCATATACTTTTTGTATTTTGACCGTCAGGTAGATTTTATAGTTTAGTCACAATGTAATCATCAGCTTCAAAATGAAAGAACAAGATAGTCTCTTGGCATTCAAAAATTTAACATACTTTAACCCATATTTACTGTGATGTTAGGTGGTGAATCATTCTTGTTAACTATCTAGCATCCAATGTGACATGCTTCTGTTATTACCTACAACTTATCAAATAAACAGTTACCCTCTGGAATGATAAGAACTTGGGCTTTTTATGAAAGATAACCTCTAAATTAGGACAAATCTATAGTAAGGATAGACTATTGATTAAATTTAGACATACACATCAAGATGACTCTCATATAAAATTTAGAATAAACATGAATGTTTTAGCATGTTCATACTTTAGGGATTTAGGCTTTATGTAGGTCTCAAACCTGCCTCCTGGAATTTCAACATAGTAATGACTCAAATTACATCAGTAAATATGAAAAACTAAAGCTAAAGTTCTTGAGAAATTGCTGTCTAATAAGTGATTATTTTATTTTTGTATAATTTTGAAACAAAAATATTTACTATTTATTAGATTGACCAGTGTTTTATACCAGGTGTCCCCAGTGTTTTTTGCACCAAGGACCAGTGTCATGGATGATAATTTTTCCACAGGGTGGGGTGGGTGAGGGGTGGTTTCAGGATGATTCAAGTACATTGCATTTATAGTGCACTTTATTTTTATTATTATTACATTATAATATATAATGAAATAGTTATACAACTCACCATGATGTAGAATCAGTGGGAGCTCTGAGCTTGTTTTCCTGCAACTAGACAGTCCATTCTGGGGGTGATGGGAGTCAGTGACAGATCATCAGGCTCTAGATTCTCCTAAGGAGCACACAGCCTATATCCCTCACACGTACAATTCACAATAGGGTTCTCACTCCAGTGAGAATCTAATGCTGCCACTGATCTGACAGGAGGTGGAGCTCTGGCAGTAATGTGAGCGATGGGGAGTGGTGTAAATACAGATGAAGCTTCACTTCCATACCTGCCACTCACCTCCTGCTGTGTGGCACAGTTCCTAACAGGCCATGGACTGGTATTGGTCCTTGTCCCAGGGGTTGGGGACCCTTGT
>NW_016107326.1:5235239-5261577 GCF_001604975.1 Cebus imitator
GCTAGGTATAAATATAATTAATAAGATGCAAGGAAATGTTCTTAGAAATAAATTAGATTGTTAGTTGAAAACATACAGAGCCTAAATATAAGAGAAATGTCATTAGCAAAACTGCTCAACAGGAAGTTTACTGAATTGGAAAGTACTCTTGATTTTATGAATAATTTGAATTGAGGTATTTTTACAGACACCCAGAGATTCCTGTACACCTATGTTACTTGCATTTTTCCAAAATTATACATGTAAAGTATTTGTACAAATAGTGGCCACCAAGAAAAATTTCAGCCGTACATGTAAGATATATGTTATGATACTCAACTTTTTCTGTATCCTTTGTGTTCAAGTTTCTAGAAATTTTCATCTTTGTAAGAATATCATGTGAGTGTGCTAAAGGTTTGTTCTAAGAATCTGGCTGAGCACAGTGGCTCATGCCTGTAATCCCAATACTTTTGAGAGGCTGAGGCAGAAGGATCATTTGAGCCCAGGAGTTCAAGACCAGCCTGGGCAACATAGGGAGATCCCATCTTTATTCATAAAAACAAAACTAGCTGGGCAAGGTGGCATGCATCTGTGGTCCCAACTACTTGGGAGGCTGAGGCAAGAGGATCACTTGAGCCTGAAAGGTCAAGGTTGCAGACTGTGTCTCTCCACCATAGCCTGGGTGACACAGCGAGACCCTGTCTTTAAAAAACTAAAATAAGAATCTATACACAATTCATGGAATGTGTATTATTTTATAGTTTTACTGTATATTAGTTCCTGTCATAACTTCAAATTTCTTGAAAACTTTTGAATTATTTTTATTAAAGACATACAGAAGCAGTCCAGGCACAGTGGCTGACACCTGTAATTCCAACATTTTTGGAAGCCAGGCTGGGTGGGTTACTTGAGCTCAACAGTTTGAGGTTGCAGTGAGCTATGATCATGCCACTGTACTCCAGCCTGGGCAACTATTAGAGAGAAAGAGAGAGAGAGAAGCAGAAATTGAAAGGATACTTTTTGAAATGTACTTAACGTAAAGGTTGTTTTACATGGTTAATTTATTCCTATTTAAAGGAATACTACATTCCTGCCACTTTTCTAGGTGGTGAATATATAGCAGCAACCAAGTAAATATTGCTGCCTTAAGGGTGGTTACTTACCTTTTAGTGCATAATGCTTTAAACAAAATATCTAGTATGTTAAATGGTAATAAGAGCCTTGGAGAAAAATAAAAGAGTGTTCAGGTCTAGCGTGAAAGGTTACACTTTCAAATCTGAACATTAGGGAAAGTGTCAACCAAGACAGTGATGTTTAAAAATATTTCAAGAAGCAAGTTGTGCACATATTAGGGAGAAAAACAATCAGTGAATAAATAACAAGTATAAAGTCTCTATGCCAGGAGCATCATATGTTTAAGAAATAGCCAGGAGGTTAATATGGCTAGAGTAAAATGAGCAACGGGAAAAGTAGGAGATGTAATTACACTGGAAAAGAGTCGAGAGGCAAATTAAACAAGACTTTGTAGGCCACTATAAAGACTTTGTTGTTTTCTATTTTGTTTTGACTCTGAATGAGATCAAAAGCCTTTAGGTTTTGTATGGAGGAGAAACTTAACATGAATTATATTTTAGTAGGGTTATTGTCACTGTTATAAGGACAAAACTGACTGGGGCAAAAAGATAGAAATAGGGAGATCACCTGGAGGTCATTGCAGTAACCCAGATGAGAGATATGGTGACTTGGACTAGAGAATTAGCAGTGGAGGTGGTAAGATACAATCAGGTTCTAGATATAGTGTGTAGGTAGGTTTAATAGAAATTGCTGTTGGATTGAAGAATAGTTTATGAGAGAAATGAGTCAAGGATGGAAGCTTCATTAGCTGAGAAAGGGTAAAGGGGATAATTTGGTTTAGTTTTGTAAAAGTTATGGGAAGTCTTGGTCTCATAGCTTAATATTCCATGGCTAACGTGATACCTTCTCTATAGTGTATAACTGATAGGTTTTATTGACTAATTTAGTAATTTTTTTGTCTCAAACTTGACTTAGACTTTGATAAACTTCTGTTTATGATGGATGGATTTTTAAAATTGATTTCATTATTTGTATTTTATAATGAATTTTAAAGCATATTAATGAAAACACAAAACGTATTTTCTTATCTTGCTAACATTTAAACAAATGAACATATACTGTATAATTTTTTTTGTCTCACTGTATATTCATATCCCTCTTCCCCCTTCTTGGCAAACTTATCTGAAAGTATACTGTTAAATGTTATGTCATGGGTATACTGGAGCATATGTGTTCAATACATGTCATAAATGAAAGCAGCTGGTTTCCTGTGCAGCTAAGAGAAGGCATGCATACAGCTGAGATCTTCAAACTTCAGAACTCATTGGATTCAGTTTCTATCCCGTCGAAGCATGCTGTGATTTCAATTAGTGTAAATGTGTAACAAGCTACCTTAATGGCTTCAAAAATTATTTTGTTTCAGTAGTTAAACTACTAAATCTGTTTAATTTTCTTTCCCTCTGACTTCAGTCCCTACTTACCTATCCTACCTCTTGAAAAGAATATTACACCTATAGTCTTAGTTTTAAACTCAAATCTGAAAAGGCCTTGGCCAGGGTTGGGAAAAAGTTATCATCTCAAAGGGAAAAGCTGAATTCATACACAGGAACTGCAGGATTACTCTGGCGTTTTACTAGTCCCTTGTAGCACTCATAAGTCCCATAAATACCTAATGGAAAAACAGCAGAAAATGAGATCTGCAGCAGCCTTTTGAGATCGAATTTATGTTGCTGAACATTTTTTTGAGGTTGAGTGTAAAGGTCAAAAGAAAGTGGATAGATTAAAGTTGCTGAGTTTTGCAAACTTAAGGCCATTTTTAAAGGTTTCTCTTTCTGTAGCAAGAAAATTTCAAGATAAATGGCTTTGCTTCATTAGCTGAAATGTCATGTCTTCATTTAATATCTGTTACCTGAGACATTTCGTGATTTGGTGGCATTTATATACAATAAATAAAAATCTCAATCCACTTTAACAAATCTAGATAAATTTATGAAATTGCAGATCTTTCCAAGAATAGCATGATGATAAATTAGTGTATACATACATGTTTGTATTGCCATGTATATATGTATTTTAAGTGACATATTTTAGATATTTTTAGATAATATAGAAGGAAAAGATAAAAATCAAAGTTTTGTACTTTTAAAGTATGGGTTATTGATCCAGCAGCATAATTATAACCCTCTTTTTTAAAAATTATTTCTTCTGTTACACTACTACAATGAAGGTAAATGACCTCAAAGAAAAGATAGTGGTATGTTTTAGCATTGAAACAAAATTCATGGATGCTTTTAGTGGTCTCTTTACCTTTTGAACAATCTTTTAACACAGTGTTACTGGTGCAAGCCTATATCTAAGAAACTGGGAGTTACTAGGGTACTATAGACTTGATGCAATGAAGAACAATGAACTGTCATTTCTGGACATCTCTGTTCCGAGTTGATAGTACAGAAAGCTACCACATGTGTTAACGTGACATTATAGATTATTTATAACCCCAGGGCTTTCTTTGTGTCTTTGATTTCATAGTTCAGATTGCTCACTCATTAATACTTAGAATTCAAAAGAATAAGATAAAAATGTTTGACTTACTACATTCATTGCTGGATTACAATAAAAAGTTTTCATGGCAATTATCTAGTAGATAATTTCATAGTAGAATAATATATGAAGTGAAATCTTTTCTTTTTTATGGTAGTTGATATTTAATAGTAAAGCTATTCACTTTAGGAATTCAGATTATGGGAGTCTTGTCTCCATTTTTCTCTGTTTACTTTTTCAAAAAAATTTTAAGGAAAATATTAATTTTCATTATCATTTAAATCTCTATATTAAACATTAAGTGATCTTTTTATGCCTTAGAAACACAATGAATATAAATGTTATTTTTGTATTATAGTTGATTTTATAATTTCAATTCATTTCTATTAAATATTTTGATGAACATTTTTATGAAACTAGGTAGAGGTCACAAATCTCATTAGTCACTGACAGCTAATTCTCAAACCCAGGTCTTTTCCTGTATACCACATTTCCTCATTAGTTCTCACTACACTGTATGGCTATTTCCTCCTCTTAACTTTTTGTATTTTATTACACTGTTAAAGTACAACTATACTTCTCAAGTGCCCTTTTCCATTCAGTAAGGGTCCCGGGTGAGCAATGATTCTGATTGGGGAAGAGGGAGAAGATGGTGTTGTAGCAAGTAGTATCAAAAAGCCCTTAGGAAGGTAGATAGATGTATAATTTTGTCTCTTAAAGAGAGCCTTTTTTCCCCACTATTTTCATAAAGACAAAGGCTCTGCCTTAACTTTTTTGCCATTCTTATTTTTAAGACCAACCATTAGAGGTTGTTTTTGATGTTGAGATGAAGAATTCAGGGAAGTCAAAACCTCCTTGACTTTTATAGTTTTAACAAATTTGTGCTCTCCAAACCTTCATAAAGTAATGTCTAGTGATCCTTTCAGATATGATGTGCTGTCATGTCTGTTTTTAATGATAATTTTTAACAGCATGATATTTAGTATTTTAGCTAGTTACAACCAGTAAAATTTATTATATATACTCTTTGCTCATCAATAGAGCCTGTTGTGAATGAGTCAGTATTATATACTGGATAGAGCATTAGATGGCAAACTGGGTCTCAAATATTCTTAGGCATAGTTTTGCCACTGATTCATATAATATGCAAGTTTACTAACCTTTCTGGGCCTACAGTTGTCTTCTGAAATAGAAAGATGAATAGGGTTATCTCTAAAGTCTGTCCAAATCTGAGGATCTATTTTGTTATAGAAAACATTTAATCATACACACAAAAACAGAATAAAAATAAATAGCATAATGAATCCCTGTGTACTCATTACCTGTCCTTATACATTATCAACAGTTATCCCTTAGTATCTTCTAATACTTAGTTCGTATTAAAATTTCAATTTTATCTAGTCCATATTAAAATATCATCTCAGTAATAAGTTTCCAGTTGCTTTGTTTTGTTCAAACTATAACCTAGACAAGGGGTGTGTGTATGTGTGTATGAGTGCATGTGTTTGTAGGGGGGAGGGTGTGTGAGAGAGAGAGAGATAGATCTAGTTGTGTTTGTTAATACTTGTGGTCAAAAATACATACCATAAAATTTCCCACTTTAGGCTGGACATGGTGGCTCAAACCTGTAATCCCAGCAATCTGGAGGGCCAAGGCTGAAGGATTGCTTTTGCCCAGGAGTTTGAGACCAGCCTGGGCAATGTGGCAAAACCCCATCTTTATAGAAAAATATGAAAATTAGCCAGGCATGGTAGCATGCACCTGTAGTCTGAGCTATTCAGGAGGCTAAGGTGAGAAAATCACTTGAGCCTAGGAGTTCGACACTGCACTAGCTGTGATTGCACCACTGCACTCCAGCCTCGGTGATAGAGTGAGCCCTTGTCTCAAGAGAAAAATATTTTTTAACCTTGTTATTTATTTTTTAGGGATAGTGTCTCCCTGTGTCACCCAAAACTGGAGTACAGTAGTGCGCAGCATAGCTCACTGTAACCTTCAACTCCTGGGGCTCAGTGATCCTCCTACTTCAGCCTGCCAAGTAGCTAAAACAACAGGCACGCATCACTATGCCCAGCTAATTTTTAAAATTTTTTGTAGAGCTGGGGTTTTGCCATGTTGCCCAAGCTGTTCTCAAACTCCTGGCTTCAAGTGATCCTCCTTTCTTGGTCTCCCAAAATGTTTTGATTATAGGCATGAGCCACCATGCCTAGTCCATCTTAACCATTTTTAAGTGTAAAGTACAGTAATGTTAACTATATGCACATTGTTGTACAGTATGTTTCTTGTACAAACACCTTGCAAAACAGAAACTCTATAGCCATTGAACAGCAACTCCCTTTTGCTACTTTCGTACAGCCCAAGGCAACCACCATTCCACTCTGATTCTGTGAATTTGACGATTTTAGATATTTCATTTAAATGGAATCATGGTTTGTGGCTGGATTTTTATGGCTAGCTTATTTCACTTCCTTAGCATAATGTCCTCAAGGTTCATCCATCTTGTAGTATATGACAGGATTTCCTTCTCTCTTTCTCTCTCTCTCTCTCTTTTTAATTTTTGAGATGGAGTCTTGCAATGTCATCCAGGCTGGAGTACACTGGCACGATCTCAGCTCACTGCAGCTTCCGCCTCCCAAGTTAAAGTGATTCTCCCCTCTCAGCCTCCCAAGTAGCTAGGACTACAGGCGTGTGCCGCCACACCCAGCTAATTATTATTATTATTATTTTTTTTAGTAGAGATGGGGTTTTGCTATGTTAGCCAGGATGGTCTCAATTTCCTAAACTTGTGACCCGCCTGCCTCAGCCTCCCAAAGTGCTGGGATTACAGGTATGAGCCACTTTGCCAAGCCCTCCTTCTCTTATTTTTAAGGACAAGCAATATTCCATTTGGAATATATACCACATTTTCTTTCTTTTCTTTTAGATGGAGTCTCGCTCTGCCGCCCAGGCTGGAGTGCAGTGGCGCAATCTCGGCTCACTGCAACCTCCCTCTCCTGGGTTTGAGCAATTCTGCCTCTGCCTCCTGAGTAGCTGGGGCTGCAGGCTCATGCAACCATGCCTGGCTAATTTTTGTATTTTTAGTAGAGACAGGGTTTCAATGCATTTGCCAGGCTGGTCTCGAACTCCTGACCTCAGGTGATCAGCCTGGTCAGTCTCCCGAAGTGCTGGTTTTACAGATATGAGCCACTGCACCCAGCCACATTTTCTTGATACATTCATCTGCTGATAGACATTTAGACTGCTTTCACCTCTTTGCTATTTTGAATAATTCTGTGATGAATATGGGTGTACAAATATCTCACCAACATCTTGTTTTCATATATTTTGGATATATTTCCACAAGTGAGGTTGCTGGCATTTTAAATTTTTTGAGGACCCTTCATAGTGTTTTCATAGTGGCTGTGTCACCTAACATTCTCAGCAACAGTGCACAAGGGTTTCAGTTTCTCCACATCCTCACTAGCAGTTGTTATTTTTCTGTTTGTTTTTTATATAGTGGCCATCCTAATGAGTATAAGATATCTCATTGTGGATTTAATTTGCATTTCCCTAATGATTAGTGATGCTGAATGTTTTTTCATATACTTTTTGGCCATTTTATATCTTCTTTGAAAAATGTCATTCAAGCCCTTAACCAATTTTTTAGTTAGGTTCTTTTGGGGCTGGGGTATTGTGGAGTTTGTCATATATTCTGGATATTTCCTCCTTATTAGATAGGTGGTTTGTAACTATTTTCTCTCACTTCATAAGTTACCTGTTTACTCTCTTTTTTCCTTTACTGTGCAGAAGTTTGAAGTTTGTAAGTTTGGTAGTCCCATTTGTCTTATTCTTCCTTTTGTTTGCCGGTGCTTTTGGTACCTTGTCTAAGAAATCATTATCAAATTCATTGCCATGAAACTTTTTTCTCCAGTGTTTTCTTCTAGGGGTTCTAAAGTTTTAGATTTTAAATTTAAGTATTTAATTTATTTTGAGTTCATTTTTATATATGCAATAAGATAAAGGTCTAACTGCATTCTTTTGCATGTGGATATCCTGTTTTCCCCACCATTTCTTGAAGAAACTATCCTATATGCATGTGGTAACCTTGGCACCTTTGTTGAAAATTATTTTATCACATATATGTGGGTTTATTTTGTGAATCTCTCTTCTGTTTCATTGGTCCATATGCCTGTCTTTGTACTAGTACTATACTGTTTCAATTGCTCTTGCTTTATAGTATGTTTTAAAATCAGGAACTCTGAGACCTCTATCTTTGTTTCTCTTTCTTGAGATTGTCTTGGTTATTTGGGGGGCCTTTCCATTTTTTTTTTCTTTAATTCTACTTTAAGTTCTGGGGTACATGTGCAGAACATGTAGGTTTGTTACATAGGTATACATGGGCCATAGTGGTTGACTGCATCCATCACCCCATCATCAACATTAGGTATTTCTCCTAATGCTATCCCTCCCCTAGGCCCCCACCCCCCAACAGGCCCTGGTGTGTGATGTTCCCCTCCCTGTGTCCATGTGTTTTCATTGTTCAGCTCCTACTTAAGAGTGAGAACATGCAGTATTTGGTTTTCTGTTCTTGTGTTAGTTTGCTGAGAATGATGGTTTCCAGCTTCATCCATGTCCCTGCAAATGACTTAAACTCACCCTTTTAATGGCTGCATGGTATTCCATGGTATATATATGCCACATTTTCTTTATCCAGTCTATCATTGATGGACATTTGGGTTGGTTCCAAGTCTTTGCTATTGTGAACAGTGCCGCAGTAAACATATGTGTGCATGTATCTTTATAATAGAATGATTTATAATCCTTTGGGTATATACCCAGTAATGGGATTGCTGGGTGAAATGGTATTTCTGGTTCTAGATCCTTGAGGAATTGCCACACTGTCTTTCACAGTGGTTGAACTAATTTACATTCCTACCAACAGTGTAAAAGCGTTCCTGTTTCTCCACATCTTCTCCAGCATCTGTTGTCTCCTGGTGTTTTAATGATCATCATTCTAACTGGCATGAGATGGTATCTCATTGTGGTTTTGATTTGCGTTTCTCTAATGACTAGTGATGATTAGCTTTTTTTAATTTGTTGGCTGCATAAATGTCTCCTTTTGAGAAGTGTCTGTTCATATCCTTTGTCCACTTTTTGGGGTTGTTTTTTCCTGTAAATTTGTTTAAGCTCTTTGTGGATTCTGGATATTAGCCCTTTGTCAGATAGATAGACTGCAAAAATGTTCTTCCATTCTGTAGGTTGCCTGTTCACTCTGATGATAGTTTCTTTTGCTGTGCAGAAACTCTTCAGTTTAATTATATCCCATTTGTCTATTTTGGCTTTTGTTGCCATTGCATTTGGTGTTTTAGTCATGAAGTCTTTGCCCATACCTATGTCCTGAATGGTATTGCCTAGGTTTTCTTCTAGGGTTTTTATGGTTTTAGGTCTTACATTTAAGTTTTTAATCCATCTTGAGTTAATGACTACGGGCATGTGCTGTGCCATCACACCAAGCTAATTAAAAAAAATTTTTTTTGTAGAGATAGAGTGTTGTTCTGTTGCCCAGGCTAGTCTTGAACTCTGGCCCCAAGTAGTCTCCTGCCTTGGCCTCCCATAATGCTGGGATTAAAGACATGCCCAGCAGATCTTTAAATGATACTTTGAAGAACCTGAGCACACGCATATGTTTCTTCATTCTTTGTTAGTAACTCTCAGTTCTTTATGTAGCTTTATTTTTCTGTCACCTGGTGTATATATTCCTTGGATTATATGTTTGCTCTCTGTCTCCATCTATAGAATACAGCTATCAGTAGTAAAGGGATTTGTCTGATTTGTTCTGTGTTGAATTCTGAAGTTAGTGTTTAATATTTAGCATATATGTAATAAACATTTATTGAATTAATGAGGCCAGAATTCATGATTCTGCCCCATTCTCCATCTTTATAAGTACTTTGATTGTTTTGATTGCTCACAAAAAGATTTCTTTTAAATTTTGAATTCCTACGGCGGAGGCACGGTGGCTCACACCTGTAATCCCAGCACTTTGGGTGGCTGAGGAGGGCAGATCGCCATGCCAAGAGATGAGACCATCCTGGCCAAAAGGGTGAAACCCCGTCTTTACTAAAAAATAACAAAAATTAGCTGGGCATGATGGCACACTCTTGTAGTCTGCTACAGGAGTAGACTTGGGAGGGTGAGGCAGGAGAATGGCTTGAACCTGGAAGGTGGAGGTTGCAGTGATCCCAGATCACGCCACTGCACTCCAGCCTGGTGCATGGCGCCTGGCAACAGAGCAAGACTCGGTCTACAAAAAAAAATTGAATTCCTGTGCCTTTACTCAAATATGCCTTGGTCTTAACTACTGTGTGTCAATGCTGTGCTCTTTCCAACTATATTTTCACGTGCTTTTTCTAGAAAGTTCTTCCATAGGTATCTTTTTTAAAAAAAATTTTTTTTGAGACAGGGTCTTACTCTGTCTCCTAGGCTGGTGTGCAGTGGCACTGTCTCTGCCCACTGCAACCTCCATCTCCTAGGCTCAAGTGATTTTCCCACCTCAACTTCCCGAGTAGCTGGGACCACAAGCACGTACCACCATACCCAACTAGTTTTTGTATTTTTTGTAAAAATGGGGTTTCACCAGTTGCCAGGCTAGACTCAAACACCTGGGCTCAAGCAGAGCTCACCTCAGCCTCCAAAATCCTCACTCCTGGGATTACAGGTGTGAGCCATCGTTCCCAGTCTCATGTATCTTTATATTAGGATTGCATCTTCTGTTTTCTTACTGTTCCCACTGGCTTGATTTATCATTTTCTATATCTTTTAGCCACTTTTTTTTTTTCTTTTCTTTTCTCCCTGCCCCTCTCTTTTAGCCACTTTGAATCGGTTTGCTTTAGTGTCTCTATGTCATACAGCAGATAATTTTCTTTTGCTTCCTGCGGCAATTTGAATATACTTTCATGTCAATAGCTGGTGATATATTTGGCCTCAAACCTGTCATGTTATTCTATAATTACTAAATATGTATGTGTACATTTTTTCTATGTGGTTTATTCTCTTTGCTATTTTTAAATTTTTTATTCTGGCATTTTGGGAAGGTTTATATTTCTTTTCTAGCCATTAGCTTTTCTTTTAAGTGTATTTTTTATGATGGCTTTAATCCTCTTTTTTGTTATAACATTCTACTCTCCTATCAGTTTTAAATGGTATACTTTGATTCTCACCTATTATCTATACAACAGTGATTTTATTCTGCATTTTTCTCTCGCTTCTTTGTTTTAAAATTGTATTATGTCTACTTTGTCACAGTATGTAGTGTTTACAGACTATCTTCTTTCCATCCTTTTAATTTGTAATTATAATTCTCTTATTAAATGTAATGTGGTTTACCAGCAACAGTCCTGTGTTTCAGTTTTTTCCCAATCATGCTTGGATGAAGCTTATCTTCTAATACATTTCTCAGGAAAGGCATATGTGTACAGGATCTTCTGTGTTCTCTTTTTCCTATTACTTTATGCTTTCTCCTACACAAAGACAGCTTGGCTGCATATAAAATCCTTGGCTTTATTTCTTGGAGAAAATGTTCTGGTATTGTCTTGCTTCATGTATTTCTCTAAGTCTAAGGCAGCCTAATTTTCTTTCTGTCTGTCTATCTGTCTCTCTCTCTCTCTCTCTCTCTCTCTCTCTCTCTCCTTTCTTTGTTTCCTTTCTCGACAAAATCTCACCCAGGCTGGAGTACAGTGTGATGTGATCATACTTCACTACAGCCTTGCTCTCCTTGGGTCAATTATCCAGCCGCAGCCTCCTGAGTAGCTAGAACTACAGGCATGTGCCACCATGCCTGGCTAATTTGTTTTATTTATTTATTTTTTTGGTAGAGACAGAGATCCTACTGTGTTGCCTAGGCTGGTATCAAACTCCTAGCCTCAAATGATCTACCTCAGCCTCCCAAAGTGTTAGGATTATAGTCATGAGCCACACACCTGGCCCCTAGCCTAATTTTCTTACTCTTATTAGTAATTTTATCTTTTTGCCTATAGGCCTGAGAATGCTTTTTTGTCATTAAGATCTAATAATTTTACCAGGATGTGTCTTAGACCTTTCTTGTTTGGGGTCAGTTTTTCCAGATATTCAATAATAAGCCGGAACTATAGTTTCCGGCTTATATAGTAATATGCCTACACATGCTTCTACATCAGCAGCATATCTTTTGACTGTATAGATTTAAGTTTTCTTCTATTTCTGGAAAGTTTTCTTAGACTATATTTTAAATATTTAATTTCATTGTGTTATTTTTTTCCTCAAGGATTCTAACTGTCTTTATGTTGGATCTTCTTTGCCTGTCTTCCATTTTCTCTACTTTCTTTTTTTATTTCTTTCTTTTCTCATTTTAATTCTTTTGGTTATTTGCCTTTATTTCTTCAGTGTACCTTATTAGATTTTCACTTTATTAATGTATTCTACATTAAGTACTTTGTAATTTATTTCTGGGATTTTTTTTCTTCTTATTGCATTTATTTCTTGATTAATTTGTCCTAGTAATGTTGAAGACGTGGTCATGTATTGTTTTATTTGTACTTCTTATGGCTTATTGAGAGAATATGAAGATAAATTTGGTTTCAGATTATTGCTATTACCCTAAAATAGATTTGGAACTGTTTTTCTGTGCTACTACTTTGTTACTCTAACTTAGGGATGTCATTTGTATTATCTTAGATTTACTTTTTCTCTTGTTTCTATCCTTTTCTCACTAATTTATTTTATTTTGTTCCTATTTCATTTTGCTTGCTTTACACAGTCCTGACCTCCATTTTATTTACTGTATTTTTATCAATGCCTTTCTCCATTTCTTTGATGGTCATATTTTTCTTTTACACTCTCTTGAGCCCAGCCAGTTTGTGTTTCACCATCTGTTAATATATTTATTTATAACTTCTCTATACTTTAGTGTCTCTGCTTAATAGGACTAATTGTTTCATGAATTTTGTCCATACGTTTGCTTATAACTGATGTGTGTTCCGTTACTATATATTTCTGTTAAATGTCTTGTATGTGTCATTTACTTCGCTAATTTTTTACTTCTGTCCTCATACAGGTTCTGTTCTGGTTCCTTTTTCATTTCTCATCTATGCATTATAGTGTTTTCCTACACCAGCTAGTTTACATAAGGTTTAATTAAGGAAGGGGTTACACATGTATTTTATACTGTGAAGAATTGTCCATATGATGCACATATACCAGTTCAATTAACGGTATTAACTCAGGATGATACAAATGGTGACTAAGTATTATTTCCTACCGCTATCCCTAAGCACCTTATTTCACATTTTCTTTTCCTTAACCCTTGGTGACATCTAGGGAAGATTCACTGTAGTTTTTAGTCACTTTTAGCTATTAAGAAAATTGCCCTACTTTTGGTGATTTAAACAAGTTTTAAGTCTATTGTTAAAAATGTCAGTCTTATACTGTATTTGTATTAGTCCTTTCTTGTACTACTATGAAGAATACCTGAGACTGGGTAATTTATAAAGAAAAGAATTTTAATTGGTTTATGGTTCTTCAGGCTCTACAGGAAGTGTGGCTAGTGACGCCTCAGGAAAATTTCAATCATGTCAGAAGGGAAAGCAGGCACATCTTACATGGCTGGAGCAGAAGGAAGCAAGACAAGGGGGAGGTGCTACACACTGTTAAACAACCAGATCACATTGAGAGTTCATGCACTATCACAAGAACAGCAAGGGGAAAATACACCCTCATGATCCAATCATCTCCCACCAGGTCCTTCTTCCAACATTGGGGATTACAATTTGACATGCAATTTGGGTGGGGACACAGACGAAACCATATCATTCTGCCCATGCCCTCTCTCAAATCTCATGTTCTTCCTACAGTGCAAAATAGAATCATCCCTTCTTAAACCCCCGCCCCCCCCCCCCATCTTAATTCATCTCGGCATTAACTTAAAAGTCCACAGTCTGAGGTCTAATTGGAGACAAGGCAAGTCTCTTCTGCCTCTGAGCCTATAAAATAAACTTAGTTACTTCCATGATACAATGGAGATACAGCATTGGGTAAATACTCTTGTTCCAAAAGGGATAAATCAGCAAGAAGAGAGGGGCTACAGGCCTCATGCAAGTCCAAAACCCAGCAGTGCAGTCATTAAATCTTAAAGCTCCAAAATAATCTTTGACTCTGTATCTCCCATTCAGGCCATACTGATGCAACAAGTAGGCTCCCAAGCCCTGCAGAGCTACAGGTGCAGAACTCCCAAGGGCTTGGGCAATTCTGCACCTGTGGCTCTGTAGGGCTTAGTTCCCATGTCAGCTCTCAAGGGCTGGCGTTGAGTGCCTGTAGCTTTTCCACTTGCATGTTGCAAGCTGTCAGTGGACCTACCATTCTGGGGTCTGAAGAACAGTGGCCCTTTTTTCACAGCTCCACTAGGCAGTTCCCCAATGGAGACTCTGTATAAGGGCTCCAACGGCACATTTCACCTCTGCATTGCCTTAGTAGAGGTTCTCCATGAGGGTTCACCCCTGCAGCAAACTCCTGCCTGAACATCAGGTGTTCCTATACAAGCTCTGAAATCTAGACCGCCCTCTGCACACCCACAGGCTGAAGACCAGGTAGAAGCTGCCAAGGCTTACAGCTTGCACCTTCTGGAGCAATGGCCTGAGATGTATCTGGGGCCCTTTTTCCACGGCTGGAGTGGCTGGGACACAGGGAGCAGTATCAAGGTTGCATAGAGCAGCTGGTCCCTGAGCCTGGCCTGGGAAAGCACTCTTCACTTTTATGCCTCTGGGCTGGTGATGGGAGGAGCTACTGGAAAGTCTCTTAAATTAGAGGCATTTTCCCCATTGTCTTGGCTATTAACTTTTGGCTCCCCTTATGCAAATTTCTACAGCCAACTTAAATTCCTGCCCAGAAAATGAGTTTCTCTTTTCTGCCATGATTAGGCTGTACGTTTTCCAAACTTTCCAAATTCTGTTTCCCCTTTAAATATAAGTTCCAGTTGCTGATCATCTCTTTGCTCACGCATAAAAGCATATGCTGTTAGAAGCAGATAGGATACATTTTGAATGCTTTCCTGCTTAGATATTTCTTCTGCCAGATACCATAAATCATCTCTCTCAAGTTCAAAGTTCAACATTTCAGTAGAGGAGGAGTATAATGCTGCTAGTGTCTTTGCTAAAGCATCACAAGAGTGACCTTTACTCCAGTTCCCAAGAAGTTCCTCATCTCCATCTGAGACCTCCCCAGTCTGGACTTCACTGTCTTATCACTGTCACCATTTAGGTCACAACCATTAAACAAGTCTCTAGGAAGTTACAAACTTACCCTTACCTTCCTGAATTCTTATGAGCCCTCCAAACTGTTTCAACCTCTGCGCATTACCCTGTTCCAAAGTTGCTTCCACATTTTGAGGTATCTTTATAGCTATGCCCCAGTGGTTGGTACCAATTTTCCGTATTAGTTTGTTCTCACTCTGCTATAAAGAACTACCTGAAACTGGGTACCTTATAAAGAAAAGAGGTTTAATTTACTCATGTTTCCACAGGCTCCACAGGACACATGGCTGGGGAGGCCTCAGGAAGCTTACAATCAGGAAGAAGGAGAAGCAGGCACATCTTAAATGGCTGAAGCAGAAGTAAGAGAGACAAGGGGGAGGTGCTATACATTTTTAAACAACCATATCTCTCCCATTATCACAAGAACAGTGAGAGGAATATCTGTCCCACAAGGCCGCTCTTCTAACATTTGGGATTAAAATCAACATGTGATTTCAAAGGGAACACAAATGCAAGCCATATCAGTGTTAATTTTTTTATTATTATTTTTATTGCAAAGCTCAGCTTTCCAATATACTCTGCTCATAAATTGAAATTTTTAACATTATTTAAATGTCAGTTTTCCCTACAGGGAACCATAGAATCAATGCCTTTCCAACCAAAAAACAAGATTTTTGTGAAACTTTACCATAAATTTCTATGGAAAAGGCAAGAATAATCAAGCTACTCTTGAAGAGTGACAACAAAGAGAAGTGTGATGTAGCCTACCATATATCTGATGTAGCCTACCATATATATTCTGTGATTTTTGTAATATAGCAGTTCACTATTAGTGGTAGGCCAGTGTAATGGGACAGAGAGAACAGAGACACACCCTTCATTCCTTTCCTTAAGGAAGTGGTTGATTATTCAGTAAATGGTGCTGAGATAATTATTTTTTCATAACAAAAAAATGAAATCAAATTTCTGTTTTATACTATACACAAAAATCAATTTCAGGTGGATCTAAATGTGAAGGGTAAAATGACAGAGGTTTTGGAAGGTAACTTTGGAGAATATCTGTATGATCTTGGGGTGCGGAAAATTTCTTGAAAAGGACACAAAAGCATAAAGGCAAAGAATAATAAGTTGTACCACATTAAAATTAAGAGCCTTTGTTTATCAAAAGATACCTTTAAGAGAATAAAAGGCAAGCCACTAAGTAGGAGAAGATATGTATGACACAAATAACCAAGAGAGAATATACGTAATATATTTTTTAAATTTTAGAAATCAATATGAAAAAGACAACACACAAGAAAAATAGTCAAAAGTTACCAACAGGAAATTTACCTTAGAAGAAAATCACATATGTATTGAAGGAATGAAAAATTGTTCTACCTCATTATTAATTAGGGAAATACATTAGCCAGGCATGGTGGCACATGCCTGTATTCCCAGCAATTCAGGAGGCTGAGTTGGGAGTATTGCTTGAGCCCAGGATGTCAAGGTTGCGGTGTGGTATGATCTTACCACTGCACTCCAGCTTGGGTCACAGTGAGACCCTGTCTCAAAATAAATAAAAAATAAATAATCCCTTGAAATATCAGAGAAATTCAAGTGTAATCCACAATGAGGTATCTTTTTATACCAATCAGTTGATAACAGTTTTAAAGTGTAACAATTTCAAATAGGTAAAATTAGAACTACTGATTCTTACACACTTGAAGATAGAAATTCCTTACTATCCAGAAAATGTTATTGCTTTTGGTCATTATATCCAATATCGAGAACTTAGTCTAATAAACTATGAACAAGGCCTCTCCCAAGAACATTTAAAACATAATTGTGAGAACTTAAAATGTAATTGGAGGTGTGTTTTAATGATGTTTATTTATTAGAAGAATCAATATTGTAAAGACTCTTAACATTGTCCATTTTAGTCTGTCAATTCAATGCAATTCTGATTAAAATCCTAACAAACAGGGGTATATATAAATGTAAATTGACAAACTAATATTTACATGTTTTTGGAAATTCAAAGGATAAAAATAGCCAAGACCATCTTGAAGATAAATAAGATGGGAGAATTTAATTTACAGGTGCCATGGGTGGGCTTTTCCCCCCACCCAAATCTCATCTTGAATTGTAAAATCCCCATAATCCCTACGTGTTGAAGGAGAGACCTAGTGGGAGGTAATTAGATCATGGGGGCAGTATCTTTCAGGCTGTTCTTGTGATAATGAGTGAGTTCTCATGAGATCTGGTGGTATTGCAAGTGTCTGATAGTTTTCTTTTACGTACTTGCTCTTTCTTTCTTGCCTGCCACCATGTAAGATGTGTCTCTTCTCCTTCTGCCATGATTGTAAGTTTCCTAAGGTCTCCCCCTTGTCTCTCTTCCTTCTGCTCCAGCCATTTAAGATGTGCCTGCTTCCCCTTCTTCCTGATTGTAAGTTTCTGGAGGCCTCCCAGCCATGTGTCCTGTAGAGCCTGTGGAACTATAAGCCAATTAAACCTCTTTTCTTTATTAATTGACTCACAGTTCCACATGTCTGGGGAACTGTGAGTCAATTAAATGTCTTTAGAAATTACCCAGTCTTGGGCAGTTCTTTATAACAGTGTGAGAACAGACTAATACAACTGGATATTGAGTCATCTTATAAAGTTAAAATAATATTTTATTTTATTGGTGCATTGGTGCAATAATAAATAATGGAACAGAATAGGGAACCTGAAAACATACCAACAGTTATAGTCTTCCATTTTGATTACGTGTTGGAGCTGGTGTTTAAAACGTGTTACTTTCATTAGATGTTTCAAAATTTTATAATGAATATGTACTTTTAGTCAAAATTTATTTACTTGAGAAGCAAAGCGATGTTGTGGATTATGGTCTCTGATACTATAATGTGAGTTTGATCCAAATATGAGTTCCAGTCCCAGTTCTATCATGTACTTACCAGCTGTTTATGGTAGTTATTCAACTGGTCCGTGATTCTTAGTTTTTTTAATCTATAACATGAGATAATAAAATTACCTCTCAGGATTATGGTGAGAATTTGACATAATAAGTATAATCCTGCTGGCACATGCTGTTCCCTTGATGAGGGGAATTTGTTATTACGTTTCTTAGGAATACAAAACTTCTGTTTATTCTTGGTAAGAATTCATGATTCCCAGATCTGTGTGTACTACGTATTATATTCAAGGTTATCAAATTGTATCTTTGGTAATGGTTGCCACTGGCACTTTTTTGAGTATGTACAGCTCCTTATTCAGAGTTGTTTTCTAATCATGATTAGTTTGTGTAGTTTTGGAAGAGCCATATTGCTGCCCTGTATTCATAAAGCAGTCTTGTAAATACTGATTATGATAGCATTTTGAAAAATTAATAGCCTCCAAAATCATTAATTTTTTTTTAAATAATGCAGTTAAATTTAGAAAAGGGTTAGCCATAGATGTTTTATAGTTAATCCTATTGTCATTAATCTAAGTTAGTGGAACCTAATTTTTATATGTGCTAATAATTGCTATTAAGAATTTTGTTAATTGTGTATACATTGGTGCTTGCTCAGAATGAATGATAGGGGAAAACTCCACAAAATATAGCACTTAACATTAATTTTTTATTATATAGAAAAAGCTTTATGAGTTATAGTCTTAAAATTTTTAGTGTTTATTTTATGAAATATTTCATTTTTTTTCCTGGGCACTTTCAAATTGAGATGAGGGTGGTAGAATTTGCCAGTTTATTTTTTGGCTATTTTTTTAAACACATCTTAATTTGAAAACAAATTTAGTAATATTTTTCTCAACATCCTGAAATTGTGTAACCTGTAGAAACTTCCCACTTTCTTTTTGACCTTATTCTTAAATACCACATTAAATATAGGACAAATAAGTCACAAAGCTTGCTTATCAAAACAGAGTATTGTATTTGACTTTCCATCAGAGCTTTTGGGGAAGACCTCACAGTATTGTACTGTGTCCCAAGATGCAAAATATCAATCTTTAAATAATGAAAATAAAGGAAATGCCAATAGAAAATTAGAGGAAATATTAGAACACTTAAAAACAGCATATTGCAACCTGCATTGATTATTATCTTTCACATTCAACATATTATTTGACTTATCTAAAAATCACGCTTTCAGCCAATCAGTACTTATAATAATTCTATTTAATCTTTTAAGAAGGAGAGGTAATCTACCCTCACCGAGTGATTCAGTGTAGCATCCTAACTAATAGTGACTTAATGTCTGTCCAAATGGCATGCAATGAGAAGTATGAAACATTGTATACTTTCTTGCCTAAGACAGTTAACTGAATCTAATCATAAAGTTCAGACACATCTTCACTGTGGAGCATTTCTACAAGACAATGGCCTGGACTCTTTAAAAATGTCACTGTCAAGAAAGACAGTAAAGAGAATGGAAAGAGACCGTTTCAGAGATTAAGGGAGACTAAAGAGACTTAACAAGCAAATGTAATACTAGATCCTTGACTATATATTAGATAATATTACATCACTGCCACATTTTGTGCTTATATAGGAAAATGTCCTTGGTCTTAGAAGATACATACTGAATGTATCATAAATAAGGTCATAATGTCTGCAACTTGTTTTCCAGTGGTTTGAGAGGAAGAACTTCGTGTGTGCGTGTGTGTGTGTGTGTGTGTGTGTGTGTACTTGTGTGTGTTGTTCTGTGTGTACAGAACATGTTCTAATTGATACATATAGGTAAATAGTATAAGAGTGTTCATTTGTACTCAGTTTTTTCTGTAGGCTTGGTTTCAAAATCAAAATTTGAAAAACCTTCAGGGAAAATATTTTTAAAATATGGTAATAATAAATTAACACACTAGATAAACTTTTTATAGGTTTCATGAGTTTTTTTTCCTTCAGAAAATCATGTTTATGTAGATAGCAGAATGTTTCTCCTCTTAAAACTTTTCTAAATTTTAGATGTCAGAAATGTAGACTTCTAAATTTTTTTTCCATTTCATTTGTAAATGTTAATGAAAACTAGACTTTTACAACATTAAAGACATTTAATTGGTCTATGTGGGATTTCATGTTTTGCTTTATTCAACAGCTATATATTGAACATTTAGGTGATGAGACTGAGTAGCTAAACTTAGATGCTCTCTATTAAGATTGTCCAGATTCCATCTGATCCCATCACTTACCACCTTTGTGATCTTGGACAAGTAATTTGAGATATCTGTGTCTCATTCTCTTCAAATATCCAACAGGGTAATAGTAGTACATACCAGTTTCTTAGGATTTTAGTAATGCTTAAATGAGTTAATATATTTGAAGCACTTATGAAACAGCCAGGTTCATAGTAATTTTCTAAAAATTATACCTACTTACGACATGTATCTTTGCTGAGGAAATAATGAGTAAGAATACAAGACCGGACAGCCATTGAGTAGTGAAGAAGTTTTACAATCATGGTAATTACGCCTTTTATATTAAAAGAAAGTTCATATGGAACATTTGCTTATATGTTTCATCTTCTTTTCAATCAGATAATAAGTTCTCCAGTGTAGAAGGGAGATGTCAGCCTTACACATAAAAATACACCTGTCAGAGATTATGTAAGTGTCAAAATAATACTATATGGAGAAATTCAGGACATTTGGATAAATAAAGGAATGTCATGCATTTTGGATAGAACATAGAGAAGTGAGGAAAGGAGACATTCCCAGCTGAAATAATAGCTTAATGACTTGAACAAGGATGCAGATGCATGTAGTATACACAGTGGACTAGACAATTTGTGTGTGCATGTACATATGTGAAAAAAAGTCTTTGAAATGTTTGCATTTCAATTAAATTCTGATTTTAAGAATTTATTTTCCCACCATATTCTGTGTTTGCTATCATCCTGTTTCCTAAGGCATTCTTTGAAACAGACATAGACCTAGTCCTGAAAATGCTGCTCTTATTGTTCAGATACAAAGCAGGATGAGAGATTTCTTTTTCTTTACGATTCCAACTGGAATAGTATGGCTCAACCTAAGTTCTGTACAAAATTACTTAATGATAACTCCCAAAATTAAACCAATTTCTATTTTCTCCAGTTAAAAGAGAATGCACAGGTTTTTTTAGATCTAAGACACATTATTATATCTATTTCCTAAAATCACTAGATGTCCATGGGAAAGAAAAAACTCTTGTGTAAGTAGGAATAATATAATGGGATTTGAAATGCTGTCTTACGAGATTCTTTAAAATCATGTGAAATAGTTTCTATGATTTTTTTTTGTCTTGTTTTTTTTCTTTGTTGGGGGGAGTGGGGAGACGGAGTCTTGCTCTGTCGCCCAGGCTGGAGTGCAGTGGCATGATCTCAGCTCACTGCAACCTCTGCCTTACCAGGTTCAAGCAGTTCTCCTTCCTCAGCCTCCCACGTAGCTGGCACTACAGGTGCACGCCACTACGCCCCGTTGTTGTTGTTGTTGTTGTTGTTGGGTTTTTTTTGTATTTTAGTAGAGATGGGGTTTCACTGTGTTGCCCAGGCTGGTCACAGACTCCTGAGCTCAAGCAATCCACCCGCTTTGGCCTTCCTAAGTGCTGGGATTACAGGTGTGAGCCACCATGCCCAGCCTTTATGATTTTTTTTTAAATCACAAAGAGGATATATCAGTTTTATTTGTAATAATGTTTGAGCCCATCATTTTGAAAGCATTGGATCATTTAATCAATATTTCTGAAAATGAATCATGGTTCTAGTCATAATCTATATGCTTTAAAATTCCTTCCCTTTATTCTTTCTTCCCAAATCCATGACATCTGAATTTTAATAAGGAAGAAAATAAGCATGTTTTTAAAATGTTTTAGAAAAGATTTTTAAAATGAAATGAAAATGTTTGAGGAAATTAAAATTTCTTTAGGTATTCATTGAGATACTGATTTTTATCAATGTCTTTTTGTAAAAATACCTATATACTAACTTTGAATAGGTTCAACATAGGGTATGTGTTATGCAGTTAATGTTAATGTAGAATGATGTTAAACCCACAAAATATTGCCAGGGATTTACCAACAACCACAAATTTAATTATACAGAAGAAAAGTATAGTTACAAATGCAGTCTTTTGTCTTGTTACATTCTCTATATCTAGAGGATGTCAGAGATACTTTATCCCTATGCAGCATATATTCTCCCAGAATATGTAGCCACAATTAGAACAGAGTTTAGGAGCCTACTTTAAGCTTTAATAGTCATAGATGGGCATTTCCACAGTGTTAGTAAAAAAGAGAAAAAAATTTTTTGAACCCATGTCTCAGTGTAGGTCTCCTAAAGGAAAGTGGCCCAAAGTCCAAATGCTTTAATATCATTCATATCTGCTTGATAACAAAATATTTATTTTTGTTTTTACCCTTGGACAAGTCAATCAGTTGATCTTTGTCTTAATTTGTTCCTGGTAAGATTGAACAAGATACTTGCAAAAGCCCCCTCTAGTTTGAGAATTCTATTGATTTTTTTTTCCCCGTAGTAACTCACAGATAGCTTCCCAGGTTGGAAATAATGGTATACACATTTAGGTACCATGTGTTAGATCAGATTTTTGCTCATAGATCTGTGGTTATTTTAATTTTTTCTTGTTATTTATAAAAATAATTATGTACTTTGCTATGGGGTTTAATGTGTCTTTTTATTCTTAAAAAATGTAGTGCATTGATCAGCCACCTAAAATACTAGCAGTATAGAATTCTAATAGTTAGGTTTTATATATAACCATTTGTTAATTAAATATTAAATACTGGATTAGTTTAAAATGGACATGCAAAAAAAACACTTGCCACATAAGATATACAGTGCCTTTTTTCACAGTACCTTATAGATGGAAGATACTCATTGAGTGTTTGTTGAGTGAATAAAATGTTTTCACTTGGTACATTCTATTTCCTTAAAATTTATTATATTTTATTTTACTTTATTTTGAGACAGGATCTCAATATGTTGCCCAGTCTGGACCTGATCATTTAGACCCTAGCAATCTTCTTGCCTCAGCCTCTCAAGCAGCTAGGGCTACAGGGATACGTTACTATGCTTATGAAAGTTTTGAAGTAGCGAAAGCAATGTAATGAACCATATCTATCCATTACTGAGATTTAATAATTACTAAGATTTTGCCATGCTTGCTTTATCTAGCCTTTAAAGAAATTTTTCCACTGAATGGTTTACTTTAAAATACTTGACCTCTTGGCTTTTTACTCTGTATTTTAAAGAAAGTTATAGTAATTTGTGACATAAACCAATAGAAAACAAGCTAAATTTTGTTATATCTTCATAACAATTGACTATATTTTGGTTTGTCTTACCAATAATTGATGAATCACCTTTCATTTTCAACTTATCTTTGGTAACTAAGTAGATAAGTAGGAGTGTAGGTTTACTTACTTGAATTCTTTGAATTTGTGTGTGTGTGTTGCTTTTTTCCAGTAACAAACTATAAATGGTGGTGTTATTGTGGTTAGGAGTATGGGGCTGTAGAGTTGGGGAAAATGTGTATGAATCTCAATTATGCTACTTTACCTTTTGAATGTGAGCAAGACAAGTCTCAGAGTTGTTTTAGTTTTTTAATTTTAACTTTGAAATAATTGTATACCTTTAGAAAAATAGCAAAAATAGTTCAATGAATTCCCATGTATTAATATTTACCACAGCTATCATATGTATGTATGTATAATTTCTTTTCCTGAATCATTTGAGAGTAAGTTACAAATACAATGCCTCTTTAACTTCTAAATACTTGAGGTGTAGTTAGTAAAAATTAACATTTTGTTATATAATCATAGTATATTTACCAAAACAGGAAATTAACATTGATAAAATATTGCTGTCTTATCTAGAGATCTTATTCAAATTTTTTCAGTTATGCCACTCATACCCTTCATGGTCAAAGAAAAATTACATTATTCTTAGGTTGAATCCAAGATCACACATTACATTTAGTTGTTATATACCTAGAAACTGCTGGTAGTCCTAGCTATTTGGGAGGCTGAGGAGGGAGGATCACTTGAGCCCAAGAGTTTGAGAGAGAGAGAGAGAGAGAGAAAGGTAGAAAGGAAGGAAAATAAAAGGAGAGAGAAGGAGAAGTAAACAGAATAAGCTCATGGACTGTTATAAAGGCAATGAGATATAAAGGATGCCAGTCAAAACAGATAAATAATAAAAGGTTAATTAACAGAGGACTCAGCTATTTGTAAGTACTAACAAATTTTCATAATTGGTCAATGATTGATGTGACATTAACATATCTGACTTTATCTTTCATAGCTTTGATATTTTTGGAAAGTACAGGCTGTTTATTTGGTATTGTTTTATGTTTCCTTATGATTAGATTTAGGTTATGCCTTTTCTTAAAATACTATGGATATGACCTATCCTTCATGTATTATATTAGGAGGTACATGATACCTGTTTTATCCTATTGTTAGTGATGTTACCCTTAGATCATAATATTATATTTTCAAATTTCTCTACCATAAACTTACCATTTTTCTTTTGTAATGAATATTTTGTGGGAAGATACTCTGAGAGTACCTAACTATCCTATTTCTCATTACATGTTCACATACTGGTTTTGACATCCATTCTTCCTACAGGCAGTTATTACTATGGAAATTGCCAAATAATGATTTTTTTCATTTCATCATTTTTTCTGCCTTTGTTAGTTGGCTTTCAGCCTCAATTTTTACATCTGTAAAATGAACCTAATTAATGTAAAATTGGCTAATAACAACCAAATCATGTAGTATATAAGATAATGCATTTTATTTTATTTTATTGAGACACAGTCTCAGTCTGTCACTCAGGCTAGAATGCAGTGAGTGATATGATCACAGCTCATTGCAGCCTTGAACTCCTGGGATCAAGTGATCCTACCACCTCAGGCCTCCCTAGTAGCTGAGACTACAGGTGTGCACCAACACACCCGGCTTATATATATATATATATATATAATATATATATATTTATATAATAATTTTTATAATATATATATATTATATATATATAAATATATAAATATATATATTTATATATATAAATATATATATTATTATATATATTTATATATATGTTATATATATTTACACACATATACACACATATGTATATGTTTATATACGTGTGTGTGTGTGTGTGTGTGTGTGTGTGTGTCAAGACGAGGTCTTCCTGTATTGCCCAGGTTGGTCTCAATCCTGGGCTCAGGAGGTTCACTCACCTCAGCCTCCCAAAATAATACATTGATTTGGGACAATTCTTAGCACATAGCTTTTTCAAATATTCAATATTATAATTTTTATTATGCTAGTATCTACTTGACAGTTAAAGAAATAGATCATTTTAAAGATCTTTGAAAGGTCATAGGAAATGTTAAAAATATCAAATATTTTATGTGTACCTCCCATTAATGTTTTACCTTACCTTTGGTAAGGTCAGAAGTGAGATGATGTAACAGCCATCATATGTATGTGTATCTTTTTTATTTACCTAAGACAGTCTTTGGTTATTTAATGCAGAACATATATTTGTAACATACTTCATAGGATATGCAGTACTTTAAATTCTTGTTGTAAGGCAGTCATTTAATAGGAGAGAAACATAGAGACCTGGTAAATTAAGTTTTGATTCAGTATAGCGAATGATGAAATAGGATTATTTATGATTATTTTAGTTCTTAAAATTTTTTTAAGTTAGTATTTTAAAACAATATATGTACATAGTTTACTGATTTTGTCCTTAAGAGTATACTTTGGAAAAGAGCAATACCCTGCCCTGTACTTTGACAACTCTTTTAGCTATTTCTTCTTTTATCTATCTCCATACTTTTATCACCTAATCCATCCAGATTAGATATTATGTGCTTACCAACTTCCTACTATGATAAGATAAACATTTATCTCTCTTATATACATACATCTTGTCCTCTCTTCCTCCCCAATTCTCCAATAGATTTTTTGATAAATCAATTTTCAGCATAAATAATATTATACAGATGTATATATTATTAATTTCTGAGACAAATTATATTCTATGATGTTTTACAACTTTCTCCTGGAGTTTAGAATTCCCTCATCTTTTTATTTCCTTAGTTTTCTTTATGCCTGTGGTGACTTCCATACACATACCTTCCAATAGCTTCTCATGTTTATTTTGTGCATAAAGTGTGAGTTATCAGTTAAACCTACCACTAGCATTTTTTGTTTGTTCATCTTGAAGATCCTGCTTCTGAAGCTTTTATTTTTCTACTCTAAGTTTTTATCTGGGATGTCCCTTCACCATCATCCTAAAATTCCCTTCACCTCTGGCCTATGTTAAATCCTCATTTCTTAGAGTTGCATATATTCTTCCTTAGTTAAGTCCTTTTTTTTGAGTTAAGAGATTCCTCCTAGCTTATATCATTTAGTTGTGTGTTCTTGAACAATTATTTTAAATGGCTATGAGCTTTAATTTGTATAGGTAATCATAAACCATGTGCTTTGAAAG
>NW_016107326.1:5261727-5265647 GCF_001604975.1 Cebus imitator
TCAGCCTCCCAAGCAGCTGAGATTACAGGTGTGCACCACCACGCCCAGCTAATTTCTATATTTTTAGTAGAGATGGGATTTCGCCATGTTGGCCAGGCTGGTCTCGAACTCCTGGCCTCAAGCAGTCTCCCCACTTCAAGCCTTCCAATGTCGGGATTACAGGCGTGAGCCAGCACACTGGGCCAAATTATTTTGATGGCTCGCATACTTCATTAACTTTCTGTGAAAGAATACAAGGGAGATAAATATTTTTAGAAGCAGTGTGTTTCAAAGTATCTCCATTTACTCACTCTGGATTAATAGTTGGGCTCCATGTGGAATTCTAAGGAGAAAATTCTATTATATTCTAAACTTATATATTGTTTTTGAGAAGTCTGGTTCATTTTTTTTCTTTTTTCTAAGACTTTATATGTGATCTGTCTTTTCTCTAGAAGCATTTATGATCTCTCCCTGGTTTTCTAACATTTTATGATAAATAATAATGATGTAGGTCTCTTCATTAATTCATTATGTTAATACATTGTTCCCTATAAATCTAGACAGTGAATTAGTTCTGTGATTTTTTTAAATGAAATTTGACTTCCTGGATTGATTCCCTGTTTTTCTTATTTTTTCTTTTTGATTTTTTTTTTCTCTTTCATTGGAATTCAGCTTTTTGGATACTCTTCTCAAGTGTCTGATAATGCTGGTTGTGCCTTTATATTTAAGAGTGATGCACTAAACTGTGTACAAAATGAGACCTTTCAACCTTCTTAGGGTATCTGAGTAAAAGACAGTTTTTCATAGGGGAAGTAATTTACATGTGCCTTCTCGAGGGCTATTAAATATCTCCAAGGACAATTGGATTCTCTAATTTTCTTTTTGGGTGAACTTAAGCCTGAGTACTGATCAGGAAGAGTCAGAAGGAGTATTTGGTATATAAATGTTCACATAACCAGCCCAGCCTGTTCTTAGTTCAGCACTTCACCCATTTCCCTATCTTCCTTTGTGCTTGGAATTCCTGAGTCTGAAGCCTTTCCAATTCTTTCCTAGCCTACGTTTCCTCCGTTATCTTGCAGGGGTAGGAAAAGGATTCTTGTCAGGCTGTATGAAGTGGGAATGGGGTCTGAAAGTTCTACTCTTAAGTATCTTCCTATTTTTAGCCCTACTAGTTACCTGGTACCACCATTTTCTGAATTTTCTAGGGTTTGGGGGGTGAATAAACTTGTTTTTTGTTGGAATCTCCTCTTAGTAGGCTTTTATACTTTAGCTTTCTTCCCTCTGCTAATCTAGTTACCTTTTTACCATATACTATCTGACCTCAGAATTGTAATCCAGGATTATCAATATCTTCTAGTTTGTTTACTAACATGGTTAGTTTTAATTTTTCAGCCTTTCAAGTAACTTGGACTACAGGCATGTGCCACCGAAATGATTTGGCTCTGTGTCCCCACCCAAATCTCACCTTGAATTGTAATAATCCCCACCTGTTAAGGGCAGGACCAGGTGGAGGTATTTGAATCATGGGGATGGTTTCCTCCAGGCTGTTCTCATGATAATGAGTGAGTCTCACAAGATCTTATGGTTCAATAAGCATCTGGCATTTCCACTGATTGCATTCCTTTTCTCTCCTGCCACCCTATGAAGAGGTGCCTTCTGCCTTGATTGTAAGTTTCCTGAGGCTTCCAGCCATGTGGAACTATGAGTCAACTAAACTTCTTTTCTTGATAAATTGCTCAGTCTCGGGTATTTCTTCATAGTAGCATGAGAATGGACTAATGCAGCCACCATGCCCTACTATGTTTAAAATTTCTTGCTGTGTTGCCTGCACTGGTCTTGAACTCCTTGACTCAAGTGATCCTCTTGCCTCATCCTCCCATAGTGCTGGGATTATAGGCATGAACCACCATGCCCAGCCAGAAATACTATCTTAAAATCAACTCCACATCATTCATTGACCCATCATTAAAATTTGTCAGTACTTAAAAATAGCTAAGTCCTCTATTATTTTATTTAACCTTTTACTATATGCTTTTATCATTTAAGCCTCACTTATTGCTTTTACAGCAGTCAAAACAGAGCCTATTCTGTTTTCTTCTCCTCCTCTCTCATTTTCTTTCTTTCTTTCTTTTTTTAAGAGATAGACTCTTACTATGTTGCCCAGGTTGGATTCAAATGCTTGGGCTCAAGTGATCCTCTCTGCTTAGCCTCCCAAATAGCTGGAACTACAGGCAGGCATGTGCCACCTTGTCTGGCTCCCCCCTCTCTTATCTTACATACTCTAGTTACATTATTTCTGCTTTGTCCCAAAAAATAACATTTGTACATTCGTCTCCACATGGCTGTATGGTAGAGTAGGGGTGGTGCTTAAGTGTAGGAAGTTTTACACTGGGATGTGGTGCTTTTTTTTTTTTTTTCCACTCATAGTTATTTTGAAGTTTAGGCATTCTTTTTGTCTTCAGACATTGTGTTTTTGTAGATTTATTTTTCTGTCCTTGTTCTATATTCTTTCGGAGGGAGACAGGGCTTAGATGGCAACCATTGCTTCAGCTATCTGGAATTCCTCAATTTATTTTAACTTTATACACCGTCTTTTCTCCCACCTCTCTCTTCATTATGAGCAGACTCATTCATTCACAATATGTTTAGTGAGTGCTATGTGCCAGGCATGGTTCCAGGGATATAGTAATAAACAAAACAAATGTCTTTGTCCTCATAAATATTATATTCCAGTGGTAGAGACAAATAATAAAACAAATAAGTGAATATATACTATAATGTTAGGTAATGATTAATGCTATGTTTAAAAATAAACAAGCTGTGTGCAGTGGTACACTCCTGTAGTCCCAGCTGCTTGGGAGGCAGAGACAGAATGATCCCTTGAGCCTAGGAATTTGACTAGCCAATGCACTTCAGCCTGAGCAACAAAACAAGACTCTCTCTAAATGTATAGCTGTATCAGTCAAGAACTTGGGGACATTCTAGTGCTACCTACAATAGTTGAGAAGGACCTCTCTGAGAAAGTGTCACATGAGTAACTTTTGTTTTGTTATAGGATAGTCAGTACATCCGTTAATATGAGCATTTACCTTTTGTAAATCAATAAGATTTTGCCACTGATTAGGTTTCCATGATAAATTGTTTAATTTTAAAACCTCTGTAGTAGAATGGGCATGTGATATTGTGAAATACGTACCAAATAAGAAGAATTTTACAGAAAGTAAAACCTCAAGCTGTCTACTATTCAACTCTTCTTGTTCTGCTATAGAGAACTGATATTGATAGAAGATTCTTTAAGGAACATATATAATCTATCCTTTTCTTTAGAAACTCTACATTTTATGCTTAGACCATCAGAAAAACTGTTTACTTGAAGACGGTTTACAGAAAAACCCTTTACCCTGACGTATATTGATTTGTT
Organism: Cebus imitator; assembly: GCF_001604975.1. Taxonomy (NCBI): domain Eukaryota; kingdom Metazoa; phylum Chordata; class Mammalia; order Primates; family Cebidae; genus Cebus; species Cebus imitator. The sequence continues at coordinate 5,265,128 of NW_016107326.1, forward strand.
GCTTTTTGCTTTTTGTGACAGGATCCCGCTGTGTCACCTACACTAGAATGCAGCGGTATGATCTTAGCTCACTGCAACCTCAAATTCTGGGTCTGAAGCAATCCTTCTACCTCAGCCTCCCTAGTAGTTGGGACTACAGGCGTGTGCCACAATACCTACCTAATTTCTGAGTTTTTTTTTAATATTGAAGCCTTTATCTTTCATTGAGGAATACTACAATAAACAGTCTGAGCTTGCTGTTGAGAAGTTGTTGAGGACAACATAGTCTTCCGTATTAATTAATGTTTAACATGTTATGAAGAGTTCATTTTAATATCACTTGTTTCTTATAAGAAAGTGACATTTTTATCTCTTCAAGAATGAAAAGTAGAAAACTAAACATGTCTTACTTTTTGCTTTCACTGTCAAGAAATCAAGAAACAAATTCAGAGCTAATTCAAGACACTTCTGCCATGTATTTCCTTTTCTCCCCAATCTTATACTGTTCTGTTTTCCCTGATCTTTTTTTTTTTTTTTTTTT
>NW_016107326.1:5265712-5269025 GCF_001604975.1 Cebus imitator
AGCAGATAGATACGTCAGTAGCCTGGAATGCTGTTGCCTCCTCACATCATTAGTTGTATGAGCATAGGTGAGTTAGGCAACATTTCTGGGCTGTTAATTTCATCTGCAAAATGAGAGGATTGAAAGATCAAATATGTTTAGCTGCAGAACTAAATGGGAAATAATTTAGAAGCCCATGGGAAATAATTTAGAAGCCCAAAACTATAAGCCAGTTAGTAGCAGAACTGTTGTGGTCAGGCCATTGCCATAGTGGCAGGGAAACTAAGCCTCATTTTTTATCCAGATCATATTAGAACTGCCTCTTGGAACAAAGAAACACTACCTCCAGTGTTTCCACAGTACAGTGTTCTGTACTATAGCCTTGACAACACTACTTTTTTCCCCCACGACAGCCAAGTTTTACATTGTGTAGCGGGCCTCCTTTTCGCCATCTTCGCGAAGATTCTGAATTTTTCTGGATGGATAAAAATCGTAAGATAATAAATGGATATTTCTGTGTTGTTGTTTTTTTAATCAATGGTTTGCAAAATCACCTGGAAGGCTTGGGAAAACACACATTGCTGTGGGCTACCCACACAGGTTTCTGATTCATTAAGTCTGGGGTGACCAATAATTTGCATTTTTAGCAACTTTCCAAATGATTCAGAAATTATACTTTGAGAACTACTATCTTATGTCAGTATTAAAAATGGATTTTAGTACTTTTCTTATTTTAAAAATGACATCAAATTCTATAACTTAGTAATACTCAGAAGACAATTCTCATCTAAGTAATAAATGGTTTAATGTTAAAATCACATTTGAAGTTTCCAATGTCATGGAGCAAGTGAGAAACTGGTTTGAAAGGTTTCCTATCTAGGGTCAAGGCCTATCTATCCCTTTTTGACTTCTTGTGCTATTGGTGCAAATGGATAGAAATTAATCCTCCAGCGATCAGGATTTGATTCAGCAATAAAGAAATTATTGATGTCTGAAAGCAGCCCTTTCCTTTTCACATGTTGGCAGCACCTAAGAAGAAAACGTCAGGGTCAATATAAGTGCACTTATTGACAGTTTGGCTCTTTCCAATGTTACAGAAAATGATTTCAAGTTTAGCTCTTATCAAAAACAGAAATACTGACTACTTTGAATGATATAAACAATAGCTTTCAGCTTAGTCATTTTCCATTTGTAAAGTGATACTTTTATAGAAATAAACAATGCAAACTTCAGAGAGCCAAAACAATTACCCAGAAAAATCATTGCATTTTTGCCATTTTTAACTTAGATTTAAAACAACTGTGTCTGGTAGTACCACTGTTTTGTGATCTGTTAAGTTAAAACTAGTTAAAATCACTTAATGGTAAAATACCGCCAAAAAGAGCAATCATCTTCAATTACGTTCTTCAAGATCACTTGTATTCTCTGTTACTTCTCTTTCAGAGCCTGAGCCATGTATTTCTTAAACTTTTTCATCATCTAAAATTTTGTATTTATAAAATTTACACTAAAACCTCAATTATTAGTTTCATGAATCAGAAGTTGCAACTAGTTTCATTTCTGGCTCACCAAGATTTGTCAGTTTTTGGACGAAAGGGACTCCCTATTCAGAGTATCCCTTTAAATCTTTTTTGAAAGTGTACCTTTGATGTGTACATGTTTTTATGTTAATTATTGCTTCTGAACATATTCTGCGAAAAAAATTAAGTTATGGAAACAACCTAAATGTCCACAAGCAGGAATATAAATACATTGTGATAGATCCATACAATGCAATATCATTCGTTCATAAAAAGGAATGAAGTACTAATACATGATATAATGTGAATGAACCTCAAAATCATGAAAATGGAAGAAGCCAGACATAAAAGAGCATATATTATATGATTCCATTTATATGAAGTAGCCATAATAGGTAAATCCATAGAAACAAAAAGTAGATTGGTGGTTGCCAGGGGCTTGTATGTAGTGAGGAATGGGGAATAAATTTTTAATAGGAAGATAGGGTTTCTACTTAGGGTGCTAAAAATGTTTTGAAGTAGATAGAGATAATGATTGCACAACACTGTGAATATAATTTTATGTGAATTTCACCTCAATTTTTTATTTTTATTTTTATTTTTTTATTATACTTTAAGTTCTGGGGAACGTGCAGAGCTTGCAGGATTGTTACATAGGTATATACATGCCATAGTGGTTTGCTGCCTCCATCCCCCCATCACCTCAATTTTTAAAAGAAATCAGTTAATTTAAAACTTAACTGAATTCTAGCATTTTTTAAATGAAGGTGTCTCTCAAAGTTTATCCAACCCGATATCCTGTCTGTTTTTTACAAATAAAAAAACTAAAGCCCATTAAGATTAAATACTATATATCGCTCACATTGCCTAGTATTTAGTCCAAACCCAGACCAGAATTTGAGTATCTGGATTTTTAGCCCAGTGATTTCTTTTTAAACTCACATGCTGCTTTATTATCTATTGCTATGTTTTTTAAAAAATTTCATGGGAACATACTGAAAGTATTAGTTTAAAAGTAAACTAACATAAAAGTAAAGACAAAGAAGCACAGCTTACTTTGTGCCGCATATAAGAAAGGTAGCCATAGAGAGTGTTTATTGCAGTAATTTGCCAAAAAGCAAGCCAGAACTTAAATTAGAAGAGGTTTATTCCCTGCAGTACTTTCACAATCACATAAAGCACCTATATTTTAAATGTAGTCCACATTTGCCTGGCTTATGAATCCCATGCTTCTATGATTAAAATTCTTTTTTTTTTAGTTAAAAAAATTCAAAACAATTTTTGCGTAATTATTAGCACATTCTACTACTTGACAGTTTTTGTTTCTTTCAATAGACAAAAGCATATAGATTGTAAAAATATTATGTAAATGATCTTGTCTTGTTGGTGAAGCTAGAAGATCTGTTTTCAACAAAACTATCCTGAAAGGCATCTAGGGAGAAACATTTGAGTCGGGTTGGGAGTTAGAGATAGAAAGCAGCAGTAACTAAAACAAGATAATGTAGTATCCACTGGAAATTGGGTGTTACATTCTAATGTAAAGGACTTGTATTGATTTAGTACTAGCCTCAGAAAATAGTCATGTGTCCTCATTTTAAGGGAAAACTTTAGGAAATGTAATGATTTCTTTCTTTGTCTCTAACTCCACTTTAACATTCAATTTCTTTATGTTCTTCATTACTAAGAGAAAGCTACACTCTCTTTACCACCCTAAATGGATTTCATATTAATATTTATCTCCAATGTTATTTTTATCTGGGTTGTTGTTTTCATTCCTACTTAGTATGCATTTCCTTCTTTCCTTTTTTTTTTTT
>NW_016107326.1:5269180-5306314 GCF_001604975.1 Cebus imitator
AGTAGAGACGGGGTTTCACCATGTTGACCAGGATGGTCTTGATCTCTTGACCTCGTGATCCACCCGCCTCGGCCTCCCAAAGTGCTGGGATTACAGGCTTGAGCCACCGCGCCCAGCTTCCTTCTTTCCTTTTAATTCATAGGTCAATTAAGTATGGACTCTGAACCATACACCACAATAGCAAAGTTAACAATAGTTGCGACAGAGATCAATCATGTGGCCTGTAAACCTAAAATATTTATTGGGGCATTTTACAGAAAACACTTGCCGGTCCTTGCTTTAGTTGACCAAGTGGAAGAAGAAGAGCAGATTTTGCAGAGTGAATAAATATAATCAACAAAGGAAAGGATATAGAAAGGTATAGGATTTATACTTAGGCTAGGTAGAAACTCCATATGGTCAAAGTAAGAGTTTTGTAAATGTGAATCATCAGATATAATATAGGAAAGATAGATTTCTGTCAGATTTAGAGAATTTTTAATGCCACTTCAGGAACTTGAACTACTGTTGTTTAGGAAATGAGTCACTTAAAGTTTTTTGAACAAAGGAGCTTTGCCAAAACGGTAAAGTGTTACAGTAGTGTTTACAAAGTAATGAGAGTTATCAACTAAAGTTATATTAATAGGAAGAGTGACATAGTTGCAGGAGTTGCTGTACAATTAAAATTGATAGGACATTAGACACTGAATTTTGAGACAAAGAGATAAAAGTTCTGAGATTAATACTTCATTGGGTACAAAAATTATACATATTAGGTAAGTAAAGAGCTAATTTTTATGGAAGATTTAGTTGATGGAAAAGAATTATAACACTACATAGGATAAGAAACAAAACTGATTACTAGTTATCAGCATTACTGAAGTTGTTCACTCATCCCAGGCACAGGCAGTTTTTTACTGGCCATATTTTATCTACAGGGCACCAGCTGCCATCACCTTGTCAGAGTCCGTCTCTTTATAAAATCCTCTTACTTTGCTCTCTAGAATGCCACCTTCATATACAGATTTACTTATGCTATGTCATGCAGAATAAAGTACTTCCATTTTCCAAGTACTCTAAACCATGCTCAAGAAGGGCTTTAGCTCTCTCAAATAAAAAGACTTATCTCAAGGTGTTTAATTCAAGTAGAGCCACAGTTCCCAAACTGTGCTTTGACACCCCAGGGTACTGCAACAGACTCACAAGAGTGCTACAGGATATTTTATATCAGTTTCAAAATTAAATTTTGCTACATTCCTTTTGGAGTTTTTTTTAGAATTATTGTGGTATTTAAAAAATATATATATTTATGTGTATATATTTATATACATATATATTTATGTACATATATATATATGTACCTCCTGAAAAATCAATGCAGAACAGGAAATGAGGGTAGTGGTATCCACTTGGAATATAAGGCTTGAAGAGTGTGCAGTATCCCATAAGCATACATATTTCTTTAGTAAACACAGCTAACCCTGGAACAATGTGAGGGTTAGAGGCACTCCCCTCCCCTGTGTCACTGAAAATCCACATATAACTTTGACTCCCCAAAAACTTAACTACTAAGGCCCTACTGTTGACCAGAAGCCTTACCTGTAACATTAATAGTTGAACAACATGTATTTTGTATATTATATGTATTATACACTGTATTTTTTTTAACACATTAAGCTCAAGGAAAGAAAATATTGAGAAAATCATAAGGAAAATATATGTATTGATATGGTTTGGCTTTATGTCCCCACCCAAATCTCATATCAAATTTTAATCCCCATACTCTCCACATGTTGAGGGTGGGATCTTGTGGGAGGTCATTGGATCATTGGGGCAGTTTTCCTCATGCTGTTCTTGTGACAGTGAATGAGTTCTCATGGGATCTGATAGTTTTATAAGTGTTTGACAGTTCTTCCTTCATGTGGTCTACCTTGCCTGCTACCTTGTATGACATGCCTGCTTCCCTTTCTGCTATGATTATAAGTTTCCTGAGGCTTCTGCAGGCATGCAGAACTGTGAGTCTATTAAACCTCTTTTTTAGTAAATTACACGGTCTCGGTCAGTTCTTTAACGGATTAGTACATTCATTAAGTGGAAGTGGATCATCATAAACATTTTCATCCCAGTAGTCTTCACACTGAGTAGGCTGAAGAGGCAGAAGAGGAGGAAGAGGATGGGCTCAGTGTAACTTTACATTGTAATTTCTGTCTTATTTTTTATTTCCCTAAAAATGTTACTTTAAAAATGTTTCTCTATGTTACCTATCCTTCCACTTTTTGCTTTCATTTCGGTATCCATATCATGTTGTAAAAGAAGTTAAAAGCAGTCTTTTGAATAACTGGAATCCTTCTGTCATATTGTCTAATATCAATTTGTTTCTAGGACTAGTTATTCTACATCTTCTTTCTCATCATCTGGCACTGGTTTGGAAGCACTCATGTCCATCAAGTCATCTGCTGTTAATTCCTGTGATGCTGTGTCTGCCAGCTCTTGAATTTCTCCAGGATCCGTATCTTGAAACTCTTCCACTTTCCCCCCACTTTTTTTTTTTTTTGGCCATATCCACAGTCTCTTTTATGATATCCTTGATTGACTCTGTTGTAAATCCTATGTAGTCATATACACCATTGGAAACAGTTTTTCTGGATCAATTTATTGTTTTGGGCTGGATAGATTTCATGGCTATTTTTGTAACAATGGCATCTTCTGTGATTTAATTCTTTCAGATATTCATGATGTTCTCTTTATGGTCCATTTCCATAGCATTGACAATCTTTTCCATAGATTACCATGTGTAATGATACTGAAAGGTCCTTATGACCCTCTAATCTAGATCGGAATTAGTAATATTGTGTTTGAGGGCAAGTAGACCTCTTTTACACTTTTGTTGTTGAACTCCTGGGGACTGGGTGACCCGGGCATTGTCCAATATCTAAAGAACTTTAAAAGACAGTCCCATACTGGCAAAGTGCTTCTTTGTCAGCAGAAGTTGCTTCTCCTGTTACGCATTTTTTGAAGCCAGACCTCTTTCTAAAAATGTCAAGCCATCCTTTGCTGACATTAAATTCTCCAGCTTTAAATCTTTAACCTTCCTTTTGCTTTAAGTTGTCATGTAATGGCTTCAAGTCTTACTAGAGTATGCCTTTATTATAGCAATTCTATACTCACATTGTATTTTAAATATAAGATAAAAAGGTATTTTACAGAAATTTCAAGGTTTTCATGCCTGCTGTCGTAGCTTCAGTGATGGCTCCACAAAGTCCTCCTGCTATCACCATGATCCTTACACTGGATTCATTTATCTTGAAATTATGGGCAACCACATCTGCAGACCTCAATCTACAGTACATGTCAAGCAATTCAACTTTTTCTTGTAATGATTATTCTCTACTTCTAGGGAGCACTTCCAGCATCACTAGTGATACTTCATATGGGTCCCATGGTGATGTTCAAGGTTTACAGTATTGCACTAAACATGATGAAAAATAATACAAGCACCATGAGAGATCATTTTTGCTGCAATATGGAATTTACTGTATGATGTAGGGTTCACTTGGAGATGATTAGCATTACATGGCATCTTAAGTGGATACTTGTGACACTTGAGCTTACTGCAAAAGCAACAGGAGGTAGTTAGAAAATTATTACAATAGTACAGTATTTACTACAGTTCATTTTATGCAGTTAGAATTCAATATTGAATTTTTACATTTGTTTGCATTTCTCATGACTCAAATGGTGCTATGCATGGTCTGTAAGCATTTCCCTGCATAAGTTTTGATAGATTTTAACTTTTTATAATAGATTTTTGTAGTTTTATGGTAGTAAGTGATAAAATAGTATCTCTTCATATTTTAAGCATTCATGATGTACCGAACAATTTTTATCAATATTTCTAGGCTACACAGTTTGTCTGTAGAGGATTTCAAACTGTCACAAATTTCCAAAAAATTTTCTGACCTACTTATTGAAAAAAATTTACTCACAAGTGGATCTATGCAGTTCAAACCCATGTTGTACAAGGGTCAACTGTATTGTAGTTATTTTTTAATGAGATTTGTAAAACTTTTTTCAATTTATATGTATTTTTCTTAACTGAGTATTAAATTCTAAAGATAGTACTTATTAAATTGTTTGAACTTAATGTTAAACCGAACTGTTAGGCATTTGTTAGCACACCATGAAAAAATAACAAAAGCACTGTAAACTGAGAAAGTTTCAGGTCCTCTGAATTTGAGAGAGTTGTTCAACTCTAAAATGAATACATTCTTCCATAAGCATGTGAAAAGGCAGCAGTCTTTTCTTTTTTCTCTTTTTTTCAAAATAGCTGTCTAGACTGGGCACAGTGGCTCACCCCTGTAATCCCAGTACTTTGGGAGGCTTAGGTGGACAGATCACTTGAGCCCGGGAGTTCAAGACCAGCCTGGGCAACATGGTGAAACCCCATGTCTACAAAAAGTCCAAAAATTAACCAGGTGTGGTGGTGCACACCTGTACTCCCAGCTTCTCCTGAGGCTGTGAGGTGGGAGAATTGCTTGAGCCCAGGAGACAGAGTTTGCAGTGAGCCGAGATCGCGCCACTCCACTCCAGCCTGGGTGACAGTGAAATCCCCACTCATAAAAACAAAAACCAAATTAAAAAGCACATTCTAGTGACATGGGATTTTGTGTAGCATTTTAACAAAAATTTAATCAAATATTTAAAAATTTTCTGTGCTTTTTGCTGTATCAAAAGTAAGTGCTTTTCCCCATAAGGTTATGATCAGGTCAGAGTAAGAAAACAAATACAAGTTGCTTATATCGTTAAGTAAAATAAAATAGTTACCCTCATTTATTTCATAATATCACATATTATAGACATTCAAAGAAGAATGTATACATCTGTTAGTGGGAATGAAGAAAGAATTTGTTAGATTTTAAATGGGCACTGACATGGTGCTAAGTTCTAACATGTAGAGGTAGTGGACGTTTCACATAGAAGGAAAAACATAAAAACTCAAGATTTATTTTGGGAGAATAAAATCATTCTGTATGACTGAAGTAAGGACACATGTTATGAAGTAATGTAGATTACAGCTGGTTTACTATAAGTTGAAGTACTATTGTGGAGCACTTGGTATGCTGGGGTGTGGGGCATTTGGATTTAATTTACTAGGAAAAGAATAGTGATTAGGGTGATTAATCTGTCAACAGCATATAGGATGATTAAGTCAAGGAGAGAAAGGAAGCAGGGGTAGCTTTTAAAAAGGGAATGATGGATTTTGCTTTATGTATTTGTATTTCAAAGGAAATACCAAACTGTTGATCTTAAAAAAGCATACTTTTGTTCAGCACTCTAACAGCTGTAACATAAAACTCACTTTGCTGAGGGGAGGCAGAAGATTTTCTAACTTTCTTGTGATTTCTATAGGAATAATATTAATACAGTGTAAATGTGTATGGCACGTATACTACAGGCAAGGAAATGTATTAAGCATTTATTTAATTCTCACAACTATCTTGAGAGCTATTACTATTCCTAGCTCTCAAAATAAAATATTTCTCAAAATAAAATAAAAATATTCCTATATTTTCCTAGTAAATTCTAGGAAAGTTATGCTGTCCAGAGTCACATAGTTAATAAGTAAACAGATTAGCAAAACTTTTAAAAATGAGTTTACTAGTTGATTTATACTAAGGAGAATTGAGTTAATTCTCCTTGGGTCTTGTCAAATTGTTTTCATCTGACTTAGGCATAGTTCCCTTTTTTTATTTTTCATATCATTCCTGATCTCTTCCCACCATGGGTACTCTTAATGTGTTTGAAATGTGCTCTTACATTTGGATGTGTCTTGAAGACTGTATTGTGTTATTTTCGATGTGTGCATATGTGTTTAAATAATACATAATATATAAAAGTATAGATTATAGCTTGTCTGATTTGATATATATGTTTCTACTATATTGCTTTTATACATACACACACACATTTTTCTTTCATAAAAGACAAGGTCTTGCTGTTACTATGTTATCAAGACCAGAATGCAGTCAGCCGTATTTCTAGTAGAGACAGAGTTTCACCATGTTGGCCAGGATGGTCTTGATCTCTTGACCTCATGATTACCTGCCTCAGCCACCCAAAGTGCTGGGATTATAGGCATGAGCCACTGGCCCATCATAATGTTTTGATATCTATAATGTATAGTAATCAGACAGGGGTAAAGAGCATATCCATCATCTCAAGCATTTATCATTTCCTTGTGTTAAGAACATTCAATATCCTCCAGCTAGCTATTTAAACTATTTAATATATTATTGTTAACTAAATAGTCATCCTGCAGAGGTATAGAATTTATAACTTATTCCTCTTATCTAGCTGTAACTTTGTATCCTTTAACAGACTTCTCCCTATTCCTCCCTTCCCCCTACTTTTCCCAGCCTCTAATATCCTGTCCTACATTTTACTTCTATAAGATCAAATTTTTTTTTAAATCTTCTACCTATGAGTGAATACACACCATGTTTAAATTTCTGTTTCTGACATTTCACTTAACTTAATGTCCTCCAGTTTTATCTATGTTGCTGTGAACCATGGGATTTTATGATTTTCTTATGACTGAACAGTTTTCCTTTGGGCATATAGTACACATTTTCTTTATTCATTTGTTGTTGGACACCTAGTTTTGTTGCATATCTTGGCTATTGTGAATAGTGCTACAGTAAACATGGGGGTACAGATGTCCCTTAAATATAATGATTTCCATTCCTTTAGATAAATTCCCAGTAGTAGGATTGCTGGATCGTATGGTAGTTCTGTTTGTGGTTTTTAGGAAACTCCAACTGTTCTCCATAGTGGCTTTTCCCATCCACATTGTATTGAGAGTTCCCTTTTCTCCATCCTCACCAATATTTTTTTTTCTTTTTGATAATAGCCATTCTAACTGGAGTGAGATGATACCTCGTCGTTTTCATCCACATTTATCTGATAATTAGTGATACTGAGCATTTTTTTATATATTTGTTGGCCTTTTTTATGTATTTTGAGAAATGTTTGTTCAGATCATTTACTTATTTTTTAATCAGATTGGTTTTTTGCTGTTGAGATGTTTGAGTTCCTGTACATTCTCAGTATTAATCCCCTGTCTGATGGGATGAATAGTTTGCAAATGTTTTTTCCCATTCTGTAGGTTGTCTTTTCACTCTGTGATTGTCTCTTTTGCTGTGCTAAAGCTCTTTGGTTTGATATAATCCCATTTGTTTATTTTTACTTTTGTTGCCTATGCTTTTGAGGTCTTATTAATAGAATCTTTTTCTAGATCTGAAGCATTTTGCTTGTGTTTTCTTCTAGGAGGGTTATTATTTTGGGTTTTATATTTAGTTCTTTGATCCTTTTTTATTTTATTTATTTATTTTTTTTGTGAGATACGCTCTCACTCTGTCACCAAGGCTGGACTACAGTGGTGCAATCAAGGCTCACTGCAGCCTCGACCTCTTAGGCTCTGGCACTTCTCCCTCCTCGGCCAGCCAAATAGCTGGGACTACAGGCACATGCCACCATGCCCACCTAATTTTTTAATTTTTTTGTAGAGATAAGGTTTCACCATGTCGTCTGGGCTGATCTTAAACTCCTGGGCTCAAGAGATCCACCTGCTTTGGCCTCCCAAGATGCTGGGATTACAGTTGTGAGCCACATGCCTAGTCTCTTTGATCTATTTTGTGTTGATTTTTGCATGCAGTGAGAGGTGGAAATCTCGTTTCATTTTTCTGCATATAGCTCTCCAGTTAGCTCAGGACCATTTATTGAAGAGACTATTCATTCCCCAATGACAATTATTGACACATTTGTCAAAAATCATATTACTGTAGATAATATGGATAAACTTCTGGGTTCTCTATGCCTTTCCACTAGTCTGTATGCCTGTTTTTATGCTGGTACCATGCTGTTTGTGTTATTACAGCTTTGTGGTATATTTTGAGATATGGTAGTGTGGTACTTCTAGCTTTGTTCTTTTTATTCAGGATTGCTTTGGCTGTTCAGAGTCTTTCATGTTTCCATACAAATTTTAGAATTTTTTTTTCATTTCTGTGAAAAATGTTATTGGTATTTTGATGGGGATTACACTGAATCTGTAGATGTCTTTTCATTTATTTGTATGCTCTTCAATTTCTTTCATCAGAGTTTCGTAATCTACCTTGTAGAGGTCTTTTATCTTCTTGCTTCAGTTTACTCTCAGGGTGTTGTTTTCTTTTTCACTTTTGTAAATGAGATTGCCTTCTTGATTTCTTGTTCAACTAGTTTGTTGTTTGTGTACAGAAACACTACTGATTTTTGTATACTGATTTTGTATCCTGTAACTTTACAGAATTCATCTATCAGCTCAAAGACTTTTTTGGTAGAGTCTTTAGGATTTTCTATTTGTAGAATTATTACATATGCAAACGGGAACAGTTTGACTTCCTCCTTCTCAATTTGGATATGATTTATTTCTTTCTCTTGCCTAATTGTTGTGGCTAGTACTTCCAATACTATGTTGAATAAGAGTGGTGAGAGAGGGCATCATTGTCTGTTCCAGTTCTTAGAGGAAATGCTTTCAGCTTTCAGTAAGATGCTAGCTTATGGGTTTGTCATGTTGAGGTACTTTCAACATGTTATTATGTTGAGGTACTTTCCTACTATACCGAATTTATTAAGATTTTTTATAATGAAGGATATTAAATTTTATCAAAAGCATTTTTTGCATCTATTGTGATGATTATATGGTTTCTGTCCTTCATTCTATTGATATGATGTAAGACATTTATTGAGTGACATATGTTGGACCATTTTTGCATTCTTGGGATAAATCCCACTTGCTCATGATCTTTTTGAGGTGCTATTGGGTTCACTTTGTTAGTATTTTGTTGTGAATTTTTGCATCTATGTTCACCAGGGATATTGGTCTATTTTTTTTGTTTTGTCTTATCTATTTTTGGTATCATGGTTATGTTGGCTTCATAGAATCAACTAGGAAGAATTCTCTCTGCTTCATTTTTGGAATAATTTGGGACAGATTGGTGTTAATTCAACAGTGAAGCCATCCAGTCCTGGATGGTTTTGTTTTGTTGTTGTTGAAAGACTTTTTGTTATTAAATCAATCTTGTTTCTTGTCACTGATCTGTTTAGGTTTTCTATTCTTGTTTCAGCCTTGTTTTTGTTGTCGTTGTTGCTGTTGTTGTGTGTGTGTTTTTTTTTTTTTTTTTTTTTTTTTTTTTTTTTTTTGAGATAGAGTCTTGCCCTGTCACCAGGCACCAGGCTGGAGTGCAGTGGCACAATCTCAGCTCACTCCAACCTCCACCTCCTGGGTTCAAGCAATTCTCCTTCCTCAGCCTCCTGAGTAGCTCGGACTACAGGCGTGCGCCACCACCCCCAGCTAATTTTTTGTATTTTTTAGTAGAGACAGGGTTTCACCATGTTGGCCAGGATGGTCTCTACCTCTTGACCTCTTGATTTGCCCACCTTGGTCTCCCAAAGTGCTGGGATTACAGGCGTGAGCCACCGCGTTGGTTTTATGTATCTAGGAATGTGTCTATTTCCTCTAGGTTTTCAAATTTGTTGGCATATAGTCGTTCATTGTAGTCTCTAGTGATCCTTTGTATTTCTGTGGCGCGTTTTGTGATGTCTCCTTTTTTGTTTCCCATTTTTATTTATTTAGATCTTTTCTCTTTTTTCTTGGTTATTCTAGCTAATGGTTTGTCAATTTTGTTTAGAAGCCAGCTTTTTGTTTTGTTGATCTCTTGTATTTTTTTGGTCTTATTTTGTTTATTTCTGCAGTGATCATTATTATTTCTTTCCTTTCACTAATTTTGAGTTTAGTTTATTCTTTTCTAGTTCTTTGAGGCTTACCATTAAGTTGTTTAATTGAAATCTTTCTTGTTTTTTGATGTAAGCATTTATTGCTATAAAATTGCCTCTGAATACTGCTATTGCTGTGTCCCATTGATTTTGGTATGCTGTATTTCTGTTTTCCTTGGTGTCAAGGAATTTTTAATTTTTATTCTTAATTTCTTTCTTCATCCATTGGTCACCCAGGAGCATATTGTTTAATTTTCATGTAATGGCATATTTTTGAATGATCCTCTTGTTATACCTATCTAAGTTTATTGTGTTCAGATAAGTACTTGATATTATTTTCATTCTTTAAGAATGTTTTGAGACTTCTTTTGTGTCCTTACATATGATTGATCCTGAAACTGTTGAATGGGCTGATGAAAAGAGTGTGTATTCTGCCACTGTTGGTTGAAGTGTTCTGTAAATATCTGTCATATTTAGTCTATGGTACAGTTTAAATCTGATGTTTCTTTGTTGACTTTTTGTTTACATGATCTGCCTAGTGTTGAGAGTGGGATGTTGAAGTCCCCAACTGTTATTTCACTGGGGTCTGTCTCTCCCTTTAGATCTAATAATATTTGTTTTATATATCTGGGTGCTATGGCATTGGATACATATGTATTTATAGTTGTTATAGTCTCTTGCTGGTTCAGTCCCCTTTATAATTATATAATATCCTTCTGTCTTCTTTTACAGCTTTTGACTTGAAGTCTGTTTTACCTGATACAAGTATAACTACGCCTGCTTGCTTTTGGTTTCCATTTGCATTGAATATTTTTTTCCATTTGCTTCCAGTTTGTGTGTGTATACAGGTGACATGAGTTTCTCATAGGCAGCATACAGTTGAGTCTTTTTTTTTTTAAATCCATTCAGCTAGTCTGCATCTTTTAAATATGGAACTTAATCTATTTACAGTCAGAGTTATTATTCATAAGTGAGGACTTACTCCTGTCATTTTATTGATTGTTTTCTGGTGGTTTGTATATCCTTTGTTCATTACCGTCTCTCAATGTTATTTTTGCAGTTGAATGTTTTTCGCTAGTGAAAAGGTTTGATTCCTTTCTCTTTCTCCTTTGTACAGCAGCTCTATTAGTGTGTTTTGTAGTTTCACATATTTTCATGATGGTGGTTATTGTCATGTAAGACCCCTTTAAACATTTCTTGCAAGGCCAGACTAGTGGTGAGGGATTCCCTTAGCTTTGCTTGTCTGTGAAAGATTTTATTTCTGAAGGTTAGCTTTGCTGGGCATATTCTTGGGGCTAATAGTCTTTTTCTTCTTATACTTGGACTATATTATCCTGTCCTCTCCTGGAATACAGAGTTTTTGCTGAGAAATTCACTGTTAGTCTAATGGGGATTCCCTTATATTACTTGATGCTTTTATCATGCTGCTTTTAAAATTCTTTCTTTGTCTTTGACTTTTGGCAATTTAACTATAACGTGCCTTGTAGAGGTCCTGTTTGAGGTGAATATATTTGAGCTTGTTTGAACTATGTGAACTTGGATGTCTCTCTCTCCTTCTGTTATTACTTCATTAAATATGTTTTTCTCACCTTTCCCTTCACCTTCTGGAGATTTGTCTGCTTACTGGTATCCCATAAATCCTTTAGGCTTTTTCATTCTCTTTATATTTTTTTAAGTTAGTCTGCCTGTGTTATTTCAAAAGATAATTCTTCAAGTTCAGAAATTCTTCTTCTTGGTCTAGTCTGTTGTTGAGCTCTTTATTGTATTTTTTATTTCATTCATTGAATTATTTAGCTCTAGGATTTCTTCTTCATTCTTTTTTATGACACCTGTCTCTGTTGAATTTCTCTTTCTTGCTTGCTTTTTTCTCTCTCTCTCTTTTGAGACAGAGTCTTAATTTGTTGCCTAGGCTGAAGTGCATTGGTGCGATCTTGGCTCACTGCAACCTCCACTTCCCAGGTTCAAAATTCTCCTGCCTCAGCCTCCCAAGTAGCTGGGGCTACAGGTGTGTGCCACCATGCCCAGCTAATTTTTTTCTGTATTTTTAGTAGAGATCGGGTTTTATCATGTTAGCCAGGATGGTCTCAATCTCCTGGCCTTGTGATTTGTCCACCTTGGCCTCCCAAAGTGCTGGGATTACAGGCGTGAACCACCACGCCCAACCTCTCTTTCAAATCATAAACTGTTTTCCTGATTTTGTTGATTTATCCATCAGTATTCTCTTGTATCTCATTGAATTTCTTTGATTATTATTTTGATTTTTTCTCACATTTCATATGTTTCCTTATAGTTTGGAGTCTGTTACTAGATAATTATTTTTTTCCTTTTGACTTTACATGTTATCTTGCTTTTTTTTCTTCCTCTTTTTTTAAGACAAGGTCTCATTCTGTTGCCCAGGCTGGAATGTAGTGGCACAATCTCGGCTTACTGTAGCCTCTACCTCCTAGGCTCAAGTGATCTTCCCCCTTCTCAGCTCCCCAAGTAGCTGGGACTGCAGACACTCTCCAATAGGCCCTGCTAATTTTTGTGTTTTTAGTGGAGACAGGGTTTCACCATGTTGCCTAGGCTTTTTCTTGATTTTTCATGGTTGGTGTGTCCCTATGTTGATTTCTGTGCATCTGGTGGAAATGTTGCCTCTTTTAATTTTATGGAGTAGATTTCATAAAGACTTATTTATATGAATGAGTCTTGGGGTGTTGGTTTGTTAGAGTGCATTGGCCTTGTTTCTAGATGCATGCAGTTGTGTAATTTCTGTGTAATTTCTTCAGCTGTAATCCACTCTAGTGGCATTTGTGAGTTTCTCAGTGGCATAGGCTGAGAGAGTTTGTGGTAATGGTGGTGCCGTTTTGCGAAGAGTGGACTCACTGGGCTGTTTTTCTCGGGTCTGGGGCATGTATGTGCACATAGTAGGTCAGCCAACTTGGTTAGTGAGATTGGCTTGCTGAGATTGGGGCCACAAGGCTGTTACTCTGACCAGAAATACAAGTACAATGTTGCTTGGGCAACCTGGGGATATGCCTGCCAGGAGCAGCTTTCAAGTCTGGGACATGGGCTTTTGACTGCTTGGCTAGCTTGGAGATACTCCCTGTGGCACAGGGGCCATCTGTGGGACTATTTCTCATCCCCTTATTGGGAGTACAGGATCATTGGGCAGACTAAGGGCATGCCTATGGGGGAGCTGTGTGTCTGTTTCTCAGGCTCTGATTGCAGGCAGGTATCCCTACTCTGCTGGCCTGGGCATATCACCTCCTTAGAGGCTCAAGGGGGCTCTCCTAGAGGAGGAAGCCCAGCAGTGTGGCCAGCTTAAGAGTGGGTTTGCTCTGGGTGGGAGTGGCAGACCGGCTTCTCTGTTGGTGGTATGGCCATGGGGCTTGGTTTTCTTGCTGTGCAAGACCAGAATCACAGCCAGTCCTGGGTCCAGCTTCTACCAGCTGGGATCATGGTATTCAGAAACTTGCTTGGGGTTGGCATAATGAAGGTGGAGCCCCAGTTCTGGAGAGGTGCAGTGGCCACTGGACCCCCAGAGGAGGGCATGCTTCACAGGTGGTTCTAGTCTCAAGATGGTGCCATGTTACAGCAGTTTAATTCACAGTGGTGGGATGGGGAGTACACACCTTGTGTTCTTAATCCAGGGCAGTACAGCTGCATGAATTCCTGGCAGCTCTCCAAAATGGGCTCAGGGTTTGTGAGGACCATGGGATTCTTGTGTAGTAAGGACTTCAGGTGTTTGTGGTGGCAAAGAGGGCTGGTAGGGGTCTTCTGCTGACTTTTTCTCCTGCAACAGCAATTCCCTCCTGTCTCCAGACAGATGTGATCTAGGTGGGAAAGATGGAGCCACAGAGGTTGAGTGTCTCTATGATGCCTTCCTAGACTTCCAGTCACCACAGGTGCATCTTCACTCCATCACTGCATTCCACTACTCTTCTTTCACACCCCAGTCAAATCTTAGCTGTTTGTTTGTTGTCTTGATCCTTTTTCTGTGGGTTAAATAAGCACCAGGTATCTCTACTCAGCCATCTTGCTGATGTTACTCCTTTATCGCTTTTTTTAATTTTTGAGACAGAGTCTCACTCTGTTGTCCAGGCTGGAGTGCAGTGGTGCGATCTCAGTTCACTGCATCCTCCACCTCCTGGGTTCAAGTGATTCTCCTGCCTCAGCCTTCTAAGTAACTGAGACTACAGGCACTCACTACCACCCCAACTAATTTTTGTATTTTTAGTAGAGACAGGGTTTCACCATGTTGGCCAGGCTAGTTTTGAATTCCTGACCTCAAATGATCCACCCGCCTCAGCCATCCAAAGTGCTGGGATTACAGGCGTGAGCCACCATGCCCGGCTCCTTTATTGCTTTTAATCGCTGCATAATAGTGTGTGTATTAGTTTGATTTTATGCTGCTGATAAAGGCATACCTGAGACTGGGAAGAAAAAGAGGTTTAATTGGAGTTACAGTTCCACATGGCTGGGGAGGCCTCAGAATCATGGTGGGAGGCAAAACCAGAAACCCCTGATAAAACCATCAGATCTCGTGGGATTTATTCACTACCATGAAAACTATATGAAGGAAACACCCCTATGATTCAAATTATCTCCCACTGATCCCTCTCACAACATGTGGGAATTATGGGATTACAATTCAAGATAAAATTTGGGTGGAGACATAGCCAAACCATATCAGTGTGCATTCACCACATTCTCATCTTTTCCCCTAGAAATAGACTTCTAGGATTAATCACACTTTGTTTTACATTCAACAGAGCTATAATAAATGTGCTCCTATGTATCCCCTAAAGCTCATCTTCTTTCAACTATACCTTTTTCCTCATTTTACTTCCTTTTTTGAGGGAGTTATGTGGGATAGAAGAAAATGGACTTCTTCATTCATAACATACTTGAAGTTGGAAGTATTTTAATCCTTAAACAGATTAAAATGAGCTGAGTGTGATGGCTCACACCTGTAATCCCAGCATTTTGGGAGGTTGAGGCAAGTGGATGGCTTGAGCTCAGGAGTTGGAAACCAGACTGGGAAAAATGACAAAACCATTTCAACTAAAATACAAAAACTAGCTGGACATGGTGGCACATGCCTGTAGTCCCAGCTACTTAGGAGGCAGAGGAAGGAGAATCACCTAAGCCCAGGAGGTCGAGGGTGCACTAAGTAGTGATTGCATCACTGCACTCTAGTCTAGGCAACAGAGCAAGTCTCTGTCTTTAAAATAAAAAAAATTTAAAAAAGATTAAAAGATATGTAATCTAGGTGATTTTATGCTTCCAAAAGGAACCACATAGGCGGGAAGAAGATCCGGGTGAATTATTCTCTTCTATTTCTTTACATTTTTTTGCATTCTGTCATTGGTAACATAAACTTTATAGCATTCACAAGTATATTTGTTCTAGCTTTCTTCTTTTAGTAATTCTGTTGCTGTCATTTGTATGAAATACTGCATAACATTGTAATTATATATGATTTATACATTATCTTAATCATTGTCAGAGTCAGCATTTTTCTTACAAGCAGATAGGAACTATGTTTTGTCATAACTTAAGTTTGATCCACTCAGAGAACAAAATACATTTTACACTTTCTGAGAGATTCACAAAACATGTAGGACCCATTAAGAGGAAGAAAGCATGCTATATGGTTGTTATATTTGTTATTTTTGACTTGTAATTTATTCATTCTCTCAGCCCTGTTCTCTGACTAGTGTTACTATGGCACCTAAGTTATGGCATGGAAAACAAGCTAATTATGTTCTTTAGAACAGACGACAGTGGTACATCTTGAAATACAAGCATCTGGTACTCTTAGCCCTTTCCTCATCAGTGCTAGTCTAGGCTTGGTTGGGCTCTCTGGTTGTCCAAATATTTTTCTGTTACCACACATCTTTCTTTATTTTCTTTTTCTTCTATAAATAGTGGTTTATGCTTTCTAAAGCCGCTAGTCTCATATTTAGTTTGTTCCTTTTTGAGCCTTCTATCTACTCAAAGAAGTAATATAGACTTACTCCCAGCTGTGTATGATCTACTCTTACTCCTGTTTATTGAGTTAAGCTTCTCACTATTTGTAAACATCTCTTGTTTGTGTAGACACAAATACACCAAAACTAAAAATGGTTAAATTCAGGTATTTCTTATAATTTATTTTTTAAAATTTACTGATGTGGTTAGATGGCTCTCCTGATAAAAATTGTTTAAGCGATAAGAGCAATCAATACTTTTTTATTAATCAGAAGAGCTATCTAACCACATTAGTAAATTTTGAAAAACAAAATATTAGAATTATTCACAATTTTTTTACCCCAGATTTACTTTCGGTTATTCCTTTCTAATCTTTTTTACTATTGATTTAATGTAGGGTATAATCATATTAGGTACACACTATTTGTATGTCTTCTATGTAATTGAATATTTATGTGCCATAAACATTTTCTACTTAACTACTTAGTTTTCATCATCATTGGTAATATCTTTAAAATATTCTCTGGAGTGATGCTGTTCAACAGAAATATAATACGAATCACATATGTAATTTAAAATTTTCAGTACTCACATGAAAAATGTAAAAAGAAACAGATTAATAATGTATTTTGTTTACCTAATATATCTAAAATATTGTTTCAACATGTAAAAATGATATACTGTATTAGGTATAAAAATTGCTAGATTTTAACATTCTTCTTTTCATACTACATGAAATATGTACCTATTTTACATATATTACAGTGAATTCTGTCACTAAACTTTCAATGTCAGAATAAAATGTAGTTCTACCAAAACAATAAATCTCCAGCATTTAAAATGCTTCAATTTTTACATTTAAGTTAATGAAATTAAATAAAAAATTTAGTTTCACAATCATACTAGCCGCATTACTTACGTTCATCTATATGTAGCTTCTTCATTTAAATTTAAATTAAGTTAGATTTAAAATTCATTTCTCTCTCTGCACTAGTCACATTTTAAGTGATCAGTAGTGAGCTTTAGAGTACATAGCCAATTCTTGACTGTTTCTCTGTCAGTTTTTACATTGTTTTCAATGAAACAAATACACTAATATGTTCATGAATTTATGTTTTCTTATGTTTTGGATTACTTTCTTAAAGTAGACTCTCAGAAGTAGAATTATTAGGTCAAAGAGTATGAATTTGTTTATGGTACATCTTGTGTATTTTCAAACCATTTCATGAAAGACTGTGTCAGTTGTAGTACTATAAGTAGTATTAATATTTGTTTCACCAACCTTTCTTCATCATTTAGTGTTACCATGTTGTTTCTGTAGTTACTGAAGAGGAAAATTTCTCTATGTATTTATTTACTATGTATTTCTCTTTCAGTGGAATACTTTTTCATGTTATGGTTCATTTATCTATTAGTGTTCTAATGTTTGTTGAGTTTTTAGTCTACTTTTAAACTTCTTTGTGGACTAAAGATACTGACCTTTTGTCACGTTTTTCCTCATCTTTTGTTTATTTGTTTTCTTCTTTCTGGGATTGAAGGAGTACCAACTGAACCCTTCACTTTTTCTATAGCAAATCTTTAAATAATAGTTTCTCTGTAAGCTTGAAATTTATTGCTACTCTAGAAGTTTGATATTTACTTCACTTTTATCATAGATTTTCTATGTATTTAAAAAAAATTTTTATCAAAGTGGAATATATGATTATGTAATTGTGAGACAAGGAACTAAATTACAAGTTCTTAACCTTCAGTTGAATCCAGTGCTTATCCAATATTTATAGATAAACCTCATTATGTATAGTTGCTGACCACCACTGCATAGTTTTATGCATACGTGTATTTAATCAGGAAGTAGATGAATCCAAATAGATTAAAATTCACTGTTTTGAATATTTCAGAATAATACCATGTATTCTTCCCTATTATATTCTGATCAGAATATTGTTCTAAACAAAAACAGACTTTTTTTCCTGTATCACCGTGTATCCACGGTTGATTAATTATAGTCATGGTTATTTTACATAGGTTTATTTCCTTTTGAATCAATATAGATATATACTTCCTAGAGTTACACATCCCTGAAATTTACATAGGTGTGCATGCACACATATACATATCCCTATTCCTCAGATAATTGTTAATAGAAATAATAAAAAGAGGTTGTGCTCTTAGGCAAGGACAATTAGAACCCCAAATAATTACCTTGAATTAAGATAAACACTGGTAAAGAGCAAAAAGGGCAATTATTTTCCTTTAGTATATTAAACAATGTTGTTTCTAATATTCCCTCATGTTTAAACTATCCTGAGAAATCCTTAGAGTGGTTGCATAATAGATTTAAGTTTTTTAGATTTCCAAATATTAAGTCTGGCTTTGCTAAAACGGTTCTTTGGTTCTATTTTTATCTTTCCCTATCCGTCTTTACTGCTGCCTTTTTGTGTTGTTTTGTTTTGTGTTGTAATGAACAAAACAGTCCTACTTCATTCTGAGTTCTGATTAATGCTCTCCAGCCTCTAAGTGTTAGCATCCACTTTGCTTTTGGTTATAGGGTAAAGGTAAACAGTTAACTATTGTGCAGACTGAAATCCCTAATTAGTAAAGCAAAAGATTTTATTGGTTATATATTTTTCTAAACTATAGACTTGATTTCATTGCAAACCTTACATGCAGAAAAATATGTAATGGCACTGTTTTTATTTTTGGTCATACTATAGTGTGGAACATGTGGCCTAGCAAAGCTTATAAATCTAGGAAGAAAAATTACGGATGGCATCAATTTTAATAGTCTTTGCAATCTAACAGAGTACAAATCCCGAATTCTTTAAATGGTAAATATTTACTTAAAGAAAAACGAGATCATTCAAAAATAGAATTAAATCGTGAATTTGCCTTTTATTTAAAAGTTGATGAGTTTTGTATATTTATAAAATTAACAAAATTGACATCATACTATCCATATCACAAGACTCTTGTGTTGCATTTTAAAGGAAAACACGCACACAGCATACATGTATTTGGATTGGGGCCAGATTTGGACTCCAGGGGCATAGTGTTCTGTACCTTAAATTACAATCAGATGTATTTTAGCACTGATCAAATTTTCAGTCTGAAGTTGGTGAGAAGCCTAATTATTTGACCAGGTTACTATTTATGTAGACCATTCTGTGGCTGTCTGTGGTTAATCCACAGCTGGCAGAATGCTAGCTATGGGAGGTTTTTATTTCATGCTGGAACATTTTGGGGAGAAATAGAGGGAGAATGATTTAAAATCTTCTCATTAAATGAAAGACCAAAAAGCAAGTACAGTACATACATATTACTATGGAGACAAGATGCTGTATAAACTGTTCGTTTTAATTCTCCAAGTGACAGAAATAGCAAAGCAGCAGCTTGGATGCTCATAGTTTGCAAGTGATAGGATACTTGGTTAAAAAAGAAAAAATCTTGTAAAAATAATAACTAAGACTAAGATAAAAAAATTAAAAAATAATAACTAAGACTAAGATTTATTGCCTCTTAGAACACTTGAATATTGGTAAAGAATTAATGGATTGAATTTTTAAATGATGAGAAAATATTATGATACAAAAACGTTTTTATTAGAATTTCACTAGCAGTACTTTAAAGTGATAAGAGGCAGTTGTAGGGGAGAAAAGGTAACATATTTTCCTTATCTATCGCAAGGGTCATTACTGAACCCTCTGTAACTAAAGAGATTAATAAGAGAAAAGCATAATAAATTTATTTAACAAAGTTTTACATGACACAGGAACTTTCAGAAATTAAGACCCAAAGACCAACCGGGCACAGTCGCACACCCCTGTAATCCCAGCACTTTGAGAAGCCGAGGCGGGCAGATCACGAGGTCAGGAGATCAAGACCATCCTGGCTAACATGGTGAAACCCTGTCTCTACTAAAAATACAAAAATTAGCTGGGCGTGTAGTGCCAGCTACTCAGGAGGCTGAGACAGGAGAATCGCATGAACCCAGGAGGCAGAGGTTGCAGCGAGGCGAGATAGCGCCATTGCACTCCAGCCTGGGTGACACAACAAGCCTCCCTCCTAAAAAAAAAAAAAAAAGACCCAAAGACCAGCAAAAACTACATTTTAATGCAAAGTCTGATGAAAGACATAGATAGTTCTAGAGAAACATGATTAAACAAAAGGGATATGATCTAATGGTAATAAACTTAGAGTTGCAGGAGGTGGAAGCCAGCAAGTCCTGTCTGTTAGATTTTTCTTGGCCTCTAGGTATAGGGCAGGACTCCTTTGGAATAGGGTTTTCTGGCCAGCTTTCACACAGAAAGGTGGGAGAAGGTCCGAGTGACCTTGCTTCTTTGGTTTTCTTAATTTCTAGGGGGCCATATTTTGGGGTATTGTATTCTGGTCCCTCACACAATTAGTGTATATGATTCTCTCTTAATATCTCAGAATATATAAGGACAGTAAACCCTTCCTTCAAAGATGAATGCCAATACACATGGCTCCTGCCACAAAATTAATGTTTTTAGTCTTCTTTTTTTTTTAATAGAAAGGAAGGAAAAAAAGGAAGAAAGAAAAGAAAAGAGAGAAAGAAAAGAAAGACAGAGAGAAAAAGGGAGAGAAAGAGTGAGAGAGAACAGGAATCTTGCTCTATTGCCCAGGCTGGAATGCAGTGATGTAATCATATCTCAGTGCAGCCTCTGACTCCTCACCTCAAGCCACCCTTCCACCTCAGGCTACCCTACCAAGTATCTGAGACCACAGGCATGCAACTCTGTGCCAGGCTAATCTAAAAAAAAAATTTCATTTTCTTTTTTTTTTTTTTTTTTAACTGTTTTCTAAAGTGACTATCTTGTTTTGTATTTCCACCAGAAACACATGAGTTTTGCTCCAGTTGTCCCATATATTCACCAGCATGTTGTATTATCAGTTGTTTTGTTTTAGCAGTTCTAAAAGGTGTATATAGTAGTGTCTTAATTTGATTTTATTTTGCACTTCCCTAATGAGCTATGATGCTTAGTATCTTTTTTGTGTGTGATTATTTTAATTTAATATAAATTAAATTAAACATTTAATTTCTCAGTTGCACTAATCACATTTCAGAGGCTCAAAGGCCACATGTAGTTAGTGGCTATCTTATTGGATGGCACAGATTATTAAACATTTCCTTTATTGCAGAAACTTCTGTTAGACAATAGAATGCCTTAGCTAAAGTCATGAGCTCTTCCACATCAGAATTCTTAGCTAATCTTCAGTAGGAATAGAGGAATTTTATAAGACTATAACATTTAGTCCTAAAGCTCAATGTTAAAGTTACAAATTCCATGTTACAGTTACAAATTTCTCTAGTTTTGATTTAAAAATTACCTGATCATATTTGCTATCTCCCCAACTAAGCTGGAAGCCTTTTAAGAATGGGGCTACTTTTTATCCAATTTGCCAGTCTGTGTCTTTTGATTGGGGCATTTAGTCCATTTACATTTAGGGCCAATATTGATATGTGTGAATTTGATACTGCCATTTAAAGCAAAGTAATTATTGTCTTGAATGAGACCTTTCAAATATTTTTTCTTTCACGAACTTCCAGAATTCTTTAGTATTGCACATATAAATCTAGTATGTAATAAGTAATGCTTTATTCTCTGAAGTAATGGCATGTATCAAGTATATGGTACTCATATCATCAAATATTCTTCCAGTCAAATGTTGCTATTTATAGCATCTGCCTTGCATCTTATAATTGTATTTTATGTACTTTTGTATTTTGTGTAGGTTTCTTTTATTCTCACTGAAAGTGGCTGTGGAAATGGCATTTTTAATTTTCCCTCCTTTTTTCTTCATCCAGGGCTTTTTTCTTACAGTTTCTCCAGAGTCAGTGTTAAAAGTGGCTCACCATGCTTCTGAAAACAACAAGATTTTCACTTTGAATCTGTCTGCACCATTTATTAGTCAGCTATACAAGGAATCATTGATGAAAGTTATGCCTTTTGTTGACATACTTTTTGGAAATGAGACGGTGAGTTACCTTTCCTTTTTTAAAAGAATCTGGGGTTTTGTTTGTTTGTTTCTGATCTACATATATATATTTAGAAATATATAAATTAAAACCTAAATTTTTGTGTGAATATCCTTGAGAATTGTGCAACAAAATTGCCTCAATGTCAACTGCTCTCAGTATTTTCAATATTTCCTTCAGTATATACTATCTTCTTACTTAGTGAAACATTTATTTATTTATTTTTATTTGTTTGCAACGGAGTTTTGCTCTTGTTGCCCATACTGGAGAGTAATGGTGTAATCTCAGCTCACTGCAACCTCCGCTTTCCGTGTTCAAGCAATTCTCCTGCCTCAGCCTCCTAAGTAGCTGGGATTATAGGCACCCACCACCATGCCCAGCTAATTTTTGTATTTTTAGTAGAGACAGGGTTTCAACATGTTGGCCAGGCTAGTCAAGAACTCCTAACCTCAGGTGATCTGCCCACCTCGGCCTCCCAAAGTGCTGGGATTACAGGCATGAGCCACCGCGCCTGGCCCAACATTTATTTTTTAAAGTTTAGGTGTTTGAGGTTTAATGTAATTTCTGTGAGCTTTTACAGATGGATACCTGACCTGTTACTATGACAACTGTCAGGATGAAAAACACATTCATCACTTTTTTAAGTCTTTTCAGAGTCTAAGTCCATTCAATTTTCATTTAATAAATTATGAGTAAATTTTGATATATTACATTTATATTTCTTAATAATGTCATTTTTGTTAATATTTGTTTGTTATACTTGAAGGTGATAAAATGGAATTTCATCTCCACGGTTAGTTTTTTTCTTTCTACGAAGAATGTATTTTCTTCCATTCTAAATTTGGGAAATGATTTTTTTTTTTTTTTTTTTTTTTTTTTTNTTTTTTGCTTATTTGCTGTTTATACCTCTTTAAAAATACATGTAAGAGGAAAAAAGCCTTCAGTGTGCCTTCCTGTGACTTGGCCATGTCAGTTGATGCTTTAATTTATAAAATGAAGGTGTTGTATTAATCCTCCCAGAAGTTCATTCTGATTCTAATTCCACTGTTCTAACACAGCTTGAATATATTCATCAATTTTATATCTAATAACTGCTGTCTGCCTAGAATAACATAAAAATTGACCTGGAAATTTATGAGATCACCTGGGTAAAGATTAAAGGATGATCCATAGAAATAACATCATAGTGTATCTATAAAGGTAATGATTAAATTGGTTACAAATGGTGACATTGGAAGGAAATGCTATATTCTTGATAATTCACACATTGAAATACTAGCAAGAAATGGTGGTAAAAGTGAAGTGCCAGATAACTGCTAGAAGTCTAAATTGACTAAAATCTACCATTTAGTTTTTCCTTGTTAACAATTTTATTTTCTAACGGCTAAAAGAAGTAACTGGGAAAAGTGCTACTGAAGCCCTTTGAATAGCATTAAAGCATTGGTCTCAGTAGTTTTGAGAATCATTTGGATAAACTGACACTTAGTCTCAGAGTTCTTAATAGTCAAGAAAGATCAGACTGACAGCACTTAAATATGTTCTCTAGAGTTTAAGAGACAAATCTTAAAACTTCTAAAAAAGATAAATATGATTCCAAAGAATGAGACTTTGGAAGTAAAGAAAGCTTAGGGGGATTCAATGCGATCAAAAATGCAATTCAGACTTTATAGTCACAAATGATCTTAATTAAGGAGAGAAGGTACAGAGGCCTTTAAAAAAATACTTGCAGAGCACGCAGAAAACTAATAAGAGCTCAGATTTGGAAGATGACAAGATGGCTGCCTCTGCCTTTGCTGGCACAGGTAGAGCAGCTTCAGGAATCTTACAATCGCTGAATATTTTGGTATCTTCAGCCTACCAAAACTGTGTCAAGAATGCATCTCTCATTTCTGCATTGTCCACTAGACATTTTAGTCATATTCAGACACCAGTTGCTTCTTCCACTCCCAGACTTACCACATCTGAGAGAAACCTGACACATGGGCAAATTTCAGTGATCCTTAGTAAGTAGCCCCCTTGCTCCCAAGTGTCCTGAACCTGCTTGTCAGATCTCTAACATACATCAGTACACGAAAAGGCAAGAGAAAGTCTGTGTAAGCTGTCATCTATAGGTTTCTTCGACTTCTTTGTGGCCTTTGGGTGAGGAGAAGGGCTGGTTCTAAGAAAAAATTATGGAAAAAGGAAACTTCAAGAAAAAAGTGATTGAGGGAATTTGTATTCTGCAATAAAACCCAGAGTAAACTCTTAAGATAAAATGATGACATCCTTCTGGAAGAGGTGAAACTGGTATGTCAATGATTCTTATCAGAAGTATCATGATAAACAAACCTGAAAGTGTAGCTCAGAAGTTTCACTTGTTTCTCAGTTATGGAATATGTATCTTTGTGTACAGGATATCTTTGCAAAAATGGGTAAGTATAAAACTTGATGTAAATTGTACCAATGAATATGTAAACATACAGTGACAACATTAAACTTATAAAAGTTTTAAAACTTAAAAAAAAAAAGCTCAAATTTGTAAAAGACATGTAAAAAGAAGGTAGAAAATATATTTAGTACCAGGGAATGATGCTAAAAGAATGGGCCCAAAAGTGGTTTAACTTTGTAGCAGATGTTGATGAGATCAAAACAATCTTCAGTGAAAGAAAAAAAAAAAGACTCCAAAGTACAAGCAACAAATGGAAAAAATAGATGAATTAGACATCATCAAAATTAACCACTTTTGTGCATCAAAGGACACAAGAATGTGAAAAGATAACTAGAGGAATGGGAGTTAATATTTGCAAATCATATATCTGATAAAGGATTCATATTCAGAATATTTAACACAGTAACAACTCAACAATAAAAAACAAAATAATTCAATAATGATCAAAGAAATTTAATAAACATTTATTCGAAGAAGATATGCAAATGGCCAGTAAACCCATGAAAAGATGCTCAACATAACCAGCCAGTAAGCACAAATGTAAACCAAAATTAGATACTACTTCATACCCATCAGAATGGCAATTATTTTAAAAAATGGAAATTAGCAAGTATTGGCAAAGATGTGGAGAAATTGGAAACCCTTGTGTATTGCTGGTGGGAATGTAAAATAATACAACTGCTGTAGAAGACAATTTGATGGTTCCTCAAGATGTTAAACATAAAATTATTACCATATGATTTAGCAGTTCTACTTCTAGATATATTACCCATAATAACTGAAAGCAGTGACTCAGATAATTATATACCAATGTCCATAGCAGCATTATTCACAATAGCTGAGATAGAAGCAAATCAAATATTTATCAACAGATGAATAAACAAAATTTCATACATATGCACAGTGGAGTATTATTTAGCCTCAAATGAAATTTTGATACATGCGACAACATGAATGAATTTTGAAAATACTATGTTAAGTAAAATAAGCCAGACACATAAACTATTTGGATTTTCTTAGAAGAATTCCTCTTACATGAGGTACCTAGAATAGGCAAATTCATAGAGACATGCTAAGTAGGATAGTGGTTACCTGGGAGTGGGGTGGGGAGGAATGAGGCAT
Source organism: Cebus imitator (assembly GCF_001604975.1). Lineage (NCBI taxonomy): Eukaryota > Metazoa > Chordata > Mammalia > Primates > Cebidae > Cebus > Cebus imitator. Next base: position 5,294,473 of record NW_016107326.1, read on the forward strand.
TATTGTGTAATAATTACAGAGCTTCTGTTTGGGATGATTAAAAAGTTCTGGAAATGGATAGTGGTGATAGTTGTGCCACACACTGTGAATGTATTTAGTGCCACTGAATTGAATACTTCAAATGGAAAATTTTATCCTATGTGTAGTTTACCACAATTTTGAAAAAAGATTGATTCTACAAATCAGGAAACTTTAGAAGTTGGATAACAGCTTAGTATAGATTATTAAAGGAATTATTTTTCCCCACCTAGAAGAGGAAGTAGTAAAACTGTAAGCTGCTACCTGGCTATAAGTCCTGGGGCAAGAAAATCTTTTCTCTTTTGGTGTAGTTATTCTTCATTTGAATTTACTTCAAGAGGTATTTATATAGTACCTATTATGGCAGACCAATAAGCAGTGAATGCATGGTATATTTGAGAACTTCTGTCATTATATGGATTAGAGAATAATAAAGACTGGCTATAGGACAATTAGAGGTATTTGGTATTTTATTGAAGCAGTCTCAAAAGGCCTGTTGATAAATAAATCGATTTCTAGGGGTACGCCTCAGTATTTACCCTAGTTTTGCTTAAGTAAAGTAACAGTGATTTAGATAAGCTATATTTGCATATAATTCAAATGCAAATAATACAGCACCTTAATACATACTAGGTAAGTTGAAGGTCAAAATCAGATTTTTTTAAATGTTAGTAGACTCTAAATATCAGTTGAGTGATGAAATTTAATAGGGATAATAAAAATTGTACCATATTTTATTATAAAAAGCAAGTCAAGTAAAATGCTTTATCCCTTTAATCTCATCATCCATTGTTTTTTCTCCTTGAATACTATAGTAATAATAAGTTATCTTTAGCTCTTCAGGAAAAAAAAAGGATATTTTACTTCTAAAATGTGATGAAGGATAAAATATATTTCTATACATAGGATCCTTTAATCCTGCCCCCCGAAAAAATAAAATATACTGTGTTTAGTATAAATTTTCAAAATGTCAAAACTCAGCTAAAAAGACACACTTGGCCCTTACTTTCTACATGATGTTACCTTCTTTTTCTCAGAGGATTATATAGAAGTAATGATGACTTAAAACTTCTGATAGCTTCAATATTTAAAAAAATATATTTTGTCCACAAAGATTATTTCTTCACAGGCAATGATCAATGATCCCCATGAGACAATAAATAAGATATACTTGATGATGACCCCAGCTAATGCCTTGGAGATAATTTCCAGGCCACAGTACAAGAAGGGTAACTAAGGCTGGGCACACTGGCTCACGCCTATAATACCAGCACTTTTGGGAGGCTAAGGCAGATGGATCACTTGAGATTAGGAGTTTAAGACCAGCCTGGCCAACATAATGAAGCCCCATCTCTGCCAAAAATTTAAAAAATTACCTGGGTGTGGTGGCACGCACCAGTAATCCCAGCTGCTCAGGAGGCTGAGGCAGGAAAATTGCTTGAACCTGGGAGGCGGAGGTTGCAGTAAGCCGAGGTACAGAGGCGGCCTGGGAGAGAAAGGGTCAAGATTCCAACTCCCTTTGTGTAAGACTGGAAGGTAGTAAGGACTTTCGGAGTGTGTGTCTGATAAAGACTGTGGCAATATTCTAAAGTTGACAGTGGGCTGGGCATGGTGACTCATGCCTGTAATCAGTCCCAGCATTTTGGGAGGCAGAGGGTGGTGGACCACCTGAGGTTAGGAGTTCGAGACCAGCCTGGCCAACATGGTGAAACCCCATCTCTACCGAAAATACAAAAAAGTTAGCCTGGTGGGGTGGTTGTGCACTTGTAATCCCAGCTACTCGGGTGAGTGAGGCATGAGAATTGCTTGAACCAGGAAAGTGGAGGTTGCAGTGAGCCAAGATTGCACCACTGCACTCCAGCCAGGGTAACTGTCTCAAAANAAAAAAAAAAAAAAAAAAAAAAAAAGAACTGTAACTCAAGTAGAGCCTTGCAGTCTCTTTTAATGAGGAGTTGGAGCTGTAAGTTCAAGGAGTCTTAAGACAGCTAGCGTTTGCAAGTTAAAAGTACCAGAGAAGAAAGAGCTGAATAGAGAGAGAACACAGGACATTTGTAGAATCCCACCAAGACTTCAGCTGAGTATAAGTAGTGTATATTTGTGAAGAAATTAAGGAAGACCAGGAAAAGAACCACCCAAAAAGATTATAGATGACAATCCTCAGTGTACACATGAGAATTTGTAACCATTCCTATACTACTAGTCAGGGTGGATAACCTCATAATTCATGAGGCTTCAAATAGAGTATTAAAAGGGATTTTATCCCATTAGTGGGGTAAAATCAGCTCTAGACTAGAAGATGTTCTGGTCCCTCTTATCAATATTATTGCAATATATTTGACAAGCTTTATGAAATAGACAAATTTCTTAAAAAACAGAAAGTACTAAATCATACTGAAGAAGAAATAGAAAAAGGCTACAAGGAAAACTCAAAGGCTGGATTGCTTTAGTGTTTCATTCTTTTTTTGTTTTGTTTGTTTGTTTGAGACAAGGTCTCACTCTGTCACCTAGAGGTGGGGCTCACTGCAAACTCAAACTCCTAGGTTCAAGTGATCCTCCCACCCCAGCATCCTAAGAAGCTAGGATTACAGGCATGCCCGGCTAATTTTTAACTTTTGTAGAGAAGAGGTCTCATTTTGTTGCCCAGGCTGGTTTTAACCTCCTGCGCTCAAGCAATCCACCCACCTTAGCCTCCCAAAGTGCTGGGATTATAAGCATGAGCCATTCCACTTGGCAGTGTTGAATTTCACCACAGATTTCAGAAAGATGTAATATCAATTGTATACAAACTATCCCAGAAAATTTAAGAGGGAAAAATATACCTATCTTATTTCATGAGGTCAGCATTACCTTCATACCAAAAACAAAATATTGCAAGAAAAGAAAATTACAGACCAATATCCCTCATAAACATAGATTCAAAAATTCTTCAAATAATTTTAGCAAATCAAACACAACATTATATTAAGAGTAATTCATCATGACTAGGAGTGTAGAATTGGTTTACCTTTTTTTAGTTTTTTTTTTTGAGACAGAGTTTTTGCTCTTGTTCCCCAGGCTGGCGTGATCTCAGCTCACTGCAACCTCTGCCGGCTCCCCCTCTCCTCCACCGGGTTCAAGCAGTTCTCCTGCCTCAGCCTCCCAAAGTGCTGGGATTACAGGTGTGAGCCACTGCATCCAGCTAGTTTAACATTTTAAAATCCATCAATGTAATTAAACATATTAAGACTAAAAAAGAAAAATCACATGATTATTCTAAAAGCTTTTGAAAAAAATCAGACATCTATTTCTGTTAAAAGCCCTCAGAGGCTGGGCACGATGGCTCACAACTATAATGCCAACACTTTGGGAGGCAGAGGCAGGCAGACCATTTGAGGTGAGGAATTTAAAACCAGCCTGGCCAAGATGGTGAAACCCTGTCTCTACTAAAAATACAAAAATATTTGCTGGGTGTGGTAGCACACACCTGTAATCCCAGCTACTGGGAAGGCTGAGGCAGGAGAATCACTTGAACTGGGGTGCTGGAGGTTGCGGTGAGCCAAGATGTGCCACTGCACTCCGGCAGACATGTACACTCAAATATTCACACTCAAACTCTCTCTCTCTTTCTCTCTCTCTCTCTCTCTCTCTCTCTCTCTCTCTCTCTCACACACACACACACACACACACACACACACACCCCTCAGAGGCTGGGTGTGGTGGCTCAGGCCTGTAATCCCATAATCCCAGCACTTTGAGGAGGCTGAGGTGGGCGGATCACTTGAGGTCAGGAGTTTGAGACCAGCCTGGCCAACATGGGAAAACCCTGTCTCTATTAATAATACGCAGGATAGCCGGGCATAGTGGCAGGTGCCTATAATCCCAGCTACTGGGGAGACTGAAGCAGGATAATCACTTGAACAGTGGAAGCAGAGGTTCTAGTGAGCCAAGATCAAACCACCTCACTCCAGCCTGGGTGACAGAGTAAAACTGTGTCAAAAAAAAACCCAAAAGCCCTCAGAATAGTATGATTAAGGGAACTTCTTAAAGTCAATAAAGAACATCCACCAAGAATATATAGTTAATATCATACCTAATGGTGGAAGATTGAATGCTTTTGCCTAAGATGAGAAACAACAAATCAAGGATATTCATTCTTTCCACTTCTATTCAACATTGTTTTGGAGGTTCTAGACGGTGCTAACAAAGCATGAAAAACATCCAGATTTAGAAAGAAAGAAGTAAAACTGTCTTTATTATCAAAGCCACGATCATCTTCAAATAAAATCTAATGTGATCTTCAAAAAGCTATTAGAACTGGCTGAGCACAGTGGCTCACACCTGTAATCTCAGCACTTTGGGAGGGCGAGACTTGTGGATCACTTGAGGACAGGAGTTTGAGACCAGTCTGGCCAACATGGTGAAATCCCATCTCTACTAAAAATACAAAAATTAGCCAGATGTGGTGGCACTCGCCTATAATCCCAGCTATTTGGGAGGCTGAGGCAGGAGAACCAGAGAGGCAGAGGTTGCAATGAGCCTAGATTGTGCCACTGCACTCCAGCCTGGGCAACAGAGCAAGACTCCATCTCCAAAATAAAAGAAAGCAATTAGAACAAAGTGACATTAGCAAGATTGCAGAAATTAAAATTTAAAAATACTATTTTCAATGCCATCAAAAAGTATTACAAAGTATTTACTTTGGGATAAACCAGACCAAAGATGTATATACTGAACACCTTGAGAAATGCCTTGTTGAAAAAATTTAAGGAGACCCTAATGGAAGATATATCATGTTCATGGACTGGAAGGCTCTGTATTGTTAAATATAAATGCTACTCAAAATAATCTATAGTTTCGTTTAATTTAGTCAGAATTTCAGAGGTTTTTTTTTTTTAAAAAAAACTCAACAAGTTGATTCTAATATTTACATGGAAAAGCACTGGACTAGAATAGCCAAACCAATGTGGATTTAAAAAGAACCAAATCAGAGGACCTTACCATAATTTGAAGACTTATTACAAAGCTACATAATCCAGACAATGTGGCATTGGTGTAATGATAGACAAATCATCCATGGAACAGAAGGGAGAGTTCAGAAATAGACCTAAATTGATTTTCAACCATATTTCAGCATCTATTTCGTGGAGAAAAAAGTCTTTTTGACAAGTCATTCTGGAGCAATTGAATATCCATATCCAAAAACACAAACTTTGACCCATATAACAACTGCACAGTTATTAGAATGTCTAAAAGTGTGACCATACCAAATATTGGTAAGGATGTATGGAGCTGCTGGAATGTAAAATGGGCAACTACTTTGGAGAATGGTTTTCTTGTTTCTTACAAAGTTAAATATACATCCTCTAAATGATCTAGCTATCCCACTCCTAGATATTCACCCAGGACAAATGAAAGCATCTATCCATGTAAAGACAAACACAAAGGTTCATAGCAGCTTTATTTGTAATAACCAAAGTCTGGAAAACAAATTTCCACCAACTGGTAACCGCATAAACAAATTGTTATGTTTTCATAGAATAGAATACTACTCAACTATCAAAGAATTGTACTATTTTTAAGAAATGAAATAATAGCATAGAAGAATTTCAGAATACCTATGCTGAATGAAAGATAATATAAAGTACAAAATGCAAAGAAATTTATAGTGATGGCAGATCCATTGTTGTCTGGGGACAGGGATGTGCTCTCTATGTGCTGTCTATTACACAGCTGTTACTCCTAAAAGTTTCCTCATGCTCATTTGTGATCGAGCATGAGGAAACTTTTAGGAGTAATAGATGTGTTCCGATTGAGGTTGTGGTTCCATAACATTATACATATGTCAAAATTTATCTAATTATACACTTTTAATTTGTGCCAATTATTGTATGTCAGTTATACCTCAAAGTAAAGCTATTAAAATGAATATATACTTTGTGGTTTCATTTATATGGTTAAAAATAGGAAAAATTATTCTGAGCCATTAAGTTCTATTAAGTAGAATGAGAATTCATTTAAACGAGTTACATTTGGGTACAAAACTAAATACATATGAGTTATTTTTAAAGTTGTTATTGAATTGGATACGGGCATGAAAAGTGTAAAAGATTAAAGGCAGTAAAAAGCTGTAAACATCTGTATTCAGGAGTGCTTCATAGATGTTTTTGTGTTTTCTCTCTGCTTTAAAGAAATTCAAACTAGGCTGGTCACCATAGCTCACACCTGTAATCCCAGCACGTTAGGAGGTTGAAGTGGGAGGATTGCTTGAGCAGAGGTATTGGAAACCAGCCTGGGCAACATAGTAGGACCGCATCTCTACAAATATATATTTTTTTAGCTTTTTTAAAAAATCGTACTTTGGGCTCTGGGGTACATGTGCACATCCTGCATCCTGCAGGATTGTTACATAGGTACATACATGCCATGGTGGTTTGCTGTCTCCATCATCCCCCAACCCCGCTCTCCCTACCCCCGCCACCTACATCATTCTCCTGGTGCTATCTCTCCCCATCCTCCCCACCCCCTGCTGTCCCTCCCCTCCCCTCCACCTCCCCATCTAGCCCAGTGAGTGTTGTTCCCTTCCCTGTGCCCAAGTGTTCTCATTGTTTATCACCCGCCTATAAAACATGAAAACATGTGGTGGTTGGTTTTCTGTTCTTGTGTCAGTTTGCTGAGAATGAGGGTTTCCAGATTCATCCATGTCTCTGCAAAGGACTTGAACGCAACCTTTTTTTATGGCTGTGTAGTATTCCATGGTGTATATGTGCCACATTTTTCTTTCTACAAATATTTTTTAAAAATTAGCCAAGCATGGTGGCACACACCTGTATTCCCAGCTACTCAGGAGACTGAGTTGGGAGGATCGCTTGTGCCTGGGAGGTTGAGGCTGCAGTGAGTTGAGTGCAGTGATCATGTGACTGCACTCCGGTCTGTGTAACAGTCTAAGACCCTGTCTAAAAATTTTTTAAAAGTAAAATGAGAATTCATAAACTATGAATTCTAGTTGTGGTTCTATAAGAAAAACTCTAGAATGTCAGTCAGTAGGCATGCTCAAATGTCTTGACCATATATATATATATATTTGGAAACAGAGTCTTGCTCTTTTCCAGAAAAATCTCAGCTAACTGCAACCTTCACTTCCCAGGTTCAAGCAATTCTTGTACCTCGGCCTCCAAAATAGCTGAGACTACAGGCACGTACCATCATACCCAACTAACTTTTATATTTTTAGTAGAGATGGGGTTTTGCCATATTGGCCAGGCTGGTTTTGAACTCCTGGCCTCAAGTGATCTGCCGGCCTCTGCCTCCCAAAGAGCTGAGATTACAGCCATGTACCTATTTTAAATATTAGCAAATGATGTATCTTTATAAATTAAAATAAAATGTTTATGAAAGCAATTTTTTCCCTTAATCATCTCTCTGATTTATTTATCAGCTACTTTTTCTTCCATTTCCTCATCTGTAAATTAAGGGGATTTGCATAGAAATACTAGATAATCTTTAAAATTTTTCTTATAGCTTTAACATAAGGCTGGTTATTCATTTTTTCCCATATTCTAACATTGAGTAATACTGATAGATTTTATTATAAATTAACAAAGTTCCTGTTTTAACATCTAAAATAACGCCTGACATTTATTTTAGGTAGTTCTTCATTTTTATTATGAGTATAGCCTTAACTGTAGTGCCTTTTAAGCTGAGTTCTTACCATTTGTGACCCCGCTATTCCTTTTTTGTTTAATGAACCCAAGGGAAATGATACCCCTCTCCAAAGAATATCTGAAAATATTTGGTTAGATACATGCTGGGACAAAAAGTGAAGTATCCACAGTAATACCATTGCTATATTTTTGTGACACAAACGAACTATAATTACTAAATGATATGATTTACTTTCTCTTTTTAATCCTGGTAAAAAAATGTATAATATAAAATTTATATCATTTAAACTATTTTTAAGTGTACAAATCAGTGGCATTAAGTACATTCTCAATGTTGTGTAGCCATCACTGCTATTCATTTCCAGAACTTTTTTTTAATCAACCCAAGCAGAAGCTCTGTACCCATTAAACAGTAACTCCATATTTCCTGTTCCCTCCTCCCCTGTCGCCCTTAGTAACTGTTTTACTGTCTATCTATGAATTTGCCTGTTTTAGGTGCCTCATACAAATAGGATCATATAAAAGTTATTCAACTTAATTTCACTTAGCATAATATTTTTAAACTTCATCCATGTTATAGCATGTTACCAGAATTTCATCTTTTTTAAGGCTGAATATTTCATTGTTATGTGTGAAATTTTGTTTTATTGATTCCTCTGTTTATAAACATTTAATTTGTTTCCACCTTTGATTATTATAAACAGTGGTACCGTGAATGTTAATGTACAATTATCTGTTTGAGTTCCTGCTTCTAATTCTTTTGGATATATACCTAGATGTGGAACTGTTGGATCCATAGCAGCTACACCATTTTACATTCTCGCCATCAATACACAAGGGTTCCAGTTTCTCCACCTCCTCAACAACACTTAATTTGCTTTTAAAAAATAATAGCTATCCTGCTCAGCATGAGGTGGCATCTCACTGTGGTTTTGATTTTCAGCCAAAGTTCAGAAATACGTAGTGAGAAATTTCTGTTTATTTAATTTAAAATATTTGGTAACCTCTTACATTGTACTTTATACTTTTAAATTACACATCTAAATTGATTGGTTACCCTTGTTACAGTAGTACCAAAATTACTGTAGTATAAAAACTCTAGAAATATTACATTGTAGTTTCAATTTGTTTCTGACTTCTTCGAAGTTTGAAATTTTCCCTTAAGCAACAACCATTTGTTAGCTACACTCACATGAAATCAGCTTAATAAAGGACATTAACACAAAGGTAATTATAATCCATTGATGCTCATTAATGCAAGCTGCTTTGTAGTCATTATCTAGCAGTAGATGACTAAAGAACTTGATTATTCTTGTTTTTCATTTTTATTAAATTAAGAAGTTTTTTAAAATTATGTCATTTTGCAAATGGCTCTTAGGAATAATACCTTTCAAGGCGCCATAATCACTAGATAATTAACCTGCCAGGATTAAGTACACTCAACTTTGCCTCAGGGTGCTTAACTCTCAAATAGGGTCAATTATCTCATGATAATAACTGCTTTGTCAAGAGTTATCACTTAATTCCACATTGAAAAGTCAAATCACCCATACCATGCGCTTTAAGATAGTTTCAGTAATAAAACAACAGTTTGAAATGGGGCAGAAGAATTCAGCTGAATTTTTTCATATAGATAAGAATGATATGCTTTAGATAAAACTCTCCCTCTTATCTAGCATTTTGAATTTCAGAAATGATTTCAATTTATAAAAATAATACAGGCTAGGAGTGGTGGCTCACGCCTGTAATTCCAACACTTTGGGAGGCCGAGATGGGCAGATCATGAGGTTAGGAGAACAAGATCATCCTGGCTAACATGGTAAAACCCCATCTCCACTAAAAATAAAAAAATTAGCTGGGGGTGGTGGCACACGCCTGTAGTCCCAGCTACTCGGAGGCTGAAGCGAGAGAATTACTTCATCCTGGGAGGCGGAGATTGCAATGAGCAGAGATCCTGCCACGGCGTTCCAGCCTGGCAACAGAGAGAGACTTCGTCTCAGAAAAAAAATATAGAGAGAGAGAGCTCTGATCCATCAGTTGTTTTCCTGGCAATATTTCCACATTGCAAATTTCCTTATAGGGAAAGCCATATTTCCTGTTAACCTCACAGAGGATTCAATATATTTAAAATCTCTAATATATACCAAGAAAATTGAAATTACTTTCTTTACTGATTGGTGAATTAACTTAAAAAAAATCTGGCTTATCAACAAATGAATTACAAAACAGTTAGCAAAAGTCTGTAGTTTGTTGTGGTTGTTTTTGTTGTTGAGTAGCTTCACTCATATTTGGACACAATGTGCCAAAAACAAATACTACTAGATAGATCAGGATATTTTGAAAGAAAATATAAAATTGTCTTTAGGTTTGTTATCCATATCTTCTAAACCTGAACGATGCTTGTATCTCTTCATAAATAAACTATCATCATTTTATTAAACCAGATGGGACATATTGGCTTTTTCTTCTGTTATATATTTTACAGCCATGGAGATGGAAGGAGACTTTATTGATATTTTTTTACACTGTTAAACCCATTTTATTATTTCTAATAGTGAATTAATAATTTGAAACCATCAGTTATTTAAATTGTAAATAACTTTGATGCAGATATCTTATCTGAAGTTATTTTTCAGTTTCTATACATCTGTAAAATAGAAGTCATTTGCTATTTTAAGATAAAAAGTCTTTATCAATCTATGTGTAATTATACATACGTACACCTTCTTTCAGATATTATCCTTTTGGTTAAGACTTTCTTTTCTTTGTAAAGGTATTATTTTAATTTTTAGAACTATTTTTTTGTGCACTGGAGCACATGTTTGGGAGAAAAAAGTAAAGTTTTCATCAAGTCCGTATACACAGAGAATTCTTTTTTGAATTTTAAAATATTTATGTCAAGATTAATTCTTTATTTTTGTATGAATGTATGTATGTATTTATTAATTATCAGTTAGTTAGAGACAGTGTCTCACTGTGTTGCCCAGGCTGGTCCTAAGCTCCCGGCCTCAAGCGATCTTCCCGTGTTGGCCTCCCTAAAGTTCTGGGATTACAGGCTTGAGCTACCGAGCCTGGCCAAGTCTAATTCTTTAAAGGATGTGATTTCCAAGTATTTCCAGGGATTCAAGACTGTTACCTAGATCCATATTCTGACAAAAGAGATGATCTTTCCTTCATATCAGAATATTTCCCCCATGAATGTAGGGAATGAGGCTATATCTAAAATGGTAATTTTGCCCTTTAAAGTATACAGAAATGCCCTGTTTCTTCCTAAGAGAGATGGAAGTCACTTTTCTGAGACTGTGTCGATAGATCTCTTTATTCCTCTTTTTCTGCTATAAGCAATAAGAGGAGCTGTTGTAAGGTTGTTATAAAATCATCAAAGAAGGGAGAGAGAAACTTTTTTGAAGGATATACATAACCCCTTCAGAAAAAACCAAAAGCTTATGGTGGAAATACATAGTTGTATTTTCTGGGGCAGATAATGAAATTTGAGTTAACATAGAACTGTTGCTTCATAAGATTGCTGGTTAACTCCTAGATTTAACTTTCTCCCTAGTGTTTTTCTGATATATTTACTCAGCTGAAAAAAGTGAGATTGACTGTAGCACAAGGGAGACTTCTAATGTCAGTGGCATGTTGTAAAGATGTGCTATGGGAAAGATTCAGAAAATGCAAAGGGTGTTTAACTATATGCTCTGCATCTCCCTTCCTTTCTACATATCTCTCTCCTTTCTTTCTTACTCTGTTTCCCTCTTTACATCAACTACATTGCCTCTCTGAAGATGAAATTCTTTTAAATCATCCCCAACCTAACATTCATCACTGGTAAAAAGCAATCTAATTACTATGTGTTGATTTTTAAAAATTAAAAATTATAAGAAAATCAAGAGGAGCATTTAAATGTTTTTCATTGCAAGGGGAAAATAAATACACACAAGTAAAGGAAAACACTGTGTAATTTGAAATAGTTTGAATTACTATGGAGATAATCATATTTTATGCAGTAATGCTTTTCTGTTTTATTCACTATTTCAATTAATCTTTGTTTCTGCTACTGTACCATAAATTTGTAAGTGATTATTTTGGTATTATTTGTATAGTATGCCATAATATAAAAATAATGAAAAATATTAAATATATGATATTTAATGTTCTTCTTTAATTTTTTTTTTTTTTTTTTT
>NW_016107326.1:5306569-5308110 GCF_001604975.1 Cebus imitator
TTTTTTTGAGACAAGGTCCTGCTCTGTCACCCAGTCTGGAGTGCAGTGGTGCAATCTCAGCTCACTGCAAACTCTACCTCCCAGGGTCAAGCAATCCTCAAGCCTCAGCTTTCCGCTGGGAATACAGGCATGAGCCATCACGCTGGCTAATGTTTGTATTTTTAGTAGAGTTGCGGTTTAGCCACGTTAGCCAGAGTGATCCTGAACTCCAGGCATCAAGTCATCTGCCCACCTCAGCTTCCTAAAGTCCTGGGATTACAGACAAGAGACAGCCAAAAATTATTGTTTATTAAAAATCATTTAATGACATTGACTTATAAATAAAAACTGTAAATTTATATCACAGTAGAAAAAGTGCTAGACCTAAATTTAGAAAACCTTTCTTTTCACTTAGCTCTTGAGTTTTTCATAGAGCAAACAGGAGCCAAGAAGCCAAAATTCTGACATAAGGGAGATAATTAGCAAGTGTCATTGATTAGTCAATGGTATTTTGTTATTTTTTGTTTATTTTGATATGGACTCTCACTCTGTCACCCAGGCTGGAGTGCCGTGGCACAATCTCGGCTCACTGCAACCTCCACCTCCTGGGTTCAAGTGATTCTCCTGCCTCAGCCTCCTGAGTAGCTAGGGTTACAAGTGCTTGCCACCATGCCTGGCTAATTTTTGTGTTATTAGGGGTTTCGCCACATTGCAAGGCTGGTCTCAAACTCCTGACCTCAGGCAATTTTCCTGCCTTGGCCTCCCAAAGTGCTAGGATTACAGGTATGAGTCACTGTACCCAGCCTAACATAAATTTTTTAGTTTTGATAATTTTAATATGGCTATATAGGATGTTCACATTTGGAACACTCCTAATATCCTTTTTGACTGATCCAGATCCAGTCCAGGATCCTCACATTGCATTTAGTTATCACATTTCCTTAGTCTCTTTAATCTAGAACGGTTCTTCAGTCAGAGGCATCAGCTAAGCGATATTCTATGAAAAACAAATTTACTAAGTAGAGCTCAATATCTGTGTATAATTCTTTTTGTCTTTAGCCTTTGTGTATATTGTCAAAACACCGATTTTAGTTAAAGTTAGTTCCTTTCCCCTCCAAGTACTTTATTTTTTTTTAAGTATGTGAAACATTTATGTGGTTCTTTTTTTATTTTTTTAATTGCATTTTAGGTTTTGTGGTACATGTGAAGAACATGCAAGATTGTTGCATAGGTACATACATGGCAGTGTGATTTGCTGCCTTCTTCCCCTTCACCTTTATCTGGCATTTCTCCCCATGCTATCTCTCCCCACCTCCACATACCCCCGTCCCTCCCCCATTTCCCCCCAACAGACCCCGGTGTGTAGTGCTCCCCTCCCTGTGTCCACGTGTTCTCATTGTTAAACACCCGCCTATGAGTGAGAACATGCGGTGTTTGATTTTCTGCTCTTGTGTCAGTTTGCTGAGAATGATGGTTTCCAGGTTCATCCATGTCCCTACAAAGGACACGAACTCGTCGTTTTTGATGGCTGCATAATATTCCATGGTATATATGTACCACAT
>NW_016107326.1:5310580-5311633 GCF_001604975.1 Cebus imitator
TATTGGTCTATTCAGGGTTTCAACTTCTTCCTGGTTTAGGCTTGGGATGAGGCAAGTGTCCAGGAATTTATCCATTTCTTCCAGGTTTACTAGTTTATGTGCATAGAGTTGTTTGTAATAATCTCTGATGATGGTTTGAATCTGTGGAATCTGTGGTGATATCCCTTTATCGTTTTTTATTGCATCAATTTGATTATTCGCTGTTTTCCTTTTTATTAATCTGGCTAGTGGTCTGTCTATTTTGTTGATCTTTTTGAAAAACCAGCTCCTGGATTTATTGATTTTTTGAAGGGTTTTTTGCGTCTCTATCTCCTTCAGTTCTGCTCTGATCATAGCTATTTCTTGTCTTCTGCTAGGTTTTGAGTTTTTTTGATCTTGCTCCTCTAGCTCTTTCAATTTTGATGATACGGTGTCAATTTTAGATCTCTCCTTTCTTCTCATGTGTGTTCTTATTGCTATATATTTTCCTCTAGAGACTGCTTCAAATGTGTCCCAGATATTCTGGTATGTTGTGTATTCGTTCTCGTTAGTTTCAAAGAACATCTTTATTTCTGCCTTCATTTCATTGTTTATCCAGTCAACATTCAAGAGCCAGTTGTTCAGTTTCTATGAAGCTGTGCAGTTCTGAGTTACTTTCTGCATTCTGAGTTCTAACTCGATTGCACTGTGGTCTGAGAGACTTATTTGTTATGATTTCCGTTCTTTTGCATTTGCTGAGGAGTGATTTATTTCCAATGATGTGGTCAATTTTAGAGTATGTGTGATGTGGTGCTGAGAAGAATGTATATTCTGTGGATTTGGGTGGAGAGTTCTGTAAATGTCTATTAGGTTTGTTTGGTCCAGGTCTGAGTTCAGGTCCTGGACATCCTTGTTAATTTTCTGTCTGGTTGATCTGTCTAATATTGACAATGGGGTGTTAAAGTCTCCCACTATAATTGTGTGGGAGTCTAAGTCTCTTTGTAAGTCATTAAGAACTTGCCTTATGTATCTGGGTGCTCGTGTATTGGGTGCATATATATTTAGGATCGTTAGCTCTTCTTGTTGCATTGATCC
>NW_016107326.1:5312942-5314917 GCF_001604975.1 Cebus imitator
CTTTTAGGAGGAGAGGTGTTCAGGTTTCGGGTGTTTTCATCCTTTTTGCGCTGGTTTCTTCCCATCTTTGTGGGCTTATCCACCTGTTGTCTTTGTTGTTACTGACTTTCAGATTGGATCTCTGAGTGAACTTCCAGTTTGTGGATGCTGAAGTTACTTCTTTTTCTTAGCTTTCCTTCTAACAGTCTGGCCCCTCTGCTGTAGGACTGCTGAGGTCCACTCCAGGCCCTGCTTGCTGGGGTATCACCTGCAGCAGCCTCTGCACTTTCACTGGGATCTGCAATCCTGAGCTGTTCCTAGTCGGCCATCTTCCCACTTCTAGGGGACAGCATCGCGGGTTAAGGCCACTAGCGTCTTGTGTCTGGTCTTCAGCTTTTGCCTACAGAATGCAAACACCTCAGTGTCTTCCGTTTACGTTTCAGCTCCAGGAGTGTTACCTCCACTTGGTGATCCTCTGTGCTTTCACTGGGAGCTGCAATCCTGAGCTGTTCCGAAACGGCCATCTTGGATCGATATCCATTTATTTGGTTCTTAACATCAGAACTATATGAAAAGGTTTACTCAGAAGTGTTGCTCCTCCTCTATCTCTCATCTTCCTCATTCCCTATTCTCTCTGTATTCCTACTCTATTTCTTCCTACCTACTGTTTATAAATAATCTCAGTAGTTCCTGGCTCACATTTCTACATTTCTTTTAGTACAAATGAGCAGCTAAATTCATATTTTATTGTATCTTCTTTGTTACATGAAAGGTAGCACAATATAGATAGATCCTCTTTGAACTTAGCATTTTTTCAATCAAGTATATCTTAGAAATCATTCCATAAAAGCTCATAGAGATCGTCCTCATTTTTAATTTTATTTCATTTGTGTTTTTTTTTTTTTTTTTTTAGACAGGGTCTTGCTGTGTTGCCCAGGCTGGCCTTGAACTCCTGGGCACAAGCAGTCCTTCTGCCGTGTCCTCCCAAAGTGCTGGGATTACAGACGTCCAGCTGCAATCATCCTCATTTTTTATAGTTGCATCTTGCCCATTGTGTGAATGTATCATATTTTATCTAATCATTCTCTTATGTATGGACATTAATACTGTTTCCAGAGTTTGCACTTAAAAACAATCTTTCAATGAATAATCTTATTCAGGCATATTTCTTGTATTGCTAGAGATATTTCTTCAGAGTAAATTCCTAGAAATGGAATTGTTGGATTAAAGGATAAGTGCATATAACATTTTGTTTAATGTTGCCAAATTCCTCTCCAAAATAATTAAAAGTGTTTTCATTCTCAGCTGCAGTGTAGGTGAATGCCTGTTTCTAATGGGGTTATTTTAATATTTGGCTATCAACTGTTTATAAAGCATTTATATCAAATGGAATTCATTAGAAGAGAGTAAAATTCTAGCTTTATTTCAAATACTTAGTTGCTGCAATAATTAAACTGTTTTTAAGAATGTAGCATTTAGTCCATTCATTTAGCAGCAGCAAATCCATTTTAGCACAGTAAAAGTAATCTAAGAAATAAACATTGTTCATTCTTTAAGGTACAGAGTTTAAAAATTCTTTTATCTCTCTCTTTTTCCTCTTTTTTTGTTTTTTGTTTTTTGCTATTTTATTAGAAGCCTTAGAGGAATATGAATGAATCCCCATTATACACTCTTTCGTTTCATTTTTCTGGCCCTATATTTTCATGTTACACTTCTCTGCTACAAGTACCTCTTCCTTTCTCCTGTACTGCATAACAATCCATGTTTTCTTATCATTAATACTCATTTCATATATTCCCTACCTCACATTCTCCCCTCTTTTCCCTCCCTTTTCCGCTGCCATTCATTTGGTTATTTTATAAATATGATTCTGTGATCTTGTGTATACAGTTATAATGCTTACATGGTTTTGTAATTATTTGTTAATGTATTTTCCCTTTTTAAAAATATATATATTTTATTGCACTTTAGGTTCTGGGGTACATGTGTAAAACAT
>NW_016107326.1:5317613-5319733 GCF_001604975.1 Cebus imitator
TTGGCTATTGAAACTTGTGTATGCTTTGCAAAGTTCTCGTGTTGTGTTTTTCAGCTCCATTAAGTCATTTATATTCTTCTCTAAGCTGTTTATTCTCTTTAGCATTTCATCAAACCTTTTTTCAAGATTCTTAGTTTCTTTGCATTGGGTTAGAACATGTTCTTTTAGCTCAGAGAAGTTTGTTATTATCTACCTTCTGAAGCCTGTTTCTGTCAATTCATCAGACTCATTCTCCATCCAGCTTTGTTCCTTTGCTGGTGAGGAGTTGTGATCCCTTGGAGGAGGAGAGGACTTCTGGTTTTGGGTGTTTTCATCCTTTTTGCTCTGGTTTCTTCCCATCTTTGTGGATTCATCTACCTATGGTCTTTGTAGTTGGTGACTTTCAGATGGGTCTCTGAGTGGAGAGTCCTTTTTGTTGATGATGAAGTTATTTCTTTCTATTTTTTAGTTTTCTTTCTAACAGGCCCCTCTGCTGTAGGACTGCTGGAGGTCCAGTCCAGACCCTAGTTGCCTGGGGATCACCAGCAATGGCTGCAGAAAAGTAAGGGTTGCTGCCAGTTTCTTCTTCTGATATCTTCGTCCCTGAAGGATACCTGCCAGATGTCAGCCTCAACTCTCCTTTATGAAGTGACTCTTTGAATATACGGGGGTCAGGGAGCTGTTTGAGGAGACCGTCTGTCCCTTATAGGAGCTGAAGTGCTAAGGTGTGAGCTCCGTTGTTCCATTCAGAGCTGCTGGGCAGGCACGTTTAAGTCTGCTGCAGCGGAACTCATAACTGCCTTTTATCCCAGGTGCTCTGTCCTGGGAAGGTGGGGCTTTATTTATAAGTTCCTGATGTGCTGCTGCCTTTTTTCAGAGCTGCCCTGCCCAGCAAGGAGGCAGCCTAGTCGCAGTCTGCCATCAGAGGCGTTGCTGAGCTTTCATGGGCTCTGCCCAGCTGCTGTGTGAACTTCCTTGCGGTTTTGTTTATAGAGGTATACTTAGAACTGCCTCGGCACTGGTGGTCTGCCTCAGTAAGATGGACTGCCTCTGTAATGGCGGATTGCCTTGGTAATGGCAGACTGTCTCGGTAGTGGTGGACTGCCTCGGTAATGGCAGACACCCTTCCCTCAGCAGAGCTGGACCATCCCAGTCCAGTTGCATTTGCTGCAAAACTCTCAATCCAGAGCATTTCAGATTGCTGGTCTTTCTGGGGGTGGGATCTGCCACGCCAGATCACCTGGCTCCCTGTTTCAGCCCCCTTTTTTTCAGTTGAATGGGTGGCTCTGTCTCCCAGGCATTCCAGGTGCCAGTTGAAACGGCCACCCAGATTTGTGTGAGTTTTTGTGCAGAGAACTGCTGCACTGGCTGAAAGAGCTGTGCTGAAAACTCATGGCGCTTTTCAACACAGGAATCTCCTTGTCTGTGGGCAGTAATAACTCCTTTGGAAATGTCGTGTTCACTCACCCTCTGTGTTGTTCTCGCTGGGAACTGCACTCCAGAGCTGTTCATATTCGGACATTTTGCTGTCCTTCCTTCAATGTATTTTCTCTTAACTAGAATGCGTTCCTTCACAGAAGTGACTTTTCTTCTTCCCTGTATTCTGGCCATTTGCAAATCCTGTTGATTCTAGCTTCAAATAATATGCAGAATTAAAACACATACCTCTAGCTACTTCTGCCAGTATCACCCCTGTTCCAAGTCATTATTCTCTTTTGCTTAGATTATTTCTACAACCTAATAATTAATCTCTTTGGTTTTTGTCCTTACTCCTTATAGTATAATCTTTTCTAGAAAAGTTTCACAAACGCAAGTATTTTTCTGTTATGTATTTCTAGAACTTAGTACAGTAACTAGCCCATAGTAGTCGCTCAAATAGTATTTGTTTAATGTATAAACATAGCAGCCAGAGAAATTCGTTTAAAAGGTAAATTAAATAATATCATTACCGTGTTTAAAACCAAACCCATCCAGTTCCCTCCCATCTAATTAAAAAGCCAAAGTTCTTTTTTTTTTTTTCCCATTTATTTGTTTTATTGCATTTTAGGTTTTGGGGTACATGTGAAGAACATGCAAAATTGTTGCATAGGAACACACGTGGCAATGTGATTTGCTGCCTTCCTCCCCATCACCTACATCTG
>NW_016107326.1:5321893-5347680 GCF_001604975.1 Cebus imitator
GGATATTGGCCTGTAGTTTTCTTTTCTTGTTGAGTCTCTGCCGGGTTTTGGAATCAGGATGATGTTGGTGTCATAAAATGATTTGGGAAGAATTCCCTCTTTTTGTATTGTTTGGAATAAAAAAGCCCAGGTCCAGATGGGTTCACAGCTGAATTCTACCAGACATACAAAGAGGAGCTGGTACCATTTCTTCTGAAACTATTCCAAAAAGCCAAAGTTCTTAAAATGGACTCCAAGACTCTGATAATCAAGCACCCCATACAGCTCTGACATTATTTTCTGCCATTCTCCTTTTCTAGCCACTCTAGTATCCTGGTTGATCACTTACCATCCCTCTGCCTGGAATGCTCTTCCTTCCTATATATGTCTTCAGGCCTCTGCCTAATCCCCATTATTTTTTCAGTGAGGTGTTCCTTGATCATTCTATATAAAATAATTCCCATATACCCTTTACTCTCTAGTTATTTACTCTGTTTCGTTTGTATTTACTTGTTTATCTTATCTCTCTCCTGCCACAGAAGTATGCATTTCACAAGGGCTGATCCTGTGTTTCTATTTTTTAGCTAAATGCCTAAAACAGCTTCTAGCAAGTAGGAACTCACATATTTGTTGAATGAATGAATGTATAAAAACAAAAAAATTCTTGAGTCCTTAATAATCATAGATGAAGTAAAAATTACATACAATGTGATCCCATCAATAAACAGTTCAATTGTACTTGTCTGATATTGAGGACTATTTATCCAAAAGTTCTCTCTTCAGCCAGTCAGTCTGATATAATAGACTGTCAGACATTTTTTTATACACTTTCAATGTCTAAAAGCTAGGATTATTTTTTAAAATCATACCCACAATGCCACTATTCATCTAAAAAAATTTAACAGTATGTCCTTAATAATAACAAATAATCCAATCACTGGTCACATTGTATATTTGGATGAAATTTAATTCTGCATATAATTTGAAGCTAGAATCAACAGGATTTGCTAATGGAATGCATGTGAGATTAAAAGAAAGGGAAGTTGAGAATGACTGCATCTTTTGTTAAAATAACACGTAAGGTAGTTACTATTTGTGGGCAAGATTTTTACATTGCTTTCACTTGTCACCTTTTCAAAATTAGGCTATCATGATGTAGGGCATCTGAGACTTGCTCATCTACATTGAGCCTGATTTCAACCATGGATAATAGCTTTCACAATTATTGCTATTTTCATGCAGCCCTTTCCCTGAGAGTGAATGGTATAGCTGTACATATTAATGCTCTGTTTCTGTGCTAGATATACTAACCAGTATGATATAGTTATTAGGGGGCTAGCCTGAGAGTCATGGGACCTCTGATCTCTTAGCAAATTTAGCTGTGTGCGATGACAAGTCCATTTAACTTCTCTAGCCTTTAATTTTCTCATCTGAAAATGGTAATATGTATAGTCTGTTTTGTCAATATTAAGTAAAATATGTGAATATGATTTCAGAAATACAACAGACTATGTAAAAGCAAGGCAATGATATGATTACTCCATTTTTATTTTACTTCTTTCTGTTACTGCAGAATACAGAGTGAGTAAAGTAGAATGTGTATGACTCTGAACACAGGCATAAGTATGGAAGAATAAATATGCTTCACAATTTTGGTAAAACCCAAATTGTTTGCTTTGGTAAAGTGATCAGTATGAAAAAAAAGCACTGTTGGGTAATAGAAATTCAAGAGAAGAGAAGTCAGAATTTATTTTTAATGTTTTCCTTTTTGTTTAAGGTATTCTATTATACTAATTTAACAAGCCCATGGACTCTAGTTTCCACTGAAAACATTTTGTTATTTCTCATCCTCTTTGATTTCAGTCCATAGCATAAGGAAACTATGAAACTTCAGCACCAAATTGTCAAATATTGCTATTTAAGAAACAGAAGATTTAAATCTATAATTTTATCTTATATTCCAGAGTTGATTGGTTCCTCCTGTGTTTAACTTCTTGTCGTTGAAGGGTATTCTAATTTTCATTTGGAAATATGACTTCTCATAGGATTTATGTTAGATATTTTCAGGGCCAAATAGATATGATGTTCCCATTTCTGTTTTATTGTTAAACCACTATTCCTTTTGAGCTGTAATGAACAATTCATTCTGAGAGGCAATGTATATTTTCAAGTAATTGACCTGAATAAAAGTAAATGTTAAACGTGGAGTTGTTAATACAGTGAATATTAGTACTAATTTGTTCAAATTAAGAATTTTTAATTTGATCAATAGAATTCTTATATTATAACATCAGTCCAATTGGATTGATAGTTTGTAGAAAGATAATTTCTTAGGTATTAATGCAAAAATGACCTCTTCATTTCCTATCACCTCCAGAAGGGAAATGCTGGTTAGGAGGTAAATTCAATTTACTCTACAATCAAACTTCACATCTGTCATACTGAAGACAGGGTTTATCTTTCTTGTTATGTAGAAAATAGAAATATACCACAAGGAATACCAAAAAATAAACCAGCTGAAATTTTGCTTGATGCTGAGGGTATTTAGATGGCTGCAAAATGGGTGAAAGTAATATAAACTTACCAAAAAGTGTTGTCACAACTGACTGGAACTTAGTACTGTTTTTCAAATAACAAATGGAAGATTTGTAAGACTAGGTCAACTTAATGTGATTTCAATGCAGTAATTACTGTGTGGCATGGGCATGGTAAGAGATAGGCTTTTCTCAAAATATTCTCATCTCTGTTTTTTTAGTTGCTGTCACTTAGATTTATATTAACTGAGCTCCAGATTTTCATTTCTTTTTCATTGTAAACAATGAGAAAAATACTCCACGACATCACTGATTTAGTTATCAGATTTGCTTTATCTCTGTGTATAATAGGTAATGTGAGTAAAGGAAATATACCTGAAAATGTTGCCTGTACCTAAATTTTAAGTTAGATCATTTAAAAATTACTTGTAAGTCTATAGAGTGTCTTGTATAGTAGGACAGATGGAAAAACTTATTTCATGTTCATTTTTAGTACCTCTCATTCTTAGGAAAATAATTAGGAAAGTATTCAGTTGGAAAAAATGTTGAGAAGAGTTTATTTTATATAATGATTAGTAAGACATTAAAAATAATTTCTTATTCTGGAGGTTTGTAGACATCAAAATTGACAGATTCTTGATACATTTCATCAAAGTGCCTTTTTTTTTTCTTTGTGAGACGGAGTTTCACTTTGTCACCCAGGCTGGAGTGCAATGGCGCACTCTCAGCTCACCCATCCATCTGCCTCCCAGGTTCAAGCAATTCTGCCTCAGCTTTCAAAGGAACTGGGATTACAAGTGCGCACTGCCACACCCGGCTAATTTTTGTATTTTTAAGTAGAGACGGAGTTTCACCATGTTGGTCAGGCTGGTCTGAAACCCCTGACCTCGTAATCTGCCTGCTTCAGCCTCCCAAAGTGCTGGAATTACAGGTGTGAGCCACCTCACCTAGCTCATCAAAGAATCTTTAAGTGATTTCTTTAAAAAATTCCAGTTGTAACAATGCATGCTCATTGTAGAGTGTTAAAAATACAAAAACATGCAAAAGAAAAAATTAAAATTAATATTTGTCATATCACCCAGCATTAACTACGCTCTAATTTTTCCTGTGTTTCCTTGTAGGGTTTTTCCCACACATTTTTATTCATTTTTATTATATTTGTTTTTATTCCATACACTTTATTTTGAAATGATTTACAACCTAGGAAAGAATTGTAAGAAGAGTACAAAGTTCTCTCCTGCTACACTCTGAGCATTCTTGCTTTCTCTCTAAATATATATGCCTAACCATAGTACATATTCAGATTTGTCTAGTTGTCACACGAATGTTCTTTGTAGTAATTTTGTTTTCCAGGATCATGGATCATGCCTTGCCTTAACTTGTCGTGTTTCTTTGGTTTCCTTAATCTGGAGTTCCTTGGTCTTTCTCCTTCTTGGCATTACATTTATAAAGAGTGCAGTCAACTGTGTATGTAAATTTCTAATAAATTGAAATAGATTTTATATTATTTTTCCATATATATATGTATATGTGTGTATATATATATATATATGCATTTTTTTTTTTAAGACAGAGTCTTGCTCTGTCACCAGGCTGGAGTTCAGTGGTGCAATCTCAGCTCACTGCAACCTCTGCCTCCCGGGTTCAAGCAATTCTCCTGCCTCAGCCTCCCGAGTAGCCAGGACTACAGGTGCACACCACCACCCCCAGCTAATTTTTGTATTTTTAGTAGAGATGAGTTTTCACCATGTTGACCAGGATGGTCTCGATCTCCTGACCTTGTGATCTGCCCACTTCAGCCTTCCAAAGCGTTGGGATTACAGGTGTGTGCCTCCAAGCCTGGCCACTTAATATATTTTCAACATTTTCTGATGTCTTTAATTATGTCAATTATATTTTTGAATCACTGTATAATATCATTTATTTTCATTAGTCTTCTCTTATTGGAAATTTTTACTGTTTTTTTTTTCAATATTTGCAAATACAGTTGAAAAAAACTCTGTAAATAAATATTTGTTGTAATTTTAATTTCTGAATCTATCAAGTATTTGTTAAAACATCAAGCAACAAAGCAAAAATCCTACAGAAGAGGATAATTAAATGTTAATCTCTGATTTTGAATAACATTAGAATGGAAATTTGAGAAAGGAGAAAATTGCCAGATAAAGAGGTTGCCAGATAAAAATACAGGATATTAGCAAATAAAAATATAGGATATCCATTTAAATTTGAATTTCAGATGGGACACACAATATTTGGGACATACTTACACTAAAAAATTATTCATTGCATATCTGAAACTTAAATTTAACTGAGCATCATGTATTTTATCTGGCAGCCCTACCAGTGGTTTGAGTATTCAGGAAGACTTCATGGTAGAGATAAAGAGAGGGAGTAAAGAAGATGTTTTACACAAAAGAAATGATTGAGATTATCTCTAAAACAAGAGTGAACATAGTTTATGTAAAATAGTCTCCATAAAGACTTTATGTCTCATTCATTGCTGTGTCCCCAGTCCCTTAAACAATCTATACACTGTAGTCACTCAGTAAATATTTGTTGAATGAGTAAATGAATTTGCACTATAAATAAAACCAGGCAATTTGGGACAAAGATTACCTGTGTAACTAAGTAGATAAAGATAAAATTTCTGTGAACCTGGAAAACCTGGCAGAAGAATTTGGACTTCCTGCCTTCCCTTATTTATTTTATAATGATTCATTAAGTGATATATGTTACATGCACAGGATACTTTGATCAACAAGAACAGACATGGCTTCTACCCTCATGGATTTTATAGTCTGTATTAGAGGCAGACATTAAATTTATAATTCCATTATTTGTTTAATATTCAATAAATTTTAATTCGTTATTATAAATTGTAACTTACAAGTTATAAAATTGAATTTTTAACCATTCAATTTATAATTAGAAATATGAGTACTGTGAGGGAAAAGGATATAAATGTGCTAAAATCACACACGATGAGGGAGTATTCTTAATCTGATCAAGCTGAGTGTGAATGGTGTTGTGTCTTGGGGATAGGTCCAGTCTTTTCTTTGAAATCTACGTTCATTCACTAATTTTTCCTCTGAATTTGTAGAACACTCTTTGGACTATTACACTTACTCGTACACATCTTTTAAAGTCTTTTTATGTGGGCGATTTAGTTTACTTACTAGATTGTAATTTATTTATTTGTTTAGATACAGGGTCTCACTCACATCATCAAGACTGGAGTACAGTGTCACAATCACCACTCAGTGGTCGCCACCTCCCGGGCTCAGGTGATCCTCCCATCTTAACCTTCTGAGTAGCTGGGACTACAGATGAACATCACCACGCCCAGCTAATTTTTCATATCTTTTGCAGATACAGAGTTTCACCATGTTGCCCAGGCTAGTCTCGAACTCCTGGGCTCAAGTGATCCGCCTGCCTCAGCCTCCCAAGATCCTGGGATTACTTCACCTGGCCCAGATTGTAAATTCTTTAGTGAGCCAGGGGGTATTTCAGTTTACTTTTATCCCCTATTGTTTCAGGTATATAAAATATACACAGGTGTTAATTATTTACATGTTGATTCATTGAAATTATAACGGGGCTTTTAATAGCTATAGATATGCCATGTGCACTTAAAGATGATTTCTGCATTCTTTGAACCTCTTAAAGAAGTTTATGATGCCTAGTTGTTATTCTTGGCTCCTTAGACCTTGTGTGGCAATATTAGGTCAGGGATAGATGTCTAATGATTTGCAGTCAGGGAGCTTTGATAACCATTGTCACATATTAGCATAAATAAGAACCCAATCACTTTTTTTTTTATATGGAGTGTTGCTCTGTCACCCAGGCTGGAGTGCAGTGGCGTGATCTTGGCTCACTGCAACTTCCACTTTCCAGGTTCAAGTGATTTTCCTGCCTCAACCTCCCAAGTAGCTGGGATCACAGTCACCCACCACCATCCCTGGCTAATTTTTGTATTTTTATTAGAGACAGGGTTTCACCATGTTGGCCAGGCTAGTCTTGAACTCCTGACTTCAGGCGATCCTTTTGCCTTGGCCTCCCAAAGCGTTGGGATTACAGACATAAGCCACTGCGCCCAGCTGAGAACCAATCACTTTGACTCTGCCTTCAATATATATTGAAAATCTAACTACCTGTTACTACCTCTACTTCTTCCCTTCTAGTTGATGATGCCATTTATCACTTGCCCAGATTATTAGAGTAGCCTCATAATTGCTCTTCCTGCCTCTGGATTTGCCCCCTCCCCCACAGCAGTAATAGGAAATGTTGGAAGTTTTTGAGTAAGCATGGCGATATTGCTAGATCTGTTATTTGACACAGCCAGTTATGTGTTTGGTAGATTGGAATGGGACATAGTAGATGTGGGTTGACATGGTAGGTAGTCAAGACAGCCCAACAATCAGTTCTTAAAGACATTTCATTTTCTTGGTAGTTAAAGAATATAGGCCTACCAGTCCTTGTAATTTTAATTCATTTATATCACTTACTAATATTCAATTGAATCTTAGTTTATAATATGCTGTACTCACATGCTATGCTCAAATATAGTTTAATTACTTTTTAGAGACAAGGTGTCTCTGTGTTACAGGTTTCACCATGTTGTCCAGAGTGATCTTGAACTCTTGGGCTCAAGCAATGCACCTGCTTCAGCCCCCCCCAAGTAGTTGGATCTACAGGCATGACATGCACCATCACACCCAGCTCTGGATTATTTTGAAGTAAAAATTTTTTTAGATTAAGACAAGCCTGTATATGAGAGTGGTTATGACAGTGTGTTACTGACTCAAGGATGTACTAATATACAAAGGATAGAAAACAAACCCACACACATACAGTCACATAATTTACAGCAAATATACCGCTGGATATAGAGGAGAAAGGATAGTGTTGGGGTCAGTTGATATTCGTATGGGAAAAAACTAACTTCTACCTTATACCACATATCAAAATTAATTCTACATGATTATACATAAATTTGAAAAAAAAAAACAATAGCACTTCTAAAAGAAATCGTAGGAAAATACCATGGTCTTGGGTAGGAAAAACTTTCTTACAAAGAATTAAAAAATAAAAGTATAGTCTGGTCCAAATGCAGTGATGTTTACAACTAATTGATAGCAACCAGTTACAGATTTCTTTGGTTGCTTCTCCACTTCCACTGCTTTACTTGACTAGCCTTAGGAAAAACAATTTTTAAGGAAAAATAAATTGGACTTGTCAAAAGTAAGGACTTTTCATCAGAAGACATTGTGAAAGTGAAAAGGCAAAATATAAAGCAGGCTTGAGAATTGTGAGAAGTTCAGCATGGAGGACTAGTGGAAGGAAATATGTTTGTACATAATTTTTTTCCCCTATAACCCATACTAAGAATAGAGAACCCTACATTTAACTAAAGACAACAAATATTTTGAGGCCATATTTGTTCTCATTTTATGCCATTTACTTAGTAAATGTACATACCTTAGAATGATAGATTCATGCATGTGATATACAGTCCTCCCTTCGTATCTGCAGGAGATTGGTTTCAGGACCCCTCTCACACACACACGGAATACCAGTACTCAAGTCCCTTGCATAAAATGGAGAAACATTTTCATATAACCTATGCATACACTCCCATATACTTTAAATAATCTCTAGATTCTTTATAATACCTGATACAATGTAAATGCTATGTAAATAGTTGTTATACCATAGTTTTTTGTATTATTTTGTATTACTATTTTATTGTTGGATTTTTTTTCATATTTTCAATTCACAGTTGGTTGAATGTGGATACAGATACAGTGGGCCAACTGTATACATATTTTGGGATCTTTTTAGTGGCTAGTAAAACTTGGTTTTCCCCAACTGTTTCTATTAATTCACAGCCAACTATGAAATATGCCACATTTATCCTGATTAAATAGTAAAATGTCTTAGCCCTTTCCACTGATTATATTGATAGAAAAGATTAAAAAGTGGTGGATAAACCTAACCAAAAAAAAAAAAAAAAAGTTTTCATAAGCCACTGCTGTCGGCACTTATTTGAGATATTAGAACATTTTGTAGTTCCTTATTTTTAAATGACCTTACATTTTTAAAAGGGTTTATTAATTCAAAAGGTCTCCTATGGTTAAGGCAGTTCAAATAGTAGACTGAGAGTAGAAGAGGGATTGACTGTAAATAGGCATGGAGGTATCTTTTGGGGGTGATGTAAATGTTCTAAAACTGGATTATGGTGGTGTTTTCACAAAATTTGCACAAAAGCATTGATTTATACACCGGAAGCATATTAATTTTGTAATGTGTAAACGAATGCCTCAATAAAGCTTTTTTTTTTTTTTTTTTAAAAGGATACCATTAAGATAATGAATCGGCCAGCCACAGATTAGGAGAAAACATTTACAATTCATGTATCTGACAAAGGATTGTATCCAGAAATCAGTAATAATACAAATTAATAGTAAGACAAATAGCATCATTTTAAAAAATTGGGCAAAAGACTTGGACACTTCACAGAGGGAAATAATCAAATGGCCAAATAAGCACACTAAAAGAGGCTGAACATTATTAACACTGTGTTCCCGTCTGGGCAACAGAGCAAGACTTTGTCTCAATACTAATAATAATAACAATAATAATAGCTTACATTAAGGGATGATCTTTCTTTTTATGTATTTAACTAAATTGATTAACTGTTTCTTGTTTTTTTATGTCATAGGTGTCAGATACAGCTAGCAGTTCCATAAGCCAGAATTATAGATGGAAGAGGGGGAAAGAATTGTCAGAAAAACTTATTAAGATTTCTATCCTGGCAAGGTGTAGTAGCTTATGCCTATAATTATAGCATTTTGGAAGGCCAGGGTGGAAGGATTCCTGGAACCCAGGAGTTTGAGGCTGCAGTGATCTATGATCATCTCATTGCACTCTAGCCTGGGATACAGAGCAAGACCTTGTCTCAACAACAACAACAACAACAAAATCTATCCTAAGTGGCATCATACAGAAAGTTTAAAATTAAATGTATGCAGTTATACATATCTTATTAAAATGCAGGGCAATCAGAGACCACTCTAAAAGTAATCAAAGGTGATCATGTCTTGGGGATATCCTGTTTCTCAGATGCTCTGGACAGAAAGCACCTAGAAGGTTGAGATAATTCTGATGCAAAATCAGAGATTTCACCCCATATAATCAACCTCAAAACTTGAGTAGGTCCTAACAGTAGACTCAGCCCCTTAGAAAAGACTAGGCAGAGCAATTTTCCTATTGACTATGTCTGAGACTCCATTCATTCTTGTGTTACATAGTACATACTTTTTAGGTCTCTAATAATAATAGTTCTCTAAGAAGCAAACTGGGATGAAGGACACTATTCACTTATTTTCTTAAATGGGGAAGGCATTCAAGGGAGTGTTTATTAATGCCACATTTAAAGATATAAGGAGTAGATTTTTATTCTAATAAGTCATACATCAATGAAATTTGGTATTGCAGCTCGAGGGCAGCAATTACTTATATGTTGACAACTTATACATGTTTTACATGCCCGTTTGCTCTCCTGTTCACTACTGAAATGTAGTTACCATAGCAATGAACACATCACATGGTTCCTGTGCTAGTTCTAAAATAGAGAACAGCAATATGCCATATGAGCTCTGCTTATTTTCTACGTAAGGACTGCATATACAACTTGAGGCTATTCCATAACCTTCTCAGTGCAGATAGCTTATCATTGATTTAGAAAGCTTTCAAAGTAAAAAGCAATTGGAAGTAGTATATTTCAAGTTACTAGCCTCTCTTGTACTGTTCTTTGCCACTGAGCTAAAAGAACATTTCATTAGCTTTGACCAGCAGGGACCCTGCTATTGTATATTTAGATATGTATCATCAATGGAATAGCAATGCTACTTAGAAGATTGTTGGGAGAGGCATATATAGCATTCATGGACACATTTTCTAAGTCTTATTGAGCAATTCTTAACCAATCTTAGCTTTTC
Organism: Cebus imitator; assembly: GCF_001604975.1. Taxonomy (NCBI): domain Eukaryota; kingdom Metazoa; phylum Chordata; class Mammalia; order Primates; family Cebidae; genus Cebus; species Cebus imitator. The sequence goes on from NW_016107326.1 coordinate 5,332,410, forward strand.
TCCTACTGTCTTATTTAATGTTTTAAGTTTTTACAACTATAGGAGTCTGTTTTAGAATTTGAGGAGAGCAAGATGCCAGGCACAACTGGAGGCATGCTATTAGTTCCTTTTAGGTCCATTATTGTTGTGTAAGATTTTTAAATCCATTGGTTATATAGCAGTTTATCGATAGAAAAGGACTTCAGATTTCTGTGCCTGGTGCTATCAAGGCCCTACTTATGACCTACTGTCGCATTTAGAATATGTTGTAGGTTGTCAGACCTCCGGAAATAAAGTAGGAACATACTCCTTTTACTGTGTCTCTTACCAGATATTTATTTGCAACAGTCCAAGCACTATGGCATATTAGGAAATGGTGCTACTGTGTAACTCTTTCTAAACATTAATAAGCAAAATAAATTTCAATTTGGGTTTTTGGCTATACTAGGCCAATTGTTGAGTGGAGCTACAAATTCAAAATTTTTAACATTATTTATTGAAACTACTGGGAACAGCTGTTTTATATATAGTAGAGGAAACCAGTGCTTTATTCTCTTACTACTGTATATTGATTGAAACTTGTAAGAGGTGATTCATAGGTCTTCAAACACAAATTAATAAATTTTGGAAGCTAAAAAGGCATATGTATTTGACTACTGATGGGGGCAATATGTTGATTGTGTAATATTTTTATCTACACTTTCAGTTATAATTTAAAAACCATTTATGTACTACATAAACTATGAAATATTGGACACTTCCGTATCCATGTAATTTGCAACAAAGTAGAATAAATGGCCAGAGATGTTATTGTAATCTTATGCTTGAACCTTGTTTCTTTTTTCTTGGTCATTGTTTAAAATCTGCACATTATACAAATAATGCAAAAGAAAATTATTTCATAATCCTATCACATCTCAATCTTTATTAGTTTTAAAATATGTCCTTCTAGACATATTTTATTGTATAAAGTATTTAAAATACTGATTTTATTGCAGCAAGAGAAAGAAGGGCATTTATTGTAGGGCACCAAGCAGGGAGGATGGGCAACTCATGCTTAAGATCCAACCTCCCTGCTGGCTTACAAGCATGGGTTTATAAAGGCAGGAGTACATTTCAGGAAAGTAGAAGTTACAGGCAAAATTGTAAATTAACACATGGAGATTATACATGGGTTGGTCCAAAAAGGAGGACAATCTTGAAGTGGGCCCTTACAGGTCATCTGTGGATTAGGAGAGTCTTTGATTTGCAGTTGGTTAAGGAAGAAAGGCTTTGTCTAAAAACTTTGGGTTCAGCAGAAAGTAGTGTTAAGGTTGGGCCGTAACATAGGTTAGTTAGGATAAGGAAACCTGTTAATCATTATGGGGTGCTATGTCAGGGTCAAGATATGAGAGCAAGCCAGGATGCACTGGGTCAGAGTGACCAGTTCAGGAAATTGATAGCCCACAGGTGTGACTCTCTCCAGGCCCCTCAGGAAGCAATTTAGAACAAAGAGCAGTAGTCAGAGTTCAGTCTTTAGTTTCCCTTATCAGAGTTCTATGTGATAGCAGTTGACATTTTTTTTCTCTTTTATTTATTTAAAAGAAGGGTATCATTCTGTTGCCCAGGCTAGAATGCCATGGCACATTCATAGCTTACTGCAGTCTCAAACTCCTGGCCTCAAGCAATCCTCCTGCCTCAACCTCCTGCGTAGCTAGGACTACAGGCACATGCTACTGTGCCCAGCTCAGCATTTTCTATCTGGTGGGTGTCCTGGTGTGTTGGGGGAGGGACCAGCTGAGAGGTGATTGGATCATGGGGGCAGTTTCCCCCATGGTGTTCTCATGATAATGAGTAAATTCTCATAAGATCTGATAGTTTAAAAGTGTGTGGCAGTTCCCTGCTTAGGCTCTCTCCTGCCACTATGTAAGATGTACTTTGCTTCTGCTTCACCTTCCGCTATGATTATAAGTTTCCTGAGGCCTTCCCAGTCATGTGGAACTATAAGTCAATTAAACCTCTTTTCTTTTTAAGTTACCCAGTCTCAGGTAGTTCTTTATAGCAGTATGAAAACAGGCTAATACACCTGGTTTCTGAAAAGTAACTTGGCTGGCTTTGAAGTGGGGATGGGCCATGAGCCAAGGATGCAGGCACTTCTAGAAGCTGAAAAGGCAAGAAAAAGTTATCCCCTGGAAATTCAAAAGGAATCCGCCCTGCATATACCTTGATTTTACCCTGGTACAGCTGGGCTGGACTTCTGATGCTTCAGAGACAAAAGCCTGGCCCACAGGGGTTCCTCCCTTGCCTGTCTCTGGCAGACTTAGGACTAACTTTAGGCTTTGAAGTAAATGAAAGCTGAAACATTTGAATGTTTGATTTTCATGATCCAGAACTTAAGCCTCATGGGACCCATGCATTCCGTGGACCCAGTAGGATGTCACAGTCTGCACACCTTCACACCATGGTGGTCTGGCTTCCTCCCTCTCAGGCCTGTAGCCTCATGCTCTGGGCTTCCCTGGAAGCTGGTGTTCTGGAGGCCTGCAGTTGCCACCCTGCTGTGTGTCAGCACTGCTCCCTGGCACTAGCCTTCCACTGACCTCCATTCCTTGGCCTAGCTGCCCACTCATGGCAGACTATACCAAATCTGGGTTGTGGGGACCAGGCAGAGCCAGCAACTCTAGTACCTGATGGACAAAATACTCATTTTAATGAAATCATACTTTAATTCTGTTTTGTATCTTCTCACATAAAATAGCTAGATCTCTTTCCCTAATAGTACAAATTTATCTGCCTTATTTTGTATAAGAGCTGTATTATATGAATACCTCGTTGTTTTTTCTTCTATTAAAAGTTTTTATGTTGTTTTCTTTTTTTTGTTATTATAAATAGTTCTATAGTAATATGTCTCACGTACTTTTATGTGAATGGTTCTACAGGCTCAGTCTCCAGAATTGAACTGCCAATTCTTAGGAAAGGAAAATTTAACTTCTGATAAATTTTACCAAACTGCCCTTCAGAGAGAGTCTACCAAGTCATATTCTCTGTTTAAATGTCTTTTTAAGCTTTGCCAAACTGATAAATTTAAAATATTGTATTGTTTTAATTTGCATTTTTGGAGTTAATGTTGTAGTTCTATATTTTTTCATGTTATAGTCCATTTGTATTTTCCTCTTCTTTTGATTCCTTGTTTGCCTAGCTTTCTTTTTCTTTTGGTTGGTTCAATTTTTCCAACTAACTTTTTTCTTGTTTCTTTTTCCCCCTGTATTAGGAAAATAAATTTTTACTTGTAAACGCGTCTTGCAGTTTGTCCATTGAATTTTTTTTTTTTTTTTTTTTTTTTNTTTTTTTTTGACACAGGATCTTGTTTTGTCACCCAGACTGGAATGCAATGGTGTGATCGCAGCTTACTGTAGCCTCAACCTTGCAGTCTTCCGGCCTCAGCCTCCTGAGTAGCTGCGACTACAAGCACACACCACCATGCCCAGCTAATTAAAAAAAATTTTTTTTTTGTAGAAAAGGGGACTATGTCTAGTCTCAATCTCTTAGGCTCAAGTGATCCTCCCTTCTTGGCCTACCAAAGTGCTGACGTTACAGGCATGAGCTACCCATCCAGCCTGTCTGTTGATTTTATTTTTGGTTCTTTTTTTTGTATATGGAACTTTTTAAATTTGTATTTAGTCATATTTGTTAGTCTTGTCCTTTATCCCTTCTAGCTTTTATCTTATTTAGTAATATCAAATGATGTGTTTCATATGGGTCTAATTTATGCATTCATAAAGTATGCATTAGCTTACTTACAGAAGCTAATCATTGACGTCCTAGTGTACCATGTTTCTTAGATGATGGGTCATTGCTGCCTGTACAATCTAAGAAGAATCTTATTTGCAGCAATGATGCTTTAGCAACAAACCAAATTCTCTAGAATGATTATCAGCTACTTCTGAATATTGCTGTAAAGTCATAGTAGCATGTAACATGTACAGCAATAGTAAAAACATGTAACAGTTTGGTTTTTTTCTAAAATTTAGTTAAGTCTTTTATGTGTCCTTATATTTATAAATATTAATTTTGTGGCTAAAATGTGTACATCTTTCCAAGTTATAGTATTGTGAGAAGCATAGCTAGTGGCATTTCACCCAACAGAAAAAATTCCTTTAGATAAACACCAAATCACAATTAACCTTATTCTACATACTGTTCTACAAATTACAAAATCAGTAAATGTTTATTGGGTGCCTGTTTCATTGCTAAGCTCTTGCAAGAGGAAGAGAGAAGTGGTGAGTTTTTTTTTTTAAAGGTGTGAGCTATCATCCTATTTTTAAAGAGCTCATAATCTAGTTTGGAATATTTGGAATAAGTACATCCAAAGGTAAATAATAAAACAAATGATAATTGCTCAACAATGTGTAAAGACCCCCCTCTCCAAACCAAACCAAAACAAAACAACAAAAGTGTTAGTCTCTTCTGTGACCAGTATTATCTGCTAAGGACATGTTATTGGTCGAAGAGCTTTGGCTGCAGTCATTTCTAGAATGTAAAATGAAATCATCCAAAAAACTGAGAGTGGCCAGTTTTACTCACTTAATAGAATAAGTGGTGATCTGTGAGTTTGTGAATTTGTCTACCAGAATATATTTATTTTCTTGCTTATACCACCAGTTGCTCCTTCTTGTTAAAGCTTTCACTGTTATTAAAGAGAAGTACCTCCTGGAAATTTTAGCATGCTAGTTGTTGTCAAACCTGATAGTACAGTGATAGGCTAAGATTCTTTGTTTGTCTTGGATAGGGGAGGAAAGAGCCATGAAAAGATGAGGAGTCTGAGGTGAGGGAAGACGATGAAGAATATGATTCAAGGGATCAGGCATCAAGATAACCTTTCTTCTTCTTTTTTTTTTAATGTAGACTTTATCTGTCTTGAACAGGCATCAAGATAACCTACATTTATTTAAACGTAGATTTTATCTGTCTAATGTGTGTGTTCCTAATCCCCGAATCTATTCATTTCATTGAAATTGATGAGTACTTTCAATGAGAACAGTTAAAATACTTTAAGATGTTCACTGTTTATAACATCATTATATGAGTCCATGTTAAACCAGAGAAGCAGAACCAGTAGAAAATATAGATTTAGAGATTCATTACAAGGAATTGGCTGATGGAAGTATAGAGGCTGGCTGAGCAAGTCCAAAGCCCAGTCAAGAGGAAAGCAGGCTGGAAACCCAAGGGCATAAGCTGTTTAGAGTCCCTCGGCTCAGAGAAAGCCTAAGCTCTCTTTCACAGGCCTCACCTAACTTTGCCTTGTAATTTTCTATAATGGATCCTTAGAGTTTACTCACTGATATAATGGTCTAGAGTTACATTTAGTGAAATTTGGTTGTGAGATTGTATTCTTAATTGTTTATATCTGGTGTGCCTGAGCACATATACAACCTTCTTGCCTTCTCTAGGTCCCTAAAAATCATTTCTTAAATCAAAAAATATTGAAATGCCTTCTATGTACCAAGCACTTTTCTTGATAGAGTGGTGAGCAAGACAGACAATCTAGTAGAAAAGTGAGACAAGAAAACACCAACATTACTTGTGGAAAACATAGTTACAGAGGAAGTAGAAGGACATTAGTCATGTTTTTTTTTTTTCATGACCGACTGCCTGACACATAGTAGATGCTTAATAAATGCTTTTTGAATAAATAAGACCACATGGCATCTTTAAAGGAGTAAGGGCCTCATATATATATAAAATAGAAAAGCAAAGAAGGTTCTGATTTGGGGATGGATTCAAGAATATATTGGGATGGGTACAAACACACTTTCACTGATTAGCAGTTTGCATATTTCCTTTAAGGATAGTCTTACTCTTCTTCTCCTAACTTAACTTTTGCTTGAGATTAGTGCAGCAGTTTGTACTAAGTGGAATTGCCAGTGACCAAGTGAATATTATATACCTGTGAAAGAAGAGGAAAATGAAGTCCTTTCTATGTTGCTGCATCACTAATCCAGGCTTCCAGCTAAATGCCAGAATATAAATTAGATCCCTTATCAAATGTGGCACAAAAATGTTTAGGATCCTTTTTAATATAGTACATGCGCTTTCAATAAATGCCTGCTTTGGCAAGAAATAAAACCAGTGTTTTTTGTGTCAAGTACAAGCTGTTGTACTCTGTAACTTTTAAACTGTCCTTGTGAACCAGGTCAAGGGTAAAATTAAATTTGGGTTTTGTATTTGGTTTTACATTCAACAAATATCATTTTTTCTTTGTGTTGTATTGTCTTGTGGGTATTTGTTTTATTTTGGTTTGGTTTTCATGTAGAACAGAATTCATAATCTACTAAATATTCTCCAGCCACACTGGCCTGCTTTCAGTTTGGAATTTTTTTGTTTTTAATATTTTTAAAGTTGGCATCCGACTGTGTTGTCCTGGCTGGAGTGCAGTGGCTATTCTCAGGTGTGATCATAACACATTACAGCCTTGAATTCCTGGGCTAAAGAGATCCTCCTGCTTCAGCCTTCCGAGTAGCTGGGACTACAGGCTTGCGCCTCCACACCTGACTTCTTTCTGCTTTTAAAACAATTGACCTCTTCCACCTGTCCCCTCAGACTCTTTGTATGTGCTCTTCCCTCTGCCTTGACCTATTTTTACCCCATGTTCAGTGTTATTTACTTATCTTACTCTAATTTATTAAGTCTCAAATATTTTCTCAGAGATTCTTTTTTCACCCATACCTCCACATCTCAGTTAGATCTCCCTTAAAAATCTCTTTTGTATTACTAGTTCCTACCACATAGTGGATTTGTGGTAAGTGAAAGGATGGGTTGACATACTGAGCACATACTATATTCTAGTCATTATAAGATGTCCTCAAGGAACTTTCTTAAATCTGAGTTCCAAAGGGCCATGTTATTTTGTAAATAATGTTCTTACTTTTACTTTAGGGAACAAAATTAGCACTTTTTAATGAAATAGAATTAAAAATATAAGCATATACGTTATATAAATTCATGTATAAATTGTCTGAATATGGCAAGTTGCAAAGTAACATGAATACCATGATTGCTGTCATAAACCTTGAAAGCCACTGTATTAGTGGATACTGTTGTATAGTAATCTCCAAATAAGCACATCTAGAAAAAAACCTGTTTCACTTGTCAGTCTCCCCAAACATCTCTCTGCTGACTGCATCTTTGGCTTCTAAGAGTTTTTTGCTGAGTGTCAAGAGCCAGAATCTCAGAAATCCACCAGAAAGACAATTTAAGTTAAATGCACCCATCAAAGTTTGGAAGAAGCTGCTTAAAAAAAGAAAAGCAGTATATTACGTTCTACTTTTAATTTTCAAAACCTGAAAACCTTCTGAAACCCAGGAAAACTAATGGTATTTCCATCTATTCTCTTTGATAGCCCACAAGTCCCACGATTTTCTTAGCATCCTGTAATACATTTTGCTTTTATCCTTTTACTCTGTTTTTTCTTCCTAGAATTCTCATTCAAGGTCCAACACAGAAATCTTTTTTCTCCACAAACCTTTCCTGACTAACCGTATTTCTTTTTTTTTTTTTTAACTCTTTGAATTTTCTCAACATTTTTTGGTATGCATTTTTTAATGTTTGCATGTAATGTTTGCATATAATACAGTCAGTCATGTATAACTTTATTTTGTATTAGAAGTAGGTTTTTTGTGTGTTTGCATTCTTCTTAATTTTACATGTACCAAAAAAAAGTCACTTTAATCTTATTTTTCTTAAATGAAATAATACAGTTTTAAATCCCTTTCCTGAGGAATTAAATGTAAGTAATTTGGGGGGTGCTTTGCTTCACCTCCCCTGGAATCTCACACAAAATAAAACATTCAGAGAATTAATCTTCCCTGCCCCACCCCACCCTAATCTCCTGTCCACATTGGCTGCCCTGAGCTGTCCACTGTTAAACCACATAATCCCTTAAAGTTCAGTGGCTCTGTTGCTTCAGTGGACATTAGCACCTTGGCCAAGGCTTCAATAGCTTTCTGTGTTGGATATTTTCTCTTGACATCTCCAGATAGGCTGTTTAATCTTTTCTTTCCCTGTTCTGTGCCCAAGGCCCTGATAAAATTGCAGGTATTAGTAACATGGAGACAAAAAAATGATACAGAGTTTGTGGGACTCTAAATTATTTAAAGCATAGTTTTAAAGCTCTGGGAAAGTTGGGTGAAAGTTAAAAACATGTTCAGAAAGGAGGAGTTGGAGCCTAGTCAAGTCACAAATCTTCAAATTCAGCCGAGCTCTAGCAGCACTCCTGAAACATTACTATATCCTTAACATGTGCTTTTTTAGCCTATGAAACAATATTAGCGTAACTGTTCCCCTAACAACTTAATGAGAAACTTAAAGATTTTAACAATTCAAGATTGCTGCCTATGATACTGATGATTTTTAAACAAGTTGTTGTATCAATAAAAAAACATAAACCTTCCTTAAGGAAGTAAAGCAGTCTACTATGACCCCACTTGCAATTTTATTTTTCATATTAATGAATATGATTAAAATTAAGATGGAATAAAAATTGTTGACAATTAAATAAAATACAAATTGGTTGTAGAATAAAAACCAAATTGTTATCTTGAGACACATGTTGCATATTTTCATATGTTCTAAAATTCCTTAGGAACTTGGTACAAGTCCTGCTGAAATAATTTCTGACTCTTAAGTGACAAATATTAATTCTAAATCCCATCAAACAAGACAATGCATGATATGAAAGATAAATTTATAAGCATTTACCTCCCAACTTTAGCCACAGAATCATTATCATAGCATGTTTACTTCCAACTTGTTTCTATGTTCTTTCTCTCCTTCACATCTAGCCTCTTTATGTTTTTATTTTCTCTTTTTTTTTTAATTGAGACAGAGTCTCACACTGTCACCCAGGTTAGAATGCAGTGGCACGATCACAGCTCACTGTAGCCTCCAACTGCTGGGCTCAAGTGATCCTCTCACCTCAGCCTCCCAAGTAGTTGGGACCACAGACATGCACTACCACGCCTGGCTATGTTTTTGATGTCTTGTAGAGACAGGGTCTCACTATGTGAGAGGCTGGTCTTGAACTCCTGGACTCGAGCAGTCCTTCCTCCTTACCCTCCCAAAGTGCTGGGATTACAGCCCACTGTACCTGGGCCTGTTTTCTCTTTCTTTTCATTCTAAACATAGTCACTTCTCTATCAATGGTTTTTGTTTGTACTTCTGAATATATTTAAATGACACTTATAAAATCAGAAACTCTTATTTGTGTTTAAATATAATAAGATTTAGCAATAGCTTGAACTGCAACATAATTATTAAATGTAGGTTTTAATACTGGTGATGATTCACATTTTCCAGCTTTTATGTTTTAATTTTTTAAAACATAAAAAAATTTTTTTTTAAAAAAAGAAAATTTGTTTTTCTTGATGAGAATTTAAGTATCTATGAATCAGGAGAAGATTACTTGAATTTTGGCTTCTAGAAAGAAGTAATTAATCTTTCCCTGTCACCTTTTAAAAAGATATTTTACTTTTTATAGAAAGACATCAGCAGTAGAAAATAACAGATATTTAAATCTGCTCACTGACTTAGGCCAATTATTTTTTAATAGAATCTCTGTTTCTATGAATTTCCATTTTGCTTAAGGAGACCTCCTAAAAATTCATTTTTATGGTCATTGAATTTTAGAGTTAGAAGAGACTTTAGAAAGTGTTATTAGCCTCTCATTTTTGAAAAGAGTATCTTGCCCAAAGTCACACTATGGGTAAAGTAAGAGGCAGAGGAAGAATTGGAATTTGGGTTTTCCATATTCCAAGTCAAGGACTCTTTCTTTTAACCTCACTGTTTTATGAAATATGGAGAGCATGCTGATTGTTCATCTAAAGTTCATCACATTGTTTGTATCTTGGAATTTGTCGTTTAAATTATTCACTATTTAAATTAAAATACTTTATCACCTGTTTTTTGATCTGCCATCTAAGAATTTCCACTTATTGTCTTCCCTTTAACATTGAGTCTGTATACTGCTGCTAAATAAATTAATCTTTCTACAGTGTAGTCCTAATTATGTCACTCAAAAACCATAATAGGTCTCACCCCTTCTGTCTATCAGCCACATAGTTAAATAAATGAAATCCAGTCTTTTAACCCATTACAGACTAAACCTACCTTTCAAATCTTAGTACTTTCCAGTCCTCTGCTCATCTTTCATGGGCCTACCAAATAGACTATTTACTATTCTCAGAACACTCCTCTCATTTTTCATACTACTTTATCCTTCCTTACATAACTTTTCCTAAAATTTTACCCATCTTTTGAGACTTAGATCACATTGCCCATTTCTCATTTCTTTTGTTCCCTCTCTTTTTAATTCCAATTACATTGTACTATAAGCTTGTCCAAACTATGACCCACAGGCCACATGCAGCCCAACACAAATTCATAAACTTTTTAAAAATATTATGAGGTGTGTGTTGGGCTGTGTGGGTGTGGGGGTGTTTAGCCCATCAGCTATTGTTAGTGTTTGTATATTTTATGTGTGGCCCAAGACAATTCTTTTTCTTTCATTGTGACCCAGGGAAGCCAAAAGATTGGACACCCTTGATGTACTATATTCTGACTTTAAATTTTGCTTTCACCTTAATTCTTTTTACCTTATTTTTGTTTAATCAGATGAGCCTAGAAGAGTGCAACATAACTAAAGAGATAGTGTCTAATATGATCATTGATGATTAAGATTCTTGAGGCAGGTGAAAAATACTTATTGCTATCCTCTTTTCTTTCTACATCAAATAATCAAAAATCTGTCCAGGTCATTACAACCAAGAGAAATCCTGTTCCTATGCCTATCCAGCACTGACTAGGATCTCAGTAATATTGTTACAGTGGTCTGATGCAGACTGGAGATATTTACTATTAAACACCTACCCTAGGCCTAACCCAGTTACCAAATCTCACAATTTAGGCATTACTTACAGAATATACAGTGTATGCATTTTACTTTGATATACTAATGACAGTACATATTTTCTTACGTAATTACACAGAAAACTATGCCATATTTTTTAGCATTTGGAGATTCAGGATGCTTCTGCAAACCTTGGCTAGAGCAGACTTTTAGACTGTTGGCATTCTCTCACATGCATGGTTTATTGTTTTATTCCCAAGCATGTACCATTGCTTTCTTGAGACTCCAATGTTCCTTGCCATGCTTTCAAGACAAGAAATGTAGATTACTTAGGTTACTGTCACCTATTGATTAGCAAAAGATAATGTGAAGATAGCAGAGGAGAAAAAAAAGTTTCTAATAAATCAAAATCTCTATAATGACAAAACCACTTCTAAGTGTTGGTTGTCCAGGTGAAGGTTAACCATGTTGGAGTAATAGTGATTTTTTCTGTTTGAAATGGAGATAGGGGACATGGAGCCCTTCCCTCCAACAACCCAATCCTTAAATCCAGACTCCTTTCCTTCAGTCCTGTTACTGCTAACCAATACTGCCTAATTACCAGGATCTACTGGGATAGTGAGCACATTTCAGTCCCCCCGTTGTGTCTAAACCATCTTTAATCTGCTCTAGCTAATCAAGAATTGATTTTCCTTGTTTGTAAGTTAAAAGTTCATGTTCATTAGAGATGTAACTCAGATCATTCTTTCACAAGATGTTTAAGATTATTACCATAAAAGCTGCTAGCTTCTGTTTCCAAGGGTTTCACTTTGTGAATCAGGTCTTGTACTTACAAGTAAGATCAATGTATTGTGTGTAATCTCTTCTTCTGAAAATGAGAAAATTTAGCAATGTATCTTGAGCTACACCTGTGGTGGTGTCTATAATGATGTATATACTGCCATTTTAAAATGACGTAAGATTACATTGGATACATATTAGCATTTATTTATTAGATTGAAATAAAGGAGTCATTTTAAAGCTGTGAAAGTGTACCATAGCAGGTTATTGCTGATTATAATATTTAGATTTCTGTTTCTATCCCACATGCTGTAGATTTTCTAATTATATTGCATGTCAACACAGAACAGTAGCATGTCATAAAATTGCTCTCTGTTGATAATTTGCCAAGTGCTCAAACTGAGTCAGGACTTACTATTTACCCATTATTTTGTCTGTATGTAGGGTATTGTTTTATGATTTCTGTTTAGTTATTTTTGGTTTGATTTTGTTTTTGCTATTCTTACTACTTTTATAGCAAAGCATTTGGCTTTGGCTTTGTTATTCTGCTTTATTGTACTCCTTGATATCCAGTATCTACCAATAATGTCTGGACTGCATACATCTTTGAAAATATACCTGTAATTAAAAATTTAGATAAAATATTCTTTCAGGAAAATCTTATTCCCTGATTTTGTTTGATACTGGAAATGAAACAATACCAAAATCCTTGAGGATAACTTCCCACATCAGGACAACTGCAGGTATGGCACAAAATAAGGATTGCATAAATGCTTTTATAGAACGCATCAGACTGGCTCTTCCTCAGGTTTTTAGCCAGATCTTTGCTAACATTCCTGAAAATCTTAATGCATGTGATTAGAAAAATATTTTACATTTGTAAGCAAAGATTCTACTACTAGAATAATCAAATTAACTCATTCTAATGTATATTTACTTAATTCATACTATGTGTGAGGTAGTTTTAGGATGTGATACAAAACTTGGTTTTCAAGAAACTGATAAACTTGGTGGGGGGAATCAGACTATAAATAAATTATAATGCAGCATAAGAAATAGTATAATAGAAGAATATTCAGACCACTAAAGTCAGTCAACTCTGATCCCCAAAATTAAGTATGAACCCAAGAAATCAAGTCAGTGTCAATCTAATACAGAATTATTTGAGGGCTTCTCTTTTCTTCTTTGCTTAATGTAGGTGGGTGCTTTATCCTTACTATTTGGTAAATCAGCAAGGACTTATTATCTATTCTGTGCAGAGTACCATGTTAGATGATTTGAGGATACTAAACGAAAAAGAGTTTCTGCACTAAGAATGTATAATCTAGTAGAGGAGATAAGCTAACTATACAAATAACTATGTCTGCAGTCTGCACATAATTGCTATAAAAGAAGCCTTTACAACTTGAGCCAAATTCTTGTACAATGCAGAAAGCCACTCCTGGAGGTAGAGAAAGGAGAGAACATGAACAATTCAAGAAGGCTTCCATTATGCAAAAGATGGCTGAACTAACCCTGGAGGGATGGGTAGGATTTTGACAAGAGTGGTTGAAGGTATTCTAATTCATTTAGTGCCTACATGTGCGAGGCAGCAAGAAGGCAAAAAAGCCTGGGGCATGTTCAGAGAATAGCAAGTATTCTAGTTTGAGTGGCATCTGGTACATGTATAAGGGAATAGTAAAATATCAGGCTAGAAAGGAAAAGTAAGGGCAGGTTATGAGGGACCTCTGAAAGTCAAACTGTGGAACTGGAACTTTTATCAGGAAATAGTAGTTAGCTTTTTCAAGCAAAGGCTAATCAGAGTTCGTATTTACGAAGATGAATCTAACAGTTGTATGCAAGGATGCCTTCAAACTGAGTGAGACCGGTACTGGAGACTGGTTAAGAGACTACAACAATAATCTATGTAAAAATTAATACAGGCCTGACCTAGTTTTGAGTGAGTAGGATTGGAAACAAGAGTTTTAGGTATTATAGGGCTTATGCATATAAAATGGACTTGACAGAACTTGAAGCAAAGAGAAAGTATCAAAAGGACACAGGAAATGAGGCAGGATATCTTATGTTGTCAAAGGAAAGAAATAATAGAAATTATCATTACCCCCCATCCAAGAGAAAAAAGTAAAAAGATTGGAAAGTTTAAAAACTGAATTTTTAAAGAAAGACTGCATTTAGGGAGTGTAGCAAATAAAATAGGCAACAGAAAAGTGAGAATGGGAATAAAGATATGCAACAGAAAAGTAGGTAAGAGAGTTCCTAGGAAAGGGTGGGGAAATTAAAATTCTAAAATATCAATAAAGTCTCATTTTTCATGTATGAAATTATCCAGTAGAGTTGGAAGATCCAAAAGAGAGAATTTAAATGTGCAAGAGTGGATGGAGAAAATTGACCAAAGACCTGAAAGAAAGAAAATAGCCACAAAATGAAAAGTAACTGGAGATGCTAAGAAATTTGGATGGGAGTTGAAATTAAATCCCTGAAAAAATAAAAGGAAATGAATACTCAACTTATATCTTAAATAAATATTTCTAAATGTTACACTATGCAGAAATTCTTCTTCCCTGGAAAAAAATGAGATCAAGTGCTATTCAAAAAGATCAAGAAGAAAGAAAGATTGGTGACTTGTGGGAAAACAGCTTCTGAGATAAGTGTAAATGGAATTTGTAGTATTATTTACAATAAGTCAAATGGCTGTTAACAAAAATTAATTCTACATCTCATCTGTTAGCCCAGTCGCTTTATAATGTTGGTTACAATAGAAATGCCATTACTTTGTAATTACCTACATGCTGTATTATCTTCAAATCCCAGTGTGTTGTTGATACCCAAAGGAACTCATCCTTTGTCATGGAGACTACAGAACACCACAAGCAAGCACTAGGGTTGGATAATTTGTTATCTCAGATTCCGAAAGGAAGATCTATGAGGTAGATACATTTTTCTTGATTCTGTTTTGGGATAATTGGCTCCTATTTCGTTATTAAATGCAGTATGAACTTTGCAGAAGTGTTCAGTATCTTTTAAAACGTATTTCTTTTCCATTTAGCAGTGGTACCTACTTTTAATATTTATTGACCATCTACTACATGCTCTACTGAGTGTTTTGTACTATTTTTTTAATCTGTGTGTGTGTGTGTGTGTGTGTGTGTGTTTTAATAATCTAACTTGTACATTTGGCCAATTTCTTTTTTATGCATGTTAGAGTTTTCTCTCTGACTTCTTTGTACTTGTGGGGTAGTTTTGTTTTTCACTTAAGAGACCTGTATTGATTATTTCTATGCTGTCCTTGCTAATTCCCACTGGCCATTGTGAAAAATCTTGTCTAGGTGGAATTTGTTTCTAAGACAGCAGCCTTACACTATACTCTGTATCTAATTACTATGAATCAGCTGGCAAGAAAAAAGAAAATAATACTGGCTATTGGTAATATCTGTTGATTTTATATGTTAGCTTTTTTAAAGATTTTTTTTCTTCTCTTTTTTTCTTTCTACTATTGCTACCTCTGAAGAGGCTGTTGGTTGTATTTACATGGGATGTGATCTTCATAGGTAAAAATTCTGACCTGGAAGGAAATTACCTTTGTTTTTCACTAGATGTAGGAGAGTAGATGCTGCTCTGTTTTTACTATATTTT
>NW_016107326.1:5348795-5372416 GCF_001604975.1 Cebus imitator
TTTTGAGGTGGAGTCTTGCTCTGTCACTGGGCTGGAGTGCAGTGGTGCAATCTCAGCTCACTGCAACCTCCACTTCCTGGATTCAAGTGATTCCCCTGCCTCAGCCTCCTGAATAGCTGGGACTACAGGCGCATGCCACCACACCCTGCCAATTTTTTATATTTTAGTAGAGACGGGGTTTCACCATGTTGGCCAGGATGGTCTTGATCTCCTGACCTCATGATCTGCTGGTTTCAGCCTCCCAAAGTGCTGGGATTACAGGCATGAGCCACCGCACCCAACCACAAACATATTTTTTAATGAAAATCCAAGTAGTATGGTTTCTGATAAGCTATCGTACTTCAGTTCTGCCTGTGGTAGCATAAAAACAACTATGGAAACAAATAGGCATTTGCTGTGTTCCAATAAGACTTTATATAAACAGGTGGCAGAATGTATTTGTCCTATAGGCTGTAGGTTGCTGATCCTAGCATAATGTATTGACTGTACATTATGGTAGAGCCCTCTGTTAGTTGGAAGAGAGGACCAAAGGAGAAACAAGTAAAGATGTATTAGCTGTACAGAACTTTCTAGTAGGTAAGAAAAAAAAGCAAGAAAATTACAGTAATACAGAGTATGTAAAATAAAGGAAGATTCAGAACTGAGTAGATAATTCTCAGAGGATGTCAAATGTAGATTATGGTAAAGTAGAATGTTTATAGTTTAGTACATCAAGAACTATATCCTTTATAAAATAAAATATAGCTGGACATGGTGGCTACATCTTAGCCACCATGTTTTTACATGTTCATGTTTGGTACAGACTCATGGTGGCCTGTAATTCTAACACTTTGGGAGGCCAAGGCGGGTGGATCGCCTGAGATCAGGAGTTCAAGACCACTCTGGCCAACATGGCAAAACTCCTACCTCTACTGAAAATACAAAAATTAGCTGGGTGTGGTGGCACGTGCCTGTAGTACCAGCTTCTAGGGAGACTAAGGCATGAGAATTACTTGAACCGGGAGGCAGAGGTTGCAGTGAGCTGAGATCGGGCCATTGCGCTACAGCCTGGGCAACAGTGTGAGACCCTGTCTTTAAAAAAAAAAAAAAAAAAAAAAAGATGTAAAGAACAGGGTAAGAGACATTTAATATATCTGATCAATCGGTCTCATCTTTGGCGTGATAACATTTTTTCTACCAATAAATGGAGAATTACAGACTTATTGTATATGCCAGGATCCTTTAGCATCTATACTTTAAAATGGATCCACACTGAACTTCTGTTGTATGTAATGGAGTAAGAGCAGCCAGATTTATCCTCCTTCCTCAGACAATGCAAAAACCAGACAAGGTGTATAACACAAGAGTTTTTAGACATTAGATAATACTGGGTAGTGATCCCTGAGAGAAAATAAATGAGACATCCCTGCAATTTCCATAGCATTCTGCCTAGATATCTTCCAATCTGCAGTGGAGGAAGGAGATTCAAAACTGAACCCAGTGGCCCAACTGAATTGAGACAAAGCCAAGGTGGCTAGAATTTGCAAAAGACAGTGCCAGAGAGGACAAAGCTTCACAGAGATAGGGCACACACACTGGATAAATGCAGAGCGCTCCCCCTTGATTTTTAAGCCGAGTACTGACCCACATAAGTATGCAAGGAAACTGCTCAGAAACAGGGATAAAACCACTGGAAATGAATAAGCAGAACATTTGCTGAACTCAGATAAGACTAATAATAGTTTACGGCAACAATAATAAGAGTGGAAAAGCCTCTAATAAGTCTTTCTTTTTCTGAGATGAAGTCTCATTCTGGTGCTCAGGCTGGAGTGTAGTAGCAGGACCTCAGCTCGCTACAACCTCTGCCCCCTGGGTTCAAGTGATTCTCCTGCCTCAGCCTCCCGAGTAGCTGGGATTACAGCCTCCTGCCACTGCACCCTGCTAATTTTTTTTTTTTTTTTTTTTTTGGTATGTTTAGTAGAGACAGGGTTTCACCATCTTGGCCAGTCTGGTCTTGAACTCCTGACCTCCTGATCCACCCACCTCGACCTCCCAAAGTGCTTAGATTATACGCATGAGCCAACGTGTCCAGCCTGGACATCTTTTTTAGTACTCAAAAGAATGTTAACATCAGCTGGGGACCAGATTAGATCTAGATTAAGACCTGCTCTCATCTCACCTAGCAAGTTTATAAATAAGCTTGTAAAGAATCAAAATTTTTTTTGAGTAACCAACTGAATTTCAGGATAAACCTCAAAAATATATAATGAGAAACAAAATGTTTGATATGGTTTGGCTGTGTCCCATCCAGATTTTACCTTGAACACCTTGAATTACCACATGTGTGGGAGGGACCCAGTGGGAGGTAATTGAATCATGGGGGCAGGTCTTTCCCATGCTGTTCTCATGATAGTGAATGTGTCTCACAAGAGCTAATGGTTTTAAAAAGAGGAGTTCCCAGCCAGGCACAGTGGCTCACACCTGTAATCCCAGCACTTTAGGAGTCCGAGGCAGGTGGATCACTTGAGGTCAGGAGTTTGAGACCAGCCTGACCAACATGGTGAAACCCCATCTCTATAAGGTTTTATAAGAATATATAACCTTAGCCTGGCATGGTGGTACTCACCTGTAATCCCAGCTACTTGGGAGGCTGAGGCAGAAGAATCACTTGAACCTGAGAGGCAGAGGTTGCAGTGAGCTGAGATCGCACCATCACACTTCAGCCTGGGCAACGAGTGCAAAACTCCATCTCAAAAAAAAAAAGGAGTTTCCCTTCACAAGCTGTCTCTCTTTGCCTGCCGCCATCCATGTAAGACATGACTTGCTCCTCTTTGCCTTCTGCCATGATTGTGAGACTTCCCCAGCCATGTAGAACTGTGAGTCCAAATAAACCTCTTTCTTTTGTAAATTGCCCAGTCTTGGTATGTCTTTATCAGCAGCATGAAAACGGACTAATACAATATTCAACACCCAAAACATAACATTTATAATGTCAGTCATCCATTGAAAAATTACCTTTCATTCACTGACAAAGGCATTGTTATAAAATAAATAAGCCAAGCACGATGACACATGCCTGTAGTCCCTAGTTACTTGAGAGGCAGAAACAGGAGGATAGTTTCAACCCAGGAGTTTGAGGCAGGCCTGTGCAACATAGCAAAACCCTGTCTCAATCAAATAATAAATACGCACACATATCTATGTATGTATATATAACCATTCATGCAAACAAGCAGGAAAATACAAACCATCATAAGGAGAAATATTAATAGAAATGGATTCAGAAATGACACAGATGTTAGGATTTGTTGACAAAGACGTTAAAACAGCATTTCTAAATATATCCAAGAAGGTAAATAAAAACATAATCCTATTAAAGAATGATGTGGGAAATGTAAAAAAGACCCAACTTCTAGAAATAAAAAATACCGTGTCTGAGGTGAAAAGTGCACTGGGTAAGATGTGGCACTGCAGAAGAAAAGATTAAGGGTCATAGCAATAGAAGCTACTCAAAATGAAACACCTAGAGGGAAAAAAGACTGGAAAAACAAGCAGTGTAGCTGTGAGCTGTGGGACAACTTTTAGGTGATCAAATATAAAGAGTCTGGGGATGGGGCAGGGAGACAGAAAAGATATTTGAAGACATAAGGGCTGAAATTTTTCCAAATTTGATAATATCTGTAAACCCACAAATCCAAGAAGTTCAACAAACCAAAAGCAGAAGAAACACCAAAAAGCTACACCAAGGCACATAATCAAATTGCATAAGTTCAATAATAATTAAAAAAAAAAAAAAACTTAAAGTAGCTAGGTTTCTAAAAAACAACAACAGAAATACATTACATACAGAGAAACAAAGGTAAGAACAGCAGCAATCTCCTTAACAGAAACAATGCAAGCTAGACCTTGGAGCACAGAAGGAAAGAGATTATTAACCCAGAATTCAGACCCAGTGAAAGTACCTTTCAAAAACAAAAGCAGAACACTTTTTAGGCACATAAAACCTGAAAGAGTTCATTATCAGCTGACCATTCAGAAAACCTCAAATCTAAGTGCTACCTATAACAATTACCTGTTATATGGTCTTGGATGTACTTGAATCTCTCTGAACCTACAAATTTTTATCTATAAAATAAAAATAATGTTAATTTTTAGGGTTTTTGTGAGAAATCAAATGATAAAAAGGAAAAAGAATTCACATTTGTTGAATGTCTCCTTTATCCCAAGCACATATTATATCATTAAAAATGGAAGGAAAAAAACCCAGCCTGGGCAACATGCCAAAACCCTGTCTCTACAAAAAATGCAAAAATTAGCTGGGCATGGTGATGCGCACATTTGGTGCCAACTATTTGAGACCTTCAGGTGGGAGGATCACCTGAGCCTGGGAGGTTGAGGCTGGAGTAAGCCATGATCCTGCCACTATATTCCAGCCTGGGCAACAGAGTCAAAAATAAAAACGGAAATAAAATTCCCAATAATGGGGCTGCTATCCTAACATTTTTCTTATGCTATCCTCTTTCTTCTTCTTTAATACTAAAAACTTGGGTTGTTCTGAAAGAAGTTAGTCTAAGTAGCTCATTTGCTAATTTTGATGAAGCGCTTTTTCCCAACTTGTTTTTTAGTTACCGGATTAAATATGCTTAAAAGTGGGAATGAACAACTCTCCTTACTAGAATAGACAAGTCAGTTAATAAATCACTTTGTGAAACAGTCAATTTTCTTGTAAACTAAACTTTATTTTTTTACCTGTGTTTTGGCTGCTTAATATTTTGTCATGTTTATTGAGGCATAATTTATATACTGTCTATCTAATTTTTATTATAAACCTATTGGATAGAGGCATGAGTATCTTTATAGCAATACATTGCCGCATAGAGTTTTTGGCACTCAATAAAATGTTAAATAATATTTTTATTCAGCATTCTGCAGACAGGAAGCATATGGTAATAAATGTCAGAGCATAGGTTGAAAATATTCAAAAAGTTATATGATATATTCTTTGGAAAAGCTTGTACAGATACTTTTGTGAATGATATTTCTTTTAAAAGGAGTTCCCAGGCTCACATTGGATGCAACAATTTTCTCCAGCTTTCAGTTACTTTATTTATAAATTAAAACTTTTCCTGATCAAAAATAATGCATAATTTAAAATAGTATAATACTAGCATAGTATCATAAGAAAGTATATAAATGATTTTATAGATAACATAAAGTAAAGGTAACTCATGGTTTGAAGGACAGCATGAGAAAATATTTAGAGGCTTTAACAATATAAGTCTTTATGTTATGATATATGGTATGAAAAGAAATACACATTGGATAGTTCTTTGTTGTTAAATTTCAGCATGACTTAGAGTTATGTCACTGCTACAGCTGTTGCAGACATTTTAGTGGTAGGAGACTTTGACTTAATATTGTTTTTCTCACCTGAGGGTCCAGCACTACTTAAAACTCTTACTTTAGTGTCAGAAATGCAATCATTGCTTCAGAATAACAAAAGCCATCGTGAATTGGAGCTTAAAATAAATTTCATGCAAAGGATAATATCTCCTGGTTAATCTATGTTGAAATGGTTGACCATAATCAGGTATACATGGCCATTTAGATAGCATATATCTAAATTTTCTTTGCAGAATTTGCTTACCCTCTGATCTGCTGAACACACTTGAAGTTTTGGTTTTTGTTTTTTTGAAGAGATGGGGTCTTGCTATATTACCCAGGCATGTCTCAAATTCCTGGACACAAGCAATCCTCCCACCTCAGCCTCCCAAAATGTTGGGATTACAGGTGTGAGCCACTGCAGCTGGCCATTTTGAAGTTTTTATTAATGGAAACTGAATGTGAAATTAGCTGAGTTTTTCTTCTTAACCTCATATATAAACTGTGGGATAGGGAATTCAGGCACTGCTTACTTAGCTTGGTGCCTCTGACTTAATAAAGGTGTCAACTTGGTGTGTAGTCATCCTGCTGCTCAGCTAGGGGAGGATCTTCCAAGCCCATTTGTGTCTGGTCATGCACCTCTCCATAGCCCTCACAGCACTGCAACTTATTTCTCCAAGAGTGAGGGCTCAGGGAAACAAGGCATGTGATCAAGAAGATGAACAAAACATACCATCACTTTTGTCATATTTGTTACAAGCAAGTCACTAGGTCTAGAGCACATTCAAGGGGAAGAGAATGTACAAGGGTTTGAATACTACATTCAAGGATCATTGAAAACCATTTTGAAAACTGCCTCCTACACATATAATCCACAGATAGGACAGATCATTAAATGTACTCTAGGTGTTCTGACATTTGTTTATCCTGAAATCTTAACAAGAACTTGAATTCAATAGCTAAAATGATTTCACAGTTTCACCTAAAGTATTTCATTTATTCCTAGCAACAATGCAATGAAATAGGTATTGTTAACCTCAATTTTATTGATGAAGAAATTGATATACTGAGTGACTGGTTCAAGATTACATAGCAAATAATCTGTAAAACTGGGACCTTAGTGTATATCTTTTGATTCTAGATCCTGTACTCTTTCCATTGACCATAACTGCCTCCTGACCAGTAGTATGTTGCACTTAAAGTCATTCAAAGAGAATATTATACCTCTATACGAATTTTTATTATACAGAAATTTTATACATATATATAGAGAAAGAGAGGCAGACACTCCCCCGCCCCCCCGCCAAGTCTTAAACTCTCACCTATACCATTCCATTTAGGAATTATAGTGTTATTGAGACCATTATAAGGCCTGCAACAGCTGTAGCAATGATACACATGTAGACAGATGCTGGCAGCCTAAAACTACACTTGGGAGGTAAATGTTTGTTGCATGGAGAAATGAACAAGCAAAGTAAAGAAACAGACCTGGTCTGGTGGCTCCATTCCCCCTTGGCTTGTCAATATACAGAAATTATTGTGTTTCTATATAACTAGTAACAAATAATTGGAATTGCAGTGAGTATGGGCAAGTTATGGTTTTAGATTAATATTGATTATAGATAATTCTACTTTATAAATAAAAACTTGTGTTATCAGACAAAATACAGAGCAAGTTTTCTCCTCCATAGTTGTCTTTCATATATACAGACATGCACTTGAGTTTCTTTCCTTTCCTGTATAATCTGAGGATTGTACTTTTTAATAGTGGCTTGCTAACCCCTTTAAATAGCTCTTAATGTAAATATTCCATAGTTTTCATTAACCTGATTAACATAGTTTTTCCCTAACTTCCATTCGGAAACTATATTTGATTGTTGTTTTACCAGCACCCTTTTAGCATGGTTGCTAAAGCAGCAAGCTTACTGTAAAACCTAAGTGGTGTGGTATAGATGAGAGCCTAAGACTTTAATTATATGTCATTTTATTCACAACACTCAATTCCAGGAGGAAAAAAATGGCTCTGTTGTTGTAAAAGACATATTATGTGAGTATCATTCATTGTAAACCAAAAATGATACTGTATTATATAGCATAGACGAAAACGGATTCTGAAAATGTGACCTGACTGAGAAACTGAATAATAGTGAAAGTTATCAAAATGGAAAAAAAGTGTTAATGTGAAATCCAGCCTTCTCAGAAATACTCTTTCCTGGCCTGTTTAGTTTTGCTTTTGTTGCTTGTCATGCATGAATGAAAGTGCTATACTCTCAGGGGAGCAGGAAAGCCTCTGTGTCGGTTGTTTATTTCCTTAATCCCTCTTCCTTTGTGATTTTTGATGTCAGATCTAAAATGGAAAGCCTGTAAATATAATGATTATCACATGGATAATCACCTGCATTAGGAACCGCCCTGCTTTTCTATTCTAACCCGAGCTGTTCTCCACATGTCACATCTACTCTGTGGTTGGATTTTAACCTGACTGCTTCATTAGATTTGTGAAACTCAGTACGAGGCGCCCTGGGGCAGCACAGATGGGAACTTGCTTGTTTTCTTTTCTCACTTTTACTGCAAAGGCACACTAAAAAGTCCTTTTCAATTTAGTGCGACCAGTTCACTTGGAATTACCTCTAATATTTGGAACCTGTCTTACTCTTCTGCCCACCATCTATGACCATTCTTTCTTCCCTACTTTCTGACCTAATGCCTTTTCTTTCTGCCTCTGCATGGCATGAATCTGACAACTAAAATTCTGCTTAAAATTCTTACTGGGTCAAACTGTTCCCCTGTGTTGTTTTGTTTGTTTTGCTGATAGGGAAAAATAAATGTTGTTCCATCATTGTATCTACAAACACCTTCAGATCAGAGGTTAGCTCTGGGAAAGTCTGCAGTGATATGAGCCAGCTGCCTTCTCTAATGGAGTGACTTGGGGCACCAGTCCAAGATCAAAGGAAGGTGGGAGGAAGTCGGAAGATAAGATCATTTTAAGCCATAGTACAAGCTTAGCTTTTCTAGTGATAGGGCACAGCTCAGCAAGCCTATGTGCAGGGGCACTAAGACAGAAAATTGAGTTGACTTTTCTTAAGTACATCTTTCCTCAGTCAGAAATATGTTGATGCTTGAAATAGTTTACAGACATGGAAGTGTCTTAGGGCCTGCTTTTCTTAAAAGATAGTGATTTGACATTTACATATCTGTCTTCTTGCAGTTAGTCAGCTTTATACTCTAACAGAACACTGTTTATTTTTAAATATATAAAATATATTTTAAAATAGAATATATAAAATAATTTTTGGGGCCAGGTGCAGCGACTCACATCTGTAATCCCAGCACTTTGGGAGGCTGAGGCAGGTGGATCACTTGAGGTCAAGAGTTTGAGACCAGCCTGACCAACATGGTGAAACCCCATCTTTACTAAAAATGCAAAATTAGCTGGGCATGGTGGCACATGCCTGTAGTCCCAGCTACTCGAGAAACTGAGACAGGAGAATCATTTGAACCCAGGAAGCAGAGGTTGCAGTGAGCCAAGATCGCATCACTACACTCCAGCCAGGACAACAAGAGCGAAACTCCATCTCAAAAAAATGCATATATATATATATGCATATATATGTGTGTGTGTACGTTTTTACAGCTAATTTCTTATATATGTATGAGCAAAACTGGACATTAAACAATTTTACTGTATGTGAATTTTGAGCATTTGTAGCCTAGTGCAATTTTAGTCCTACAGATTCTTCATTTGAACTTTGTCTTACAGTCCCCTGGGGTTCTCTCATGTCTCCGATTAAGTTCCCTATAGATAAGTGGTTCTAATACAGCTTTTTGTTGTCTTTTTCATATAAGAATTTGCTTGGTTCCTAATGACAACTTGGGAAGCACCACACCAATAAGCTTTTGAACCTTATCCTATTCCTTGATATCACAGCCAGCAAATGTTATTGACTATGTGATGTACAAAGTTCTAACCTTGCTTGCACAAATTGACCAATTGTCAAGATTCATATTTATTTGCTTATTTTTGTCTACATCAACTAAGGCTAACTTGATCAGGCTTATGTTTCTCTAGTAAATAGCATAAAGAGTTGTACTTTCAACTTAAATCATTTTCTGTTGACTTCAGCGTTTAGCTGTAATCATACATTTTGACCTTTCTAAATCCTCAATAATAGTTCTCTAACCTGTATGTTATCAGTATATTGGATCATAGGTGAATACATGTATTATTTTCCCAAATTTCTGCTGAAGACACTTGAGCATACTTTCTGCCTTACATGGCTTGATGCTGCAGTCGTTTTAGTTGAGTTGGATCTGCTCACTACTCAGGCTCAAATCCCATCCTTCTATTAATATCTCTTGGCAAAGATAATTTTGGAAGAATGTAAGTTAAGATGTAGAGGCTCTTGACAGTTGTCTGCGGTTTTTTTTTTTTTTTTTCCATTTTCAAGAGGGAAGTAGAGCTGAAAAGTAATATTGCCTCCCTTTTCTATCAGTCCCAAAATTGAAGTATATGCACAAAGAATAAAGAAAGGGAAAGGATTTCATTACACATGCGTATTTTTGTCATTTGGTAACCTGTTATAAGAGACTTAGGGTATATAATAATCATCAGATTGTGTCGTTAAGATATTTAAAATCTGGAAGAACTTTGTATATTAAAATTTTTTAACCATCTATATTTTTTTTAATGCTCAACTGTTTTTACCATGTCATCTTATATTAAGGAGGATTTTTGGACTGTTTATCAAACAAAAAAGGAGACATTGAACCCCTACATAGCACATACATCTAGATTTAACACTTGTTAACATTTTGCCACTTTTGCTTCACTTTGATTTTTTTCTGAAGTATTCCAAAATAAATTACGTATATCATGACATTTAATCCCTAAATACCTCAGGATTCATCTTAAGAATTAAAGACTTTTAAAATCAAACTGATAATTCCTAATATTATCTAATTTTCATTTCAGATTCAGATTTCTCCCCTTGTCCCAAAAATGTCTTTTATAGCTGGTTTGTATAAACCAATTAAGGTTTATACATTGTTCTTGGTCACTTTCCCTTTCCTACTTTATCATGACATTGACTTGTTAAAGACATTAAGCTGGTTGTCCTATAGAATGTCCTGCCTTATGAATTTTTTCGGTTGCTTTCTCTGTGGATCCTTTAACTTATTCCCCTCTCCTCTGTGTTTCTTATAGACTGCAAATTACTGGACTAAGGTTTTGATTAATTCATGTTAAAATATTTAGGTCAGAATACTTTATAGATGATGCTGTGAACTTCACACTGCATCATAACAACAGACAAAGAATATTTGGTGATCCCACTATTAGTGATGATAAGTTATAGCATCGATCACTGGGTTAAAGTGATGACAGCTTGATCCTTCCATTATAAAGTTATGCTTTGCTCCCCGTGACCAGCATATAACCTGAGATACTTTGATTCCATGGAAATACTCAGTTCCCTATCATCCTTTTACCCAATGAATTTAACATCTAAAGAGGATCCTGTCTGCAATAAATTTCATTATAAGGATTGCAAAAGGGTGATATTTCTGAATCTGTACATTTATTAGCAGGCATTCTTCTCTACAGAAGAGCTTTTTGAAAGGTATTGTTTTAATTAAAAACACAACCACCACCATATTCCTTGGATTGTCTTTCTTTGCTGAGGTCAGAACACCTGAACTCACTGTGGCAGCTACAGTAAAAACATGTACTTTGTCTTCTTTATTCCAACTTGTGAAGTGTGTTGACATTAGGCTGCCTTCTTAAAATTATTATTCCAAGGGAAAAAAGAAATCTTTATTGCTGTAAGAATAAAAATTGAACTATGTGGATATATTGAGATAATTGTGTAAAAAAGAAGACTGAATGAGTTTCAAAAAAAAATGGATTATTTCTTCATTACCGAGCACTTTATAATTAACTGTTCTTTTTTTTTTATTTCAGGAAGCTGCCACTTTTGCTAGAGAGCAAGGCTTTGAGGTGAGTTAACCCACAATTGCACACTAAACAGATCCTAAAGGTTTTTTCTAGCTGATAATGAAGTTCTTTTGGACAGTGATTGATGTGCTATTATACTCTCAGAGCCTCGCAGCAGTTGCCATGGAAACTTGGCAGTCGTCATGGTTTCTTTGTTCTGCCAGCACAGTGTTATGACGCACTCTGCTAGGTCTGCACCCAACATCGCCTACAGATGTTATTTATTGAATTTTGAAAAGCCTCTTGGGAAGCCAAGAGGTTGGGCACGGTTTCAAGCTGCCTCTGCAGATATGGGGCCTGTCAGTTTGTTCAGTTAAAAAGCTATCTCATTAGCTGCATTACATTTCATAAGGATTCACTGCTAAAGCAGTGGTGGAACAAGACTAAATAATGAAATATAATGTCGTTTAAATAATTTCAGCCCTATCACATGTAGATTATCATTATGCAAATTAATTTCTAAAAGGTTGTACTTAACAGTTGTTAGGAACTGATTAATTTAAATCCTGCTCTTATAAACTTGCTGTTTGAACCTATCTTTTCTTCTCTCTTCTTCTTTTATTCTGGGGAGAGGGAGGTAGCGTAAAATATACATACATTTTCTTAAATAAAGTATCAATAATTGGATTTAATTTCTAGGTCCTAATTCTGTTTTCCTGATACAAGTATTATCCTGTCAAGATTCAAAACTCCATGTGGTTGTTCTCGGCAAAATTGAGATAACCATGTTTTTTATCTCTATAATACCCCTCTTCCAACTGATTGTTAGAAAACACTGACTAATATGAACCCAGGTTAACTGACAAAGAATTAACTAGGTTGGAGTGTTTTATGACTGTGATATTTATTGAGCAGAACTATGTAGAATGCTGTGTTCTGTACAGCAACTTAAAATGTTACAGGGTAGTAATTTTAAGATTAAATTAAAATTTTGAATTTAATCTAACCACAGCCAAAATGTTTTATTTGCATATTTAGTATTGTCTTTCTAGTGAAGAGGTGAGTGGTGATTGTATAGTTATCTGTAAGGATTAGTAAGCTCACTTTGAACTCTAGAGAAAGAGATTACATGAGTTTGTGAAACTCTTATTTAAATGCAGTAAAGGCAGATTTCCAAGCAACAAAGTAATACATGTGCATGTTACTCATGTCATCAGACTTGACAAACCAGACATAGAGCTGCTTCTTCATAGAGGAAGACAATGAACATGTGATACAGGCATTCTATTCTGAAGATTCTATAAAAAAACTACTCCAGAGTAGGAACATTGCTTCTTAATTATTAGGAACTGTGATAGTTTCTTACATGTTTGCCTTTTTGTGTTTTACCATATTATAGCAAGTCTAGGGTTAAGTCACATATAGAAAAAGGATTTCCAAGTGTTGGGTTATTTTTCTACTTTAAGTTTCATGTTGTAATTTCCTAAATTGGCAATTATATATAGAGCAAAATGTAATCAGGTGAATATTCAATTAAAAAGTCAGATGTTTTGATCACAAGAATATAAATAAAAGTTTTCAGAGTTTTTTTAAAGTTTTACTTATTTTAAGTTTTAGTATTAAAAAATTATATTCTCTCGATACATCAAAATTCTCCATAAATAAAAACTTGGAGAACATACATTTGTATCCTGTCAGTTTACTGTGTTACCATAAACAATGTATTTTTGGTTCTATAAAATAACCAATTTTGCGGATACTTAGAAATATAACTTGTTGTATAACAAATGATCATGATCCTGTACTACCTACATAGCAGTTTTTTAAAAATAGTTTATTATGACTGATTAATACTTTTATTTCTTTCTTGAGCTATATGCTTTGCATATGCCTTGTTTATATTCATTCATAGCAACAAACTACTTTTTCTGTTTTCTACTAACTAGCATTATATTAACCTTTCCATTAGTTCTTACTGATTCTAGAATTGTTTTTGGCATAAATCTGCTATAATTGATTACAGCATATAAGCAAAATGATAATGATTATAATCGCATACCTTATTACCTCTTGACACCGCAAAACTGCTCTGTCAGTGATAGTGACAGTGATATGTTAGATTAGATAAAGCACATAGTGTCTTGATGTGTCCCTTTGTAGATTTCCAAAACCATCACAAGCATTGCAGAATATATTTGAAACATGAGGAGGATAGACATTGTTAATCAAACGTTATCCATGTATGGAACACTATCTAGAGAAATTCAATAATTTTATAATGTCATTAAAGTTTCCTAGTTCATTAGACAGAAATAGGAAAGCATAGGTTTGCAACTTGGTATTATTAAGGAATAAAACAAAAATAAATCACTTTATCTTAGTAGTTTTCTGTATGAAAATGTATTAATGCTCTTGGCTAGTGTGACAAACTAGACAAAAATCTGCATTTTATCCCTCCTAACTTTAATTTTGACTCTAAATTTGGAGCATGAATGAGAAGAAAAAAGTGAAAAGATTAAAAGAAAGGTGAGTATTTTTTCCTTCCATCAGTGCTGCTGTCCTATCCTCATTTTCTACTATAAATCCCAATCAGTTCCAAAAGCCACTGAGTATTGCCACTAGTGATCTGGCTGCTGACAGACCAATCCAAGCACCTCTAAAAATAACCAGTGTTTATTCATCAGGAAATATTCTCAGTGGTATTTTTTTTAATTATTATTCTGGTTAGCTTCTCTGCAAACTTTAGATAATCTTTTTTTAAAAAAATCTTTAAACTGAATTGGGCAATTTTCAGTGAGAAGCAGCAGCTTAGGAGGGCACTGGAGAATGAGATAAAAACTGGAGCTGGGCAGAACACAAAGCAGAAGAGAGAGGATTTTTTTTACATAGGTGATGGAAAATTGCATAGTGCCTGATTTAAATGACAGACCTGCTAAGAATTTAAAATGACAATTCTTGGGGTAAAAAGTTTTATAAGCCTTTTATTATCCTAGAAAATCAGTTCCGACTGGAATATGTTTTTAAATCTACCTTTTCTTGAGCTGAACTGATTAAATGTTTGTATTTTTAGAACATAAATAAAAATAAGGGCTCAAAAGCATGTTTCATTATAAAGCCTTTCTTAAACTATTAAAAATTGATTTAAATTAAAGTGAATAAAATACCTCAAAAACCTAAATATATATATATTCTCTATATTTTCATTGTCTCTGCAACTGAGTAAATGCTAAATGATGAAGAGAATTCATACCTTCTCTATTGGATCATTTATTTTGTTTTACTCCAAGTAACAAATTTTAATTTTTTTTTATCTTAGATATCTAAGAATAATATTTCTGTTCTTAGGGGAAACAAAGCAACCCTTTTCCCTTTTTTCACTTCCTCCATAGCCCCTGACTATCCAGAAGATCCCAGACTTGTGGTCTTTCTCTGACCAATGAGGATTCTTTCATCTTATATCACTGAAAGAGAAAAGTATGGAATTGTGCTATCCAACACAGCATCTACTAGCCACATGTGGCTATGTAAATTAGGATTAATTAAAATTAAATAAAATTTAAAATTCAGTCTTTCAGTCATACTAGACACATATTGAGTATTCTATAGACTAGGTAATGACTACTTTATTGGATGATGCAGGATAGAACATATACATCATCACAGAAAGTTCCATTGATCAGCATGGATAGAAAGCCTACAGAGAATGTATTCAGGCTGTATTGATTACCAAAGAATTACCTTAGGTGATTCTTAAGTTCCTGTGTTCTTCACAAATATAAATAATGCAATGGCTGATCACCAGAATTTCAGTTTCTGAAAATAAGACCCTAAATCAGGTCCTGCTGGCTAAGAGAGTGCAGTGTTGTTTTATAGGTACCTGAACCCCAAAAGAAGACAATTTTGGAACAGTTCAGTTAAGGGAAAGCAATAAGCTAGTCTTCTAATTCTCTTCATTTAATCATTTATTTATTCAACAAATATTTACTGAGTTCTTACTATGTACATACCACTCTGATGGACCCTGAAGACAAGGTGGAAGTGACCAGAGAATGTACTGTGAAAGAGAATGTGGGAAGGGTTCCTATTTTAGGTATGATGGCTATGGAATGACCCTAAAAATATGAATATCTAGCAATGACAAAAAAAAAAAAAGCAAGACAAACAGCAAACCAAATTTAAAGCAGAGAGAACAGGACTATAAAAGGCTCCGAATGAGAGAACTAATGCACTATATACTCCAGGAACTGACAGAAGGCCATTGTGACTGGAATGGAGTGAGTGGGGAGGGAATATGAGATCAGGCTGGCACTGACACATCATATAAACAACATAACTATTAAAGGAGTTTCTATTTGGAAAACAAGACAAAATGGTACAGCTTGATGACTCAATGTGTAGAAACACTACAGCTGGTTTTCTACAGTAACTCCTATTACTAGGTAGACTATAACAGGAGTGTTACCTTTGTATGACCAGCTGGTTAAAAATAGAATGAAGAGAGTATGTTCTTTGATTTGAAAGATAATGTGATCACCAATGACAATAAAAGTATTATTTTACATTTATAAAAATGCTTTACAATTTATGAAACCTTTCCTAATATATCATTAATACAGTAATACTTCCACAAACCTTGAAAGGTAGATAGGGCATGTATTGCCTTATCAGTTCAACAGATTTAAAAAAACAGGCTATATGGACCAGCGCAGTGGCTCACACCTGTAATCTCAGCACTTTGGGAGGCCAAGGTGGGTGGATCACCCGAGGTCAGGAGTTAAGAGACCAGCCTGGCCAACATGGTGAAACCCCATCTCTACTAAAAATACAAAAAATTAGCCAGGTGTGGTGGCGGATGCATGTAATCCCAGGTACTCAGGAGGCTGAGGCAGGAAAATTGCTTGAACCCAGGAGGTGGAGGTTGCAGTGAGCCAAGATAGCACCATTGCACACCAGCCTGGGCAACAAGAGTGAAACTCCGTCTCAAATAGAAAAGAAAAAAAGAAGCGCCGGGCGCGGTGGCTCAAGCCTGTAATCCCAGCACTTTGGGAGGCCGAGGCGGGTGGATCACGAGGTCAAGAGATCGAGACCATCCTGGTCAACATGGTGAAACCCCGTCTCTACTAAAAATACAAAAAATGAGCTGGGCATGGTGGCACGTGCCTGTAATCCCAGCTACTCAGGAGGCTGAGGCAGGAGAATTGCCTGAACCCAGGAGGCGGAGGTTGCGGTGAGCCGAGATCGTGCCATTGCACTCCAGCCTGGGTAACAAGAGCGAAACTCCGTCTCAAAAAAAAAAAAAAGAAAAGAAAATATAGGCTATATGGGCTGGGCAAGGTGGCTCACGCCTGCAATTTCAGCACTTTGGGAGGCCGAGGCAGGTAGATCATGAGGTCAGGAGTTCAAGACCAGCCTGACCAAGATGTTGAAACCCCATCTCTACTAAAAATACAAAAATTAGCCAGGCATGGTGGCGGGTGCCTGTAATTCCAACTACTCGAGAGGCTGAGGCAGGGAATTGCTTGAACCCGGAACAAAGGTTGCAGCCAAGATCATGCCACTGCACTCCAGACTGGGTGACAGAGTGAGACTCTGTCTCAAAAAAAAAAAAAAAAAATAGGCCATATGACTTGTTCAAGGTCATGTAGCGAATACATCATATAGCCAGAATAAGAGCTCAGCCCTCTATATCTAGTGCTCTTTACTATAAACCACACAACTTTCTCTCACACATTCTCACATATGGGAAGAGGAGATTAGATTTCAAAATGACTTTGAGAAATGAAAAATATCTTGAAATTCAAAAACTGAAATTCAGCCAAGCACAGTGGCTCACACCTGTAATCCCAGCACTTTGGGAGGCCAAGGCAGGGGAATCATGTGAGGTCAAGAGTTTGAGACCAGCCTAGCCAACATGGTGAGACCCTGTCTCTACTGAAAATACAAAAATTAGCTGTATGTGGTGGCAAGGACCTGTAATCCCAGCTACTTGGGAGGCTGAGGCAGGAGAATCGCTTGAACCCGGGAGGCAGAGGTTGCAGTAAGCCAAGATCTCACCATTGCACTGCAGCCTGGGCAATAAGAGTGAAAATCTGTCTCTAAAGCAAATAAACAAAATAAAATTGAAATTCACTGGAGTAAAGATATCAGCCAACTTAATTAAGAAAAAACAGCAAACTTAAACAGAAGAGCAAGAGTGACTTGTGAATGTGGTGGAAAAATGATTTAGAATGAACATGCTATCGTTTTGTGATAAAAACAACAAAAAGCACATTGCTGGCATTTCTAGAAGCACTATAATAATGTTACGAGTATTATCCTTGGAGTCAGACTTTGTGGGTGCTAATCTATTCTCCACTACTTAAATTTATGACCGTAGGCAAATTACTTAACCTCTCTGACTCAGTTTCTTCATCTATCAAATGGGATATTATATTAGTACCTACTGCCTAGAGTAGTTCAGATTTAATGAGTACTTTATTTGATTGATTGATTGATTGATTGATTGATTGTTCTGAGACAGCCTCACTCAGTTGCCCCAGCTGGAATCCAGTGGTATGATCTCAGCTCACTGCAAATTCTGTCTCCTGAGTTAAAGCAATCTATAGATTCAATACAATTCCTATCAAAATTCCAATGTCATTCTCTTTTCTTGTCTTTTTTTCTTTTTTTTTTTTTTTTTTTTTTTTTTTTTTTTTTTTTTTTTTTTTTTTTTTTCTTTTTTTTTTTTTTTTTTTTGATACAGGGTCTGGCTCTTTCGCTTAGGCTGAAATACAGTGGTGTCATTTCAGCTCACTGCAACCTCTGTCTCCCAGGCTCAACCCATCCTTCCACCTCAGCTGGGACTATAGGCACATGCCACCACACCCGGCTAATTTTTGTATTTTTTTTTTTGTAGAGATGAGGTTTTACTATGTTGCACAGGGTAGTCTCAAACTCCTAGGCTCAAGTGATTCACCTGCCTCCGCCTCCCAAAGTGCTGGGATTACAGGCATGAGCTACCACACCCTACTTTAATGAATACTTTAGGGCTTTATACATGGCTCTTAGTTTCTTCATCTATAAAATAGGGATAATAATAGTACCTACTGTCTAGAAAACTTAAGATTTAATGAGCACTTTAGAACTTTATACATGGCTCATACATAGTTCAATTTTATGAGTTTTCATACTTTTTATCCCTCCCCCTCATTTTCTCCCTTATAGATACTATTATTGAATGTTCAATATTCAAAACTCTTGAAGCCCTTTCTAGAGATTTTGGGGAACTCTAAGGATGTGACTATTTTAGAAAGTATTAAAATGAGAGTAATTAGATGAAAGAAATTAATATTTAAGTTCTCAGCATGTGCTGAATATTGCATTAAGCTATTTCACTTACCTCATCTTTCATCCTCACAACAACTATTTTTAACTTTTTATTTTAAAATAACTTTAGTCTTAGAAAAATTACAAAAAATAGTACAGAATTTCCACATACCTTTCACCCAGTTTCCCCTAATATTCATATCTTACATAACCAAAGTATAATGAATAACAGAAAATTAAAATTGAACTCCAATAACTGAACTATATACAGGCTTATTCTGGTTTCAACCATTGTTTCTCTAATTTCCTTTTTCTGTTTCAGAATCTAATCCCACATTGCATTTGTCATGTCTCCTTAGTCTCTTCCAATCTGTGATAATTCCTCACTTTTGTTGTTCATGACCTTTACTTTTGAAAAGTACTGGTCAATCATTTTGTAGAATGTCCTTCCATTTGAGTTTGTCTGATGTTTTCTAATGATTACATTGAAATTATGCATTTTTGGCAGGAAAAACACAGGAATGATGTTCCTTTCATGGTGCATCATATCAGGGAGTTACACAGTGTCACAGTTTCTTATTGTTGGTGATGCTAAACCTTGATCACTAGGTTAAGGTGGTGTTTGCCAGTTTAACTTTACAGAGGTAAAGTTACTACTTTCCCACTGTATTTAATAAATATCTTGGAGGAGATACTACTTTGGGACTATGGAAATGTTCTGTTTTATCCACTAATTTTAGCATCACTAAGCTGATCTATCTGGATTAAGGTGATGTACTCTACTTATACATCTCTACTGTATATAACATTATGATTTTCCTTTTGTAATGAATATCTTAGGGAGACATAACTTCGAGACTGTAAATATCCTGTTTCCTTCAACCTGTTGCCCACTAATCTTAGCAAACTTATCCCCCAACAACTTTTAATGTGAATATTTTCTTAGTTTTGTAGATGAGGAAATAGAGCTTAGAGAGGTTTATTAACCTGCCCCAAATCATACAAATAGTAAGTCCAAACCTGTCATAGTCTAAAAGTCCTTTTAATTTCATTATTTGTTAAGATGTGTGAGCTTAAGTGTAAGGGAAAGAAAACCTATTGGGGACAGAGGAGGGGAAATACTGTGGAAGGAGAAATAAAGTTTTACATAAATCTGGGAGAATTATGTTTTGTACTTGGAAAATTTATTTTGTCCTTTAATTGCCATTTTTATGAGGTTTAATTTGAGACATAAGAAACAGTTCTTTGATTAAATTACCAAAGCTCTCAACAAAATATATCTTCTCACAGAGTTGGTAGAAAGCAACCATGGAATCTTATTCTTTTTTTTTTTTTTTTGAGACGAAGTCTCATTCTGTTGCCAGGCTGGAGTGCAGTGGCGCGATCTCCGGCTTACTGCAACCTCTGCCTCCCAGGTTCAAGCGATTCTCCTGCCTCAGCCTCCCAAGTAGCCAGGACTGCAGACGTGTGCCACCACACCCAGCTGATTTTTGTATTTTTGGTAGAGATGGGGTTTCACCACGTTGGCCAGGATGGTCTTGATTTATTGACCTTGTGATCTGCCCACCTCAACCTCCCAAAGTGCTATGATTACAGGCATGAGCCACTGTGCCCCACCGAAATTTTATTCTTAATTTATTCCTTATACCACCTTGAAGAAAGATTTTCTTTTAAAGAACATCTAGGACGTTCATAAGATTCTGCTTTCAAGATGATAAAGTGAATGTGTTTGTCTCTTTATCTTTATTAAATATGAGCTGTACTTAATCACTGCAAAAATCCTATAGTAGTAAATATATTTGTGTTAAGGACATTGGCAAAATATACATGAGTCATTTTAATTAAATGCATACACTTATTTGGGCGAGTTACATGGCAATTTTTGGTCCTTTCAGCTGTTACCAGTCATTTCTAAAAGTCTGTCTTCTAAAACTGAGGGAATTTCTTCTCATCTTATCAGAGTTGAGTCTTGGTTCAGTTCTAAAATAAGCAATCGAAAGTGAAATAGTCAGCATGTTTAAAAAGTCAGCAGCACTGTCCTACTACAAATGGCTATTCCTTTTAGAAACAACTGTCCTCTAGAAGTTATCCTGTTAGGTATATTAGAAGCTTAGCTTCATATATTATCTGGAATTTATTAAATATTTAGTGAACAAACAATATAAAAATATTTCATTACAGATTGTCATCCCTTTAAAAATGCCAGTTTCTGATGATGTTTGTAACCATGGCAAACCATCAAGACTTGTCTGCTTTGCTTGCCTCAGTG
Organism: Cebus imitator; assembly: GCF_001604975.1. NCBI lineage: Eukaryota > Metazoa > Chordata > Mammalia > Primates > Cebidae > Cebus > Cebus imitator. The sequence continues at coordinate 5,369,663 of NW_016107326.1, forward strand.
TTTCTCTCTCATATATCCTATTTGTTTTCTTATATATCCTTCATTTATGCCACTTAGCTATATTCCCCCTCTGACAGGTGTTTCTTTCTCTATAACTATTTGAAACTTTGCATAGTGATAGAATAAACTAGTTTTGTTAGCAAAGCCCAAAGCTATGGACAGTCTTAGAAACCCACTGAATACAGACATGGATTTTCAAATTATCTAAGATGTTTGAAAACATGATTCTAAAACCTCTGCCTTTTAGCTCAAGAGTTAGGTTTCAAGATTTTAGAAAACTTCAAAAAAGATTTCAGTAAAACTTGATGGCCTATGTGGTGTGAAAAACAGCAACAGGATTTGATGATTAGTTTGTTATTTTTTAAACTTTATCTTTTCTAAAGAAAATTAAGTCTTTTTAGGAAAGTATTAGCATTTCTTGCTCTCATATCAGTCCTTTGAAAAATTGGCATTATAAGAATTGTATTATTTCCAAAGTCAGCATAATTATGTTCTTTAAACCTCTAAAATAATTAAATTTTCCTCTTTTTAAAAACCTCTCTTTAATTTGAAATTTGAAAACTGCCTGGATATTTGCTGATACTTAGTAATTGTTAATAATTTTGAAATATGATAATAGTTTTGTGGTTACGTTTATCATTACCTTTCAAAGATATATACTAAAACATTTATACATGAAATTTTATATAGTTCATGGGGTTTACTTCAGAATAATATGAAAAGCAAGTGGATGAGGATGCAGGTGAAATAAGATTCATCATACATTTTAAATTTTTATAGATCATTGATGGGTTCCTTGGAAGTTACTGTGCTATTCTGTTTACTTTTGTATATGGTTAAAAAAATTTTAATGTGTCTTAATAGATGTGCAGGTCTCTTATTTTGATCATCAGAAACTAAATTGTTACTCTACTAATAAAGTTTTGTTTTATTTTATTGGTCATGAGAATTTTTTTCTTCTTTCTATTAATAGACGAAAGACATTAAAGACATAGCCAAAAAGACTCAAGCTCTACCAAAGGTGAACTCAAAGAGGCAGCGAATCGTGATCTTCACCCAAGGGAGAGATGACACTATAATGGCTACAGGTACATGTGGGAAACGTGTGATGAATCTGTTATTATGGAGATTAATCATTTACAAAATTCTGTACATTTTATTTTAATAAGTATTTCTACCATGTATCTCAGTAGAAAATATTTCATGTTTAAGATAATTTATTAAAATTTAATGAACCACTTTGATATAATTTATTTACTTATTTTGAGGATTTTGTCAATCAAGAAATATCTTTCCCGAAAAAAAGAATATATTTTATTTATAAAATACCTGCACTAGAATAAAATAAATTCACTCAATTATGAACAACTAAAATCCAGAACTATGTTATATTTTCCATTTTTCCTTCAAGAAGAAAATCTCATTTTTGGTTTTATTTTACCATCTATTTTATAGCACTCATAAAACAGAAATTTCATCTAGTAAACAAACATGTTATTGATTAAAATGATTAATAGTGTTAAACCAAAATACAAACATTTTAATTCTGTTTATACTATTCAGATTAAAACTAATCAGTTGATTAGTAATTATTGTAAACCGGAGCAATTTAGTATTACCTTTGTGTTTGTTCAGTACTCTGCTGAACACTGAAGCATAAAATAGGAACTTTATTGGGAGGCTGAGGAGGGCAGATCATTAGGTCAAAAGGTGGAGACCATCCTGGCTAACATGGTGAAACCCTGTCTCTACTAAAAATACAAAAAATTTGTCGGGTGTGGTGGCATGTGCCTGTAGTCCGAGCTACTCCAGAGGCTGAGGCAGGAGAATCTCCTGAACCTGGGAGGTGGAGGTTCCAGTGAGCCAAGATCGTGCCATTGCACTCTAGCCTGGGTGAGAGAGTGATACCCTGTCTCAAAATAACAACAATAATAATAATAACTTTAAAGACCTAATTGGGAAATAAAATTAATATTCATAAAATATAAGTACAAAGTAAAATATAATTATAGTTCTTATCTATTGGTGCAAACTATATGGATTGTATTTACTCAGGAGATCAGTAAATCTTGAAGAAAGATGTTATAGTGAATATGAAGTACATGTGTGTTGAATTAAATATAAAGCCTGAAAAGGGTCAAAGATGAAATTATTGTCAAGATATTTTCTTTCTTTCTTTTTTAAAATAAATTTTATTGTGTATACTTGAGGTTTATAACATGACACTATAGGATACATAGATACATATAGATTAACTTTATTTTTTCTGAATAGTCAAAAGCAAGATTCAGAGATTTGTTTCAAAAAGTATTTGCTTCAAAGTAATTCAGTGAGTCATAGATAAAGGGAGAGTATAAATGAAATGAGACTGGTAATGAATTAATTGTTGAAGCTAGGCAGTGGATATATGGGAGAATCATTATGCTATTATCTTCACTTGTGGATATGTTTGAAATTATCCATAATTAAAACTTTAAGAAAGGAAGAAAAGTTTTTAAAAATCTTTCAAACAACATTCAGAAATGTTGAGTGGCTCTCCCAAGATACATTAATATCCTGCTAATCCTTAAATTCTAGGAAGGATTTAAAGAAAGGAGGGCAAGTGGGCACAGTGGCTCACATCTGTAACCCTACCACTTTGGGGAGCCAAGGTGGGAGGATTGCTTGATCCCAGGAGTTGGAGACCAGCCTTGGTAACATAGCGAAACCCCACCTCTACTAAAAAAACAGAAATCAACTGGGTGTGGTGGCACA
>NW_016107326.1:5372436-5385678 GCF_001604975.1 Cebus imitator
AAAAAAAAAAAAAAATTAGCTGAGGGAGTAGTGACACATTCCCATAGTCCTGGCTACTTGGGAGGCTGACAAAAGAAGATCACTTGAGCCCAGAAGTTCCAGGATGTGTTGAGCTATGATCTCTCCACTGAACCCCAGCATGGGTGACAGAGCAAGACCCTGTCTCCCAAGAAAAAAAAAAAGGGAGGGAGGGCAGTGGAGTCAAAGAGGATCAAGTAAGCAAGGACACAGGTACTAGCAGTCTTTTATTTTGGTGGCAGGAAGAGCTTCGTTGTTAATCCGTACAAGAGAGAAAAGAAACCATGAACATATACCCCTGCATTGATACAAACTATCTGAATTGCTTTATTCCTATAGTATATGGACTATTCCTGTCTTAGCAACAGTTTAGAAAAGTGAAAAACATGCAGGTGTCTTACAAAAATTGTAGTACTACCTTCAGATTTACAAAATATTATTTGGTTGCTCTTTGTGGAGACATTCATTTTAAGTCTTTATATATTCTAGATATACATACTGTACAAGCGTCTTCCTCGTTATGAATTTGCAGGTTTCCCCAAATTGAAAATTAACCTCCCTATCCTGTGACTGAATTTCCTTGTGAACTCATTTTATTCTTTATTAAATCTATTAAGCCATTCTTCGGAATGCTTACAAACTGGAATTTATTTGAGGAAAGACACTGGCTAATCTTTGCTATTCCTGCCATATGAAAATGAACTTAAATTAGAGGATGCACTGTATCTGCAATGCATGATAAATACAAGATGGATAGAGAATCTGTTCAGTGGTGTCAGCTACAAAAGCAAACATGATAAATGTTAATGTAGTTTTGAGCCCTCGGATAAGCTATTCAATGCACAAGCGTAGCTGAATCTCTTTGCTATGTTGTTATTCATGGCAGCCAAATAAATGTCAATAATAAAAGAGAATTAAAGATTTTCATTTCCCAGAGGCAGTTCTCTAATACGGCTTGATCTTTCATTTCATTTGTAATTCGTTCTCATGTCAGGATGCAATCATTCGCCAGGCTCAGGGTGTCATGTTAAGTCATTTAATAATGATTAAGAACATAAAAATGCTTGGCCTGTGGGGCAATTCAGAAAAGAGACGCCAATTTGTTATTGTTTTCCCTCCTTTCCTCTTGAATATGGATTAGCTTTTTCCCACCTCCTAGGATTAAAATACTAATGGAAGATAGGGAGGGAAACTATCCCTTAATTTACTGTGACATTCCAGAATGGCACAAGGCAGTGCTAACACACATATTATAAGGCTAATTAGGAATCATTGTGACTTAAACCTATTTTTTAAAATTATACTTTAAGTTCTTGGATAGCATTGAATCTATAAATTACTTTGGGCAGTATGGCCATTTTCACAATATTGATTCTTCCTATCCACGAGCATGGAATCTTTGTCCATTCGTTTGTGTCCTCTCTAATTTCCTTGAGCAGTAGTTTGCAGTACTCCTTGAAGATATCCTTCATATTCTTTGTAAGTTGTATTCCTAGGTATTTTACTCTTTTTGTAGCAATTGTGGATGGGAATTCACTAATGATTTTGCTCTCTATTATTGGTGTATAGGAATGCTTGTGATTTTTGCACATGAATTTTGTGTCGTGAGACTGCTGAAATTGCTTATCAGCTTAAGAAGATTTTGGGCTGAGACGGTGGGGTTTTCTAAATACACAATCATGTCATCTGCCAACAGAGACAATTTGACTTCCTCTCTTACTATTTGAATACTCCTTATTTTCTCTTGCCTAATTGGCCTGGCCAGAACTTCCAATACTCTATTGAATAGGAATGGTAAGAGAGGGCATTCTTGTCTTTTGTGCTGGTTTTCCAAGAGAATGCTTCCAGCTTTTGCCCATTCAGTATGATATTGGCTGTGGGTTTGTCATAAATAGTTCTTAATATTTTGAGATACATTCCATCAATACCCACTTTGAGAGTTCTTAGCATGAAAGGGTGTTGAATTTTATCAAAGGTCTTTTCTGCATCCACCGAAATAATCATGTGGTTTTTGTCATTGGTTCTGTTTATGTGATGGATTATGTGTATCGATTTGCATATGTTGAACCAGCCTTGCATCCCAGGGATTAAACTGACTTGATCATGGTAGATGAGCTTTTTGATATGCTGCTGGATTCAGTTTGCCAGTGTTTTATTGAGGATTTTCGCATCAATGTTCATCAGGGATATTAGCCTGAAATTTTCTTTTTTGGTTGTGTCTCTGCCAGGTTTTGGTATCAGGATGATGCTGGCCTCATAAAATGAGTTAGGGAGGAGTCCCTCTTTTTCTATCGTTTGAAATAGTTTCAGAAGAAATGGTGCCAGCTTCTCTTTGTACCTCTGGTAGAATTCGGCTGTGAATCTGTCTGGTCCTGGCTTTTTTTGATTGGGATGCTATTAATTACTGCCTCAATTTCAGAACTTGTTATTGGTATATTGAGGGATTCGACTTCTTACCAGTTTAGTGTTGGTAAGATGTATGTGTCCAGGAATTTATCCCTTTCTTCTAAATTTTCTAGTTTATTTGCATAGAGGTGTTTATAGTATTCTCTGATGGTAGTTTGTATTTCTGTGGGATCAGTGGTGATCTCTCCTTTATCATTTTTTATTGGGTCTATTTGATTCTTTTCTGTTTTCTTCCTTATTAGTCTGGGTAGCAGTCTGTCTATTTTGTTAATCTTTTCAAAAACCAAGCTCCTGGATTCACTGATTTTTTAAAAGGGTTTTTTGTGTCTCTATCTCCTTCACTTCTGCTCAGATCTTAGTTATTTCCTGTCTTACGCTAACTTTTGAATTCGTTTGTTCTGGCTTCTCTAGTTCTAATTGTGATATTAGGGTGTCGATTTTAGATCTTCCCACTTTCTCCTGTGGGCATTTAGTGCTATAAATTTCCCTCTAAACAGTCCTTTAGCTGTGTCCCAGAGATTTTGGTACATAGGGTCTTTATTCTCACTGGTTTCAAAGAACTTATTTATTTCTGCCTTAATTTCATTATTTACCCGGTAGTCATTCAGGGCCAGGTTGTTCAGTTTCCATGTAGTTGTGCAGTTTTGAGTGAGTTTCTTAATCCTCAGATCTAATTTGAGTGCACTGTGGTCTGAGAGACTGTTTGTTATGATTTCCATTCTCTTCCATTTGCTGAAGAGTGTTTTACTTCTAATTATGTGGTCGATTTTAGAATATGTGTCATATGGTGCTGACAAGAATGTATATTCTGTTGATGTGGGGTGGAGAGTTCTGTAGATGTCTATTAGGTCCACTTGGTTCAGAGCTGAGTTCAAGTCCTGAATATCCTTGTTAATTTTCTGTCTTGTTGCGCTAATATTGACAATGGGGTGTTAAAGTCTCCCACTATTATTGTTTGGGAGTCTAAGTCTCTTTGTAGGTCTCTAGGAACTTGCTTTATGAATCTGGGTACTTCTGTATTGGGTGCATACGTATTTAGGATAGTTAGCTCTTGTTGCATTGATCCCTTTACCATTATGTAATGCCCTTCTTTGTCTTTTTTGATCTTTGTTGGTTTAAAGTCTGTTTTATCAGAGACTAGGATTGCAACACCTGACTTTTTTTGCTTTCCATTTGTTTGGTATATATTCCTCCATCCCTTTATTTTGAGCCTATGTGTATCTTTCCATGTGAGGTGGGTCTTCTGAATACAGTACACCGATGGGTCTTGACTGTTTATCCAATTTGCCAGTCTGTGTCTTTTAATTGGAAACTTTAGCCCATTTATATTTAAAGTTTATATTGTAATGTGTGAATTTGATCCTGTCATTATAATGCTAGCTAGTTATTTTGTCCATTGGTTGATGCAGTTTCTTCATAGTGTCAATGGTCTTTACACTTCGGTGTGTTTTAGGAGTGGCTGGTACCAGTTTTTCCTTTCCATATTTAGTGCTTCCTTCAGGAGCTCTTGTAAGGCAGGCCTGGTGGTAACAAAATCTGTCAGCATTTGCTTGCCTGCAAAGGATTTTATTTCTCCTTTGCTTATGAAGCTTAGTTTGGCCAGATAAGAAATTCTGAGTTGAAATTTCTTTTCTTTAAAAGGAATGTTGGATATTGGCCGCCACTCTCTTCTGACTTGTAGGGTTTCTGCAGGGTGGTCCACTGTTAGTCTGATGGGCTTCCCTTTATGGGTAACCTGACCTTTTTCTCTGGCTACCCTTAACATTTTTTCCTTCATTCAACCTTGGTGAATCTGATGATTATTTGTCTTGGGGTTGCCCTTCTTGAGGAGTCTCTTTATGGTGTTCTCTGTATTTCCTGAATTTGAATGTTGGCCTGTCTTGCTTCAAATTGGGGAAGTTCTCCTGGATAATATCCTGAAAAGTGCTTTCCAACTTGGTTCCATTCTCCCTATCACTTTCAGGTATACCAATCAAATGTAGATTTGGTTTTTTTTCACATAGTCCCATATTTCTTGGAGGCTTTGTTCGTTCTTTTTCATTGTTTTTTTTTCTAGTCTTGTCTTCGCACGTTATTTCATTAAGTTGATCTTCAATCTCTGATATCCTTTCTTCTGCTTGATCAATTCAGCTATTGATACTTGTATATGCCTCACAAAGTGCTCATGCTGTGTTTTTCACCTCCATCAGGTCATTTATGTTCTTCTCTAAACTGATTATTCTAGTTAGCAATTCCTTTAACCTTTTCTCAAGGTTCTTGAAAAAAGCTTTCTTGGATTGGATTAGAGCATGCTCCTTTAGCTCGGAGGAGTTTGTTATTACCCACCTTCTGAAGCCTACTTTTGTCAATTCGTCAAACTCATTCTTCATCCAGTTTTTTCCCCTTGCTGGCAAGGAGTTGTGATCCATTGGAGGAGAAGAGGCATTCCAGTTTTTGGAATTTTCAGCCTCTTTGAGCGGGTTTTTCTTCATCTTCATGGATTTATCTAACTTTAGTCATTGATGCTGGTGACCTTCAGATGGGGTTTTTGTGTGGACATCCTTTTTATTGATGTTGATGCTATTCCTTTCTGATTGCTTGTTTTCCTTCTAATAGTCAGCCCCCTCTGCTGCAGGTCTGCTGGAGTTTGCTGGAGGTCCACCCAAGACCCTGTTTGCCTGGGTATCACCAGCAGAGCCTGCAGAACAGCAAAGATTGCTGCCTTTTCCTTCCTCTGGAAGCTTCGTCCCAGAGGGGCACCTGCCAGATGCCAGTGGGAGCTCTCCTATATGAGATGTCTGTCGACCTCTGCTGGGAGGTATCTCCCAGTCAGGAAGCATGGGGGTCAGGGACCCACTTGAGGAGGCAATCTGTCCCTTAGCAGAGCCTGAACTCTGGGAGATCAACTGCTCTCCTCAGAGCCAGCAGGCAGAACATTTAAGTCTGCTGAAGCTGCACCCACAGCCGACCTTTCACCCAGGTGCTCTGTCCCAGAGAGATGGGGCTTTCATGTGTAAGCCCCTAACTGGGGCTGCTGCCTTTCTTTCAGAGATGCCCTACCGAGAGAGGAGGAATCTATAGACACAGTCAAATCACAGTGGCGTTGCTGAGCTTCGGTGAGTTCACCCAGTTTGAACTTCCTGGCAGCTTTGTTTACGCTGTGAAGGGAAAACTTCCTACTCAAGCCTCAGTAATAGTGGACACTCCTTCCCTAACCAAGCTCAAGCATCCCAGGTCAACTTCAGATTGCTGTGCTGGCAGCGAGAATTTCAAGCCGGTGGATCTTAGCTTGCTGGGCTCCATCGGGGTGGGATCCGCTGAGCTAGACTACTTGGCTCCCTGGCTTCAGCCCTCTTTCCAGGGGAGCGAACAGTTCTGTCTCGCTGGCTTTCCAGGTGCCACTGTGGTATGAAAAAAAAACTCCTGCAGCTAGCTCAATGTCTGCCCAATTGGCCACCCAGTTTTGTGCTTGAAACCCAGGGCTCTGGTGGCATAGGCACCCAAGGGAATCTCCTGGTCTGCAGGTTGCAAAAACTGTGGGAAAAGCATAGTATCTGGGCCGGAATGCACCATTCCTCATGGCACAGTCCCTCATGGCTTCCCTTGGCTAGGAGAGGGAGTTGTTCCCCAATCTCTTGTGCTTCCCAGGTGAGACAGTTCCCCACCCTGCTTTGGCTCGCACTCCATGGGGTGCACCCACTGTCTAACCAGTACTAATGAGATGATCCAGGTACCTCAGATGGAAATGCAGAAATTACCTGCCTTCTGTGTTGCTCTTGCTGGGAGCTGCAGACCTGAGCTGTTCCTATTCAGACATCCTGACAGCCACCCAAACCTATTTTTAAATGACACACTGTTAATTTTATAGCACTTAGCAATAGTGTATCAAAATGTTTCCTTGGAATTTTATTCTACAGACTTATCTCCCTTTTATTTTATAAATTTATTTTTTAAATTGCCTGTGAATCTAACGTATTTCTCAGTCACCCTATTCTATGGGTCATACCTCTTTCAGATTGGGTTTCCTTCCACCCTAGAGGTTTTGTCACAAAACAATCATTGTTTCAGTCCTTGCAAGCTAATTGAGTTCCAGAAAAATTTTCAAGGGAGACTGGGCACTGAAGAATATTAAAAGTAGCAGGCTGGACAATTCCAGAGCTGAGTATATGTCCAAAATAATTGAAGCAGGAACCTGAACAGATACATGTGCACCCATGTTCATAGTAGCGTTATTCATAATAACCAAAAGGTAGAAGCAATCCAAGTGTCCATCAACAGATGAACAGATAAATAAAATGTGATATTATACATCCAATGGAATATTATTTAGCCTTAAAAAAGAAGAATATTCTAACATATACTACAACATGGATGAACCTTGAAGATATTATGCTAAGCGAAATAAGCCAGACACAAAGGGATAAATACTGTGTGATTCCATGTATGTGACATACCTAGAGTAGCTAACTTTATAGATAGAAAGTAGAATGATGGTAGCCAAAGCCTGGAGGAGGGCTAATGGGAATTATTGTTTAATGGATACAAAGTTTCAGTTTTCCGGGATGAAAAAGTTGTAAAGATGAGTGGTGATTGTTACACAATAATATGAATATACAATGGCACTAAATTGTATATTCAGTAATGCTTAAGATGGTGAATTTTATGTGTGTTTTTTGTTTTTTAAGCTTAATTTTCAATTTAAAAAAATAGACATAACCAAAAGAGTAAAATGCTGGGGATGAATGCAGAAAAGATGACTGTCCATTTTGATCCTCTTTATAAATGTTGAATGAATCTGTTTAATAACATGGCAATCAGGTGAAGGAAATTATTTCTGTGTTTACAAACTAGAAAAACTAACAATGTTCTTTACCAGTTGGAGAGCAACTTTAATGAGCTCTCCATATAATAACACCTTATTATATTAAGCATTGTAGTAAAAAAGTAAACACATATGTATGTATGTAAATACATATATAGTGCTTTATAGAAAGTTTAAACTTTCCCAAGTTTCTATACTAAATAAATAACCAAAAATTGGAGAAAGCAATATGACTTTTGTTCTAAATTGGGAATAATGTGTATCCAATTGAAAAGGTCTACTGACAAATAAATTGTAGACTTTTCTGTTTTGTTTCTTTAAGACAGGGCCTCGCTCTGTCACTATGCTGGAGTGCAATGGCACAATCATGGCTCACTGCAACCTCAACCAGGCTCAATGGATCCTCCTGTCCCAGCCTACTAAGTACCCAGGACTACAGGTGCATGCCACCCTTCCGAGCTAATATTTTTGTATTTTTTCTTTGGTAGAGACTGAGTAGTCGCCCGCCATCACACCCAGCTAATTTTTTTATTTTTAGTAGAGATGAGGTTTCACCATGTTGGCCAGGTTGGTTTTGACCTCTTGACCTCAAGTAATCCACCAGCCTCAGCCTCCCAAAGTGCTGGGATTACAGATGTGAGCCACTGCCCCCTGCCTTGCTTACTGGCATTTGGATATCTTCTTTGATTGTATTGCTGTTGAAGTCTTTTGCCCATATTTAATTGTCTTACTGATTTAGAATTCTTTTTACAGCCTGTATGCAAGTCTTTTGTTAGATAAACATATTGCAGATATCTTCTGCTACTCGGTGGCTTGCCTTTTCACTCTCTTTATGGTATCTTTTAATAAACAAAACCTCTTGGTTTTAATATAGTATAATTCATAATGTTTTCCCCTTATGATTAGTGCTTCTGAAGTTCCTTTTAAGAATATCATAGCATATCTCAAACTTGTCAAAATATTCTTCTGTTTTTTTCTAAAACTTTTATTCTTTTACCTTTTTCAACTAGCACAATTCATCTAAGATTAGTTTTTATAAATATGATGTAGGGTAGGGAGAATGATTCATTTATTTTGCACATATGAATAACCATTTGACCCAGCTTCATTCATTGACAGGAATATCCTTTCCCTAACTGGGATTACAGACATGCACCACAACACCTGGCTAATTTTGTATTTTTAGTAGAGACAGGGTTTCTCCATGTTGGTCAGACTGGTCTTGAAGTCCTGACTTCCAGTGATCCACCCACCTCACCCTCTCAAAGTGCTGGGATTACAGGCATGAGCCACCGTGCCTGGCCTCCCTTTTTACTTTTAATGTTTGAATTACAGATTGATTTTGGAAAGGTAATTCACCTTTGTATTCTTGGAATAATGCCAGCATTGACATAATATCTTTTAATGTCTTATTGGATTTGATCTGATGTTATTTTGTTTTCTGGTTTTTGTTTTCGTTTTTTGAGAGAGGGTCTTGCTGTGTCACCCAGGCTGGAGTGCAGTGGTGCTATCCAGGTTCACTGTAGCCTTCGCGTGCTGGGCTGAAGCAGTCCTCTCACCTCAGCCTCTGGAGTAGCTAGGATTACAGGCATGTACCATCACAGTAATTTTTTAAATTTTTTTAAAAAGACAGGGTCTCACTATCTTGCCTATGTTGGTCTCGAACTCTTGGGCTCAAGCGATTCACCCACCTTGTGCTCCCATAGTGCTGGGATTACAGGCGTGAGCCACCATGCCTAAGCCTGAATTCTTAGTTTTTTGTTTTTCTGAAAATGTTTCCTTTTGGCTTTCAATGTGTAGAGTTCTCTGTACTGGAAGTTATGCTTTTTGAGCTCTTTACAAATGACCTTACATTATCTTTTGGATTCTCTTATTTTTGTTGAGAAGTCAGCTGTTACTCTTACTCTGTTCTTTTGTATATATTCTCTAGCTGCTTTTTAGAATTTGTCAGACTTTTAACTTTATCCTTAGTTCTGGTTTTCCTTTTATTTATCCTGCTGGGGTTTTTAGTGCTTCTTGAATCTGTGATTTATGACTTCCATCAACTTGGAAAATTCTCAGTCATTACCTCTTTAGATACTAGATCTGTTTCTTTATACTTGGGAATCTAGTTACACATATATTAGATCTTTTCATTGTATCCCATATGCCTTTTATGCTTTTTTTGTATTTTTACCCCTTTTTCTTTTCAAGCTTCAGGCTGTATGTGTTGCACTGACCTGGCATTTAGTTCCCTGATTCTCTCTTTTGCTTTGTTGCATCTGCATTTCAAAACATCTAGTGCTGCTGGGTGCAGTGGCTCATGTCTGTAATCCCAGCACTTTGGGAGGCCAAGGCGGCCAGGTCACTTGAGCCCAGGAGTTCAAGACAACCTGGCCAACATGGTAAAACCCCATCTCTACCAAAAATACAAAAATTACCTGGGCATGGTGGCACATACCTGTAGTCCCAGCTACTTGAGAGGCTGAGGCAGGAGAATTGCTTGAACCCAGGAGGCAGAGGTTGCAGCAGTGAGCCAAGATCATGCCACTGCACTCCAGCCTGGGCAACAGAGTGAGACTTTGTCTCAAAAAAAAAAAAAAAAATTAAAACCATCAAGTGAGTACTTTCTTTTATTTTTTTATTTTATTTATTTATTTATTTATTTATTTATTGCATTTTAGGTTTTGGGGTACACGTGAAGAACATGCAAGATTGTTGCATAGGTACACACGTGGTAGTGTGATTGGCTGCCTTCCTTCCCATCACCTATATCTGGCATTTCTCCCCATGCTATCTCTCCCCAACTCCACCCCCACCCACTGTCCCTCCCATTTCCCCCCAACAGACCCCAGGGTGTAGTGCTCCCCTCTCTGTGTCCATATGTTCTCACTGTTCAACACCCGCCTATGAGTGAGAACATGCGGTGTTTGATTTTCTGCTCTTGTGTCAGTTTGCTGAGAATGATGGTTTCCAGGTTCATCCATGTCCCTACAAAGGACACGAACTCATCGTTTTTTATGGCTGCATAACATTCCATGGTGTATATGTGCCACATTTTCCCTGTCCAGTCTATCATCTATGGGCATTTGGGTTGGTTCCAGGTCTTTGCTATTGTAAACAGTGCTGCAATGAACACTCGTGTGCACGTGTCCTTGTAGTAGAATGATTTATAATCCTTTGGATATATACCCAGTAATGGGATTGCTGGGTCAAATGGAATTTCTATTTCTAGGTCCTTAAGGAATCGCCACACTGTCTTCCACAATGGTTGAACTAATTTACACTCCCACCAACAGTGTAAAAGTGTTCCTATTTCTTCACATCGTCTCCAGCATCTGTTGTCTCTGGATTTTTTAATGATGGCCATTCTAACTGGCATGAGATGGTATCTCAATGTAGTTTTGATTTGCATTTCTCTGATGACCAGTGATGATGAGCATTTTTTCATATGTTTGTTGGCCTCATATATGTCTTCTTTTGTAAAGTATCTGTTCATATCCTTTGCCCACTTTTGAAGGGGCTTGTTAGTTTATTTCTTGTAAATCTGTTTTAGTTCTTTGTAAATTCTGGATATCAGCCCTTTGTCAGATGGGTAGACTGCAAAAATTTTTTCCCATTCTGTTGGTTGCCGATTCACTCTAATGACTGTTTCTTTTGCTGTGCAGAAGCTGTGGAGTTTGATTAGGTCGCATTTGTCTATTTTGGCTTATGTTGCCAGTGCTTTTGGTGTTTTAGTGATGAAGTCCTTGCCTATGTCTGTGTCCTGAATGGTTTTGCCTAGATTTTCTTCTAGGGTTTTTATGGTGTTAGGTCTTATGTTTAAGTCTTTAATCCATCTGGAGTTAATTTTAGTGTAAGGTGTCAGGAAGGAGTCAAGTTTCTGCTTTCTGCACATGGCTAGCCAGTTTTCCCAACACCATTTATTAAACAGGGAATCCTTTCCGCATTGCTTGTTTTTGTCAGGTTTGTCAAAGGTCAGATGGTTGTAGAGATGTTGTGTTGCCTCCAAGGCCTCTGTTCTGTTCCATTGGTCTGTATCTCTGTTTTGATACCACTATCATGATGTTTTGATTAACTGTAGCCTTGTAGTATAGTTTGAAGTCCGGTAGTGTGATGCTTCCCGCTTTGTTCTTTTTGCTTAGAATTGACTTGGCTATGCGAGCTCTCCTTTGGTTCCATATGAAGTTTAAGGTGTTTTTTTCCAGTTCTGGAAGAAGTTCATTTGTAGCTTGATGGGGATAGCGTTGAATCTGTAAATTACTTTGGGCAGTATGGCCATTTTCACAATACTGATTCTTCCTAACCGTGGACATGGAATGTTTCTCCATCTGTTTGTGTCCTCTCTCATTTCGTTGAGCAGTGGCTTGTAGTTCTCCTTGAGGAGGTCTTTTATGTTCCTTGTTAGTTGTATTCCTAGGTATTTTATTCTCTTTGTGGCAATTGTGAATGGCAGTTCGTTCTTGATTTGGCTCTCTTTAAGTCTGTTATTGGTGTATAGGAATGCTTGTGATTTTTGCACATTGATTTTGTATCTTGAGACTTTGCCGAAGTTGCTTATCAGTTTCAGGAGATTTTGGGCTGAGACGATGAGGTCTTCTAGACATACAATCATGTCATCTGCAAATAGAGATAATTTGACTTCCTCCTTTCCTAATTGAATACTCTTTATTTCTTTTTCTTGCCTGATTGCTCTGGCTAGAACTTCCAGTACTATATTGAATAGGAGTGGTGAGAGAGCGCATCCTTGTCTAGTGCCAGATTTCAAAGGGAATGCTTCCAGTTTTTGCCCATTCAGTATGATATTGGCTGTTGGTTTGTCATAAATTGCTTTTATTATTTTGAGATACATTCCGTCAATACCTAGCTTATTGAGGGGTTTTAGCATAAAGGGCTGTTGAATTTTCTCAAAGGCCCTCTCTGCATCAATTGAGATAATCATGTGGTTTTTGTCTTTGGTTCTGTTTATGTGGTGAATTACGTTTATAGACTTCCTTATGTTGAACCAGCCTTGCAACCCCAGGATGAAGCCTACTTGATCATGGTGGATAAGCTTTTTGATATGCTGTTGCAATCGGCTTGCCAGTATTTTATTGAAGATTTTTGCATCTATGTTCATCATGGATATTGGCCTGAGGTTTTCTTTTCTTGTTGAGTCTCTGCCGGGTTTTGTTATCAGGACGATGTTGGTCTCATAAAATGATTTGGGAAGGATTCCGTCTTTTTGGATTGTTTGGAATAGTTTCAGAAGGAATGGTACCAGCTCCTCTTTGTATGTCTGATAGAATTCGGCTGTGAACCCATCTGGTCCAGGGCTTTTTTTGGGTGGTAGGCTTTTAATTGCTGCCTCAACTTCAGACCTTGTTATGGGTCTGTTCAGGGTTTCGCCTTCTTTCTGGTTTAGGGTTCGGAGGAGGCAAGTGTCCAGGAATTTATCCATTTCTTCCAGGTTTACTAGTTTATATGCATAGAGTTGTTTGTAATAATCTCTGATGATGGTTTGAATCTGTGGAATCTGTGGTGATATCCCCTTTATCATTTTTTATTGCATCAATTTGGTTATTCTCTCTTTTCTTTTTTATTAATCTGGCTAGTGGTCTATTTTGTTGATCTTTTCAAAAAACCAGCTCCTGGATTTACTGAATTTTTGACGGGTTTTTTGTGTCTCTATCTCCTTCAGTTCTGCTCTGATCATAGCTATTTCTTGTCTTCTGCTAGGTTTTTAGTTTTTTTTTATCTTGCTCCTCTAGCTCTTTCAATTTTGATGATACAGTGTCAATTTTAGATCTCTCCTTGCTTCTCATGTGGGCATTTATTGCTATGTATTTTCCTCTAATAACTGCTTTAAATGTGTCCCATAGATTCTGGTATGCTGTGTCTTCATTCTCATTGGTTTCGAAGAACATCTTTATTTTTGCCTTCATTTCATTGTTTATCCAGTCAACATTCAAGAGCAAGTTGTTCAGTTTCCATGAAGCTGTGCGGTTCTGAGTTAGTTTCTGCATTCTGAGTTCTAACTTGATTGCACTGTGGTCTGA
>NW_016107326.1:5387063-5413818 GCF_001604975.1 Cebus imitator
TGCAACTTGTGCATGCTTCACGAAGTTCTCATATTGTGTTTTTCAGCTCCATCAATTCACTTATATTCCTTTCTAAGTTGTCCATTCTTGTTAGCATTTCGTCAAATCTTTTTTAAAAGTTCTTAGTTTCTTTGCATTGGGTTAGAATATGTTCTTTTAGTTCACAGAAGTTTCTTGCTACCCACCTTCTGAAATCTGATTCTGTCATTTCTTCACACTCATTCTCCATCCAACCTTGTTCCCTTGCTGATGAGGAGTTGTGATCCCTTGTAGGAGGAGAGGTTTTCTGGTTTTGGGTGTTTTCATCCTTTTTGCGCTGGTTTCTTCCCATCTTTATGGATTTATCTACTGTCGTCTTTGTAGTTGCTGACTTTCAGATTGGGTCTCTGAGTTGACATTCTGTTTGTTGATGATGAAGTTATTTCTGTTAGTTAGTTTTCCTTCTAACAGTCTGGCCCCTCTGCTGTAGGACTGCTGAGGTCTACTCCACACCTTGCTTGCCTGGGGATCGCCTGCAGCAGCTGCTGAACAGTAAGGGTTGCTAACAGTTTCTTCTTCTCCTATCTTTGTCCCAGAAGGTTACCCACCAAGTGTCAGTCTGATCTCTCCTTTATGAGGTGACTCTTTGGATATACAGGGGTCAGGGAGCTGCTTGAGGAGACAGTCTGTCCTTTATAGGAGCTCAAGTGCTGAGCTGTGAGCTCCATTGTTCATTCAGAGCTGCTGAGCAGGTACATTTAGGTCTGCTGCAGCAGAACTCATAAACTGCTTTTTGTTCCCAGGTGCTTTGTCCCAGGGAGTTCGGGCTTTATTTATGAGTTTCCATTGTGCTGCTGCCTTTTTTTTTCAGGGCTGCCCTGCCCAGCAAGGAGGCAGCCTAGTCACTGTCTGCCTGCAGAGGCTTTGCTTAGCTGCTGTGGGCTCCGCCCAGTTGACATGTGAACTTCATTGCAGTCTTGTTTATATGGATGTAGTTAGAACTGCCTCGGCAATGGTGGCCTGCCTCTGTATTGGCGGACTCTCTCTGTAATGGCAGGTTGCCTTGGCAACGGCAGGCAGCCTCGGTAATGGTGGGTTGCCTTGGCAACGGCAGGCTGCCTCAGCATGGCGGACTACTTCCATATTCGTGGAGTGCCTCGATAATGGCAGACGCCCCTCCCCCACAGAGATGTACCATCCTGGGTTCAGCTGCGCTTGCTGTGAAACTCTCAATCCAGAGACTTTCTGATTGCTGTTCTTTTGTGGGGGTGGGACCAGCCGAGCCTGATCACCTGGCTCCCTGCCTCAGAGCCTTTTTTTTTCTTTTTTAGTTGAACAGTCGACTCCATCCCAGGTGTTCCAGTCGTCTGTTGAAAGGGCGCTGGGATCTGTTTGATTTCCCTTGTGGCGACTCACTGCCCTGGCTTAAACAGCGGCGCTGAGATTCGTGGTGCTTTTTTTGCCCAGGAATCTCCTGGCCTGGCTCCCTGTTCAGTCCCATCTTTAATCAGATGAATGGGCGACTTTCCAGGGCTCCAATCGCCAGCCAAAATGGCACCCGGACCAGTGTATTTTGTACTGAGAAATGCCATCCGGGGCACCGACAAAGCACCCGCATGGGGCAGAGCAGTTGTGCGGACCAAAAGAACCACGCCAGCCAAAACAGCCGCGCTGGCGACCCATGGGGCTCCTCCGCCTGGGAATCTCGTGGTCCGTAAGGTGCAGCGTCCACTAACCCTCTGTGCTTTCACTGGGAGCTGCAACTCTAAGCTGTTCCTAAATGGCCATCTTGGATCTTCCCCCTCCAGTGAGTACTTTCTAAAGTATCTGATTATTTTTTATTTATCCTAGTTCTAGAGTATAATCCTCTACCTTGTCATCTATTTTTTCCTAACTTATTAATCATAGTGTTAATAAATTCTATGTCTGAAACTGTAATATCTCAGTCATTTGTAGGTCTGGTTTTTAAAGATATTTTATTTTTTTAATTTCCACATAATAATTGCAACTATTTTGGGGGTACATAGTGATAGGTTTGGTGGTGGTGTTTTCTTTAAGAGATAGGGTCTTGCTTTGTCACCCAGGCCAGAGGGTCAGCATGCAATGGCATGATCACAGCTCACTGCAACCTGGATCTTCCAGGCTCAAGCAATTTTCCCACCTCGGCCTCCTGAATAGCTCGGACTACAGACACCTGCCACCACACCTGGCTAATTTTTAAAATTTTTATTAGAGATGAGGTCTCGCTGTGTTGCCCAGGCTGTTTTCAAACTCCTGAACTTAAATGATCCTCTCACTTTGGCCTCCCACATTGCTGAGTTTATGGGCATGAGCCACCGTGCCCAGCCCACAGTGATGTTTTGATACATACAGTGTATGGTTATCAGAGCAGGGTAATTAGCCTATCCATCATCTCAAACAATTATCATTTCTTTGTATTGGGAACATTCAGTATCCTCCTTCTTGCTGTTTGAAACTATATAATATATTATTGTTAACTGTAGTTATCCTACAGTGCTGTAGAACTAGAATTTATTCCTATCTAGCTCAAATTTTGTATACTTTTAAAAATCTCTCCCTATTTCCTCCTTCTTCGTACCCTTCCCAGCCTCTATCTCTGTTCGACTTTTTACGTCTGTGAGATCAACATTTTTTTTAGCTTTCACATATGAGAACACATAGTGTTTAACTTTCTGTTCCTGACTTATTCCATGTGACATAATGTCTTACAGTTCCATCCATGTTACAGTGAATGACAGGATTTAATTCTTCTTTATGGATAAGTAGTATCCTATCATGTATATAAACCACACTTTCTTTATCCATTCATGTGTTGTTGGACATTTGGGTTGATTTCATGTCTTGGCTATAGTGAATAATGCTGCATTAAACATGGGGGTGCAAATGTCTCTTTAACATATTGATTTCCCTTTCGTTGAAGAAATACCCAGTAGTGGAATTGCTTTGTCATATAGTGGTTCTGTTTGTTTCTTTTTTCTGCATCCTCACCAGCATTTGCTATTGTTTTTTCTTTTTAATAATAGCCATTTTTACTAGGGTGAGATGATACTTTACTGGTTTTGATTTGCATTTTACTGATGATTACTGATGATGAGCTTGTTTTAACATTTTTTGGCCATTTGTATATCTTCTTTTGAGAAATGCTTGTTCAGATCATTTGCCCATTTTTTAAACAGACTGGAGGGTGTTTTTTCTTGGCTTTTTTTTTTTTCCTACTGAGATGTTTAAGTTCCTTGCATATTCTAGATATTAATCCCCTATCTGATTAAATGAGTAGGTTGAAAATATTTTTTCCCTGCCGGGCGTGGTGGCTCAAGCCTGTAATCCCAGCACTTTGGGAGGCCGAGGCGGGTGGATCACGAGGTCAAGAGATCGAGACCATCCTGGTCAACATGGTGAAACCCCGTCTCTACTAAAAATACAAAACATTAGCTGGGCATGGTGGTGCGTGCCTGTAATCCCAGCTACTCAGGAGGCCGAGGCAGGAGAATTGCCTGAACCCAGGAGGCGGAGGTTGCGGTGAGCCGAGATTGCGCCATTGCACTCCAGCCTGGGTAACATGAGTGAAACTCCGTCTCAAAAAAAAAAAAAAGAAAGAAAATATTTTTTCCCATTCCATAGGGTTTCTTTTCACTCTGTTGATTGTTTTCTTTGCTATGCAGGTTTTTAGTTTGACATAATCCCATTTGTTTATTTTTACTTTTGTTGCCAGTTCTTTTGAGGTTGTACTCATAAAACCTTTTCCCAGACCAATGTCTTGAAGCATTTTCTTTATGTTTCTTTCTAGTAGTTTTATTGTTTGGGGTCTTACATTTAATCCATTTTGAGTTGATTTTTATAGAGGGTGAGAGCTAGTAGTCTATAGGAGTCTATAGGAGCTAGGAGTTTATAAAAATAAACTAGCTTTCACTCTGTATAAAAAATATGGCTAGATGCATATTTAGTTTTCCCAGCACCATTTATGGAAGAAATTGTGCTTTCTCCAGTAACTATTCTTGGTACTTTTGTCAACAATCAGTTGACTATAGATATGCAGATTAATTTCTGTGTTCTCTGTTCTGTTCTATTGCTCTTTGTGTCTGTTTTTATGCCAGTAACATGCTGTTTTTGTTACTCCAGCTTTGTCATATATCTTAAAGTCTAATAGTATGATACCTCCAGCTTTGTTCTTCTTGCTCAGGATGCTTTTACCATTTAGGGTCTTTTATGATTCCACACAGATTTTAGGATTTCTTTTTTTCTGTTTCTGTGAAGAGTGTCATTTGTATTTTGATAAGGATTGTGTTGAATTGGCATATCACTTTGGCTAGTATATAGGTCTGGTTTGGGGGGCTTTTTTTTTTTTTGGTTTGGTATGTATATCCCTTTGGGGCTTGTTTCTTGGTTGGTCTGATAATTTTTTATCAAATGTTAAACATTGTCAATAATAAATTATAGAGTTTCTGTTAGTGTAGAATAAAATTAGATCTAGTACTAAGCCACCTCAAGGTTGGGTTATAGTTTTTTTAAGACCCAGTCTACCTCTCATTTGCTTCCAAATCCCTTTTGGAATCTCAACTGAAATCCTGGAGTGTTTATGAGATCCCTACTCATTAATGGGTTCTGAACTCCAAATTTTATCTGTTTTGTGTACCATACAACTAGCAAAATCACCACTCTGTCTTATGGGGATTTTCTACTTGGTATCTTGGCCTCTTGTCCTGCTTCTTGACAAATTTGGCAAATACCTCAAGTAGAGTATTTCCTCTCCTGAGTTTCAGGCCTACTTTATTGTTTTCCCCTCCTTTTCAGGATTATGACACTTAATCCTGTCTGTCTTGATAGTCCCAAACTCAAATTTTTGTCTCACCACCTGCTAGAGACTGCAAAAGTTGTGTTGACTTCTCTACCTCTTGGTAATAGTTCATTGCCCGCATGTTTAGCTTCTTACCCAACACAGGAATCTGCAAATACACTAGGGGGAAAATGGCGTTTTGAATGTCAGTTTAGCTCTTTTAATTCTCTTCTCTCTGAGACCTTCTCCTGTCAAATTTTGATGACTTTGTCAGCTCTCTCATACCTTCTTTTTTAAAAAAAAAATTTAAGCTTTTCTACCTTTTTATGGCATGGGAGTTGGTTTACTACAAGCTATGGCATTAGAGCCTAACCAAAAAGTCCCTACTGAATATATGTTTTAAAATTACTAAATAGAAAAATACATAGCCCAAGAAAGTTAAGCGGGCTTATCTGTGTAGTATATAAAGTACTTAGGTGATTTAGGAATACCGTTCTTCATGCCGCACTTTGGGAACTGCTGGATTAGGTCATTTTCTCAGGGTCTCAAAATTAGAAACAAAAACAGCTATATTAGAACCCAGCCTCTTGAATCCCAGACTAGTCTGTTCTATACCACATTAACTCATTTGCTTACAACTGTGGTTTTCAAGCAGAAACAGCTTTCCCCCTTCCTTTTGGTTATGACAACTGGCTGGTGTGAAAGAGTTGGGTCTTCCACTGGCATTTTGTGGGTAGAAGCCAGGGATGCTGCTATATATCCTATAATGCACAGGACAGCCAGTCCACAACAGAGAATTATCTGGCTCAAATTATTAATTGCATCAAGGTTTTAAAAAGCCCTGTCTTACAGTATACTCAAAATTTATATATTTAAAGGATTACTGGCTGATCCCTCTTTACACTTAATCATAGAGTCAACACCAGTAGGCTTTAGTAGGATAAAGCTTCTTGTAGAAATACATCCAGAGGCCGCATGACCCAAGAAAATGTCCATATGTGATCTAGTCCATACTTGGTTAACTGTGTTTCACAAAGCTTTTGCCAAATAAGCTCCAATTCTAAGACTTCTCTTTAGTTAGAATTTGTTAGAGCTGGAAAACTTTCTGGTTCAGAATTGTACATGCTATCTTATAAATGCATTTTGTATGCATGAATGGATATCTAGATGATAGTGACATTTACCTACACATTTATAGATTTTATTTACATATATACACATATATACATAATATATATATATATTCTAGGCTTATATATGTATGTATATATATATATATATATACACACGTTAGTCTAAATGGTTCTTAGAGAATGTAGTCTTTTTGGTTGATAATCAATTTCTATAATCAAAAGCTCTTGAAAATATGATACCAATAGATATTTAATTAAAGAGGCATATTACCAAATGTTTTTTCAGAATAATTATTGTTTGTACCAGTGAGTCTTTCAGAAATTCAGTTAGACTCTAAAATTCAATTTTCGGAGCATTACAACTTGGCGGCAAAATTTTCTTTTGGCTGAAACACTGCATGCAAGCTTTTGGCTCCGATAAAAATCTTTGGAGGTATAGCCGAAAAGTCTGATTCAGATAACTGAATGGCTAAAATTTTTTCTGTTTAAAAGGAATAAACTGTTTACACATGAAATATTAAAAACTATATTCAAATGGATAGTCAATTATTGCCTTATTTCTTTTAAGTCTTAGCCAAGCCTGCTTATCCTATTTCAACTGCTTTACAACCCATATCATTTTTGATTCATTATCTTTTTTTTTTTTAAGTATCCCAATAGAAGCCATCATTTCTAATGTTCCACCCCAACTTTGCTGAGTTTTGGCCCAGAAAATTTATTTAGCTTTTCTCTGCTGTTGTTAAGCTATTGTAAATTCTTGTGTTTAAAGCCTGTCTGGTTTAATAAACAATTCTAAAATCTCGAGAAAATATCCAAATTCTTGTGTTAATAATTTGGCACTTAGCCGTCTATTCAGTTTGTTTATCATGATAAATTTTGCTTATACTCAATTATTTCCTTTAGTCCTAGAACTCCACCACTTACCCATAATGAAGGTGCAGTTTAAAAAACAGGTTTTTTGTAACTAATTCACATGGTTTAATATGCAAAAAGTACAATAATCAGAGCCGTTCAGCTGTCATTACTTGTGAGGAAGTAAGCAGTTTTTCCATTATTAGGATGACCATATAACTTATTAGAAAAACTCATATGTTTCTGAGAGTGAAAGAGGGGGTGCTATTAATAATACTAGGACAGTTCTGGGCAAACCAGCCCATATGGTCGCACTAATCATTATAGATACTTTTTTTAAATGAATTTGTGTATCGGTTGAGGTTTTTGACTGTGTTTATTTCTAACATTTCTTCCAGTGAAAAGATTCTTGATGATGTGCTAACTATATGTCAGGTAATATAGAACTTAAAAAAACGTAGGAATCTCTAATCTCAAGCAGGACAAGTTGGAGAGGCAAGATACTTACAGATAAAGCAGTAAGGTAACAGCACAAATAAATTCAATTCAGTATGGTTTTATTGAGTGCCTACTGTATGTCAAGAATTGTGGTTATAAAGATGAACAAAACAAAAACTCCTTTTCTTGAAATTTAGAAGAAGAGACACACCAACTAATACGATGTGAAAAATGATATGACTTTCATGAACTAATTTTTATGGGAGAACAAAAGAAGCAAGAAGTTGGGGAAAGCTTTACAAAGCAAGTGATGTTTGAACTAGGCCTTGAGGAATCCTTACAATTTTGGCAAGTTGAGATTACAAAGATATTCAAAGTTAATGAAGCAATAAGAGCAAAAGGCGGAGTTCTTCATATGATTCGTTGTAAGGAATGGCAGAAGGGAGATACGGAGCATCTCTGAAATGGTAATTGTGATGGGATTTAAATGCTATGCTGGGCAATGCATTATTAAGTGCTTAAAGTATATGCAGAGAGAGAAGATATCCTATGGACTGAGAAACATTTTGTGGTCAGTTTACCATGATTCCATATAAGAAAGTAATCACACTTCTATTTGTTTATAAAGCCCTGTTTCAGAGGGATCAACAAATACTAAAGATGGAAATCCTTTTTTTAATTAAATGCTAAAGAATAAAAGCTGCAATAATCCTTCTAAAAAGTATTAGTGATGAACAATCCCATGGGGTTATAGTGAGACAAATATGATAGAGTTAGAAAAATGGTAGAGAAAAATTATTATAAAAGCACTAGGGAAATGCCTTAGAAAATTAATAAAGATTGGCTTGGTTTAAAGATGATAAACAAAGACTAATGCAAAAGGCTAATGAATTCAGTCATGGAGAAAGTCTATAAAGCGTTTGCTAAAAGAATTACTGCTAGATGAGATTTTATTAAGCATTTTTTAAAAATTTAACGAAAAAGGGTAACTCATTAGTAAAATCTGTAGTTGATACTAAATTAGGAGATACTGAAGCTGATTGTAAATTCTAGAAATTCTGATAATAGACTCTAGAAATAGATGTTTAAAATAATGTTTTAAAGAAAATTATATTCACCCCATTTTAAATCCACATAGAAGCAGCAGTTAACATTAGAAAATGCATCCACTTCCAGGAGATAGTCATGGTTTAAGGGTAGAGGAATCAATGGTAGAATAACCTGAAATTTAGAGCAGTAGAAATATATCTTCAATAAAGAGTCTAACTTTTTTTTTTTTTTTTTTTGGAGGAGTCTTGCACAGCCCTCAGGCTTGCTACAACCTCTACCTCCTGAGTTCAGGTGATTCTCCTGCCTTAGCCTCTCCCAAGTAGCTGGGACTACAGGTGTGTGCCACCACACCTGGCTAATTTTTTGTATTTTTAGTAGAGATGGGGTTTTACCATGTTTGCCAGGCTGGTCCTGAATGCCTAACCTCAAGTGATCTGCCTGCCTTACCCTCCCAAAGTGCTGGGATTACAGGCACGAGTCACTGCACCAAGCCCAAGAGTCTATAAATTCTTAGGATGTATATGATCGAAAGTGACTTTTATAAACATTTAGATAAACCTTTGTGATTGAATCTTCTGTGGAACATTTTTCCATCAGTGGCTTGCATTTTAATGAATGAATTATTTTAAAATTATCTTATTCCCTGTGGACGTTGTTTAAATGTCTAGGATTATCTAGGTCTTAAGGAAGATTGGATGTGGAAAAATGAGTGGAGGCCGAGAGAACAAGGGTAGCTCCCCACAACAGTTATATGGTTCCCTAGCAAGGTTCATATTTCTGTCTATACTGCTGGTTAATCTGAATATTTCCATAAATTGTGGAACATAATCCATGGGCTTGATTTTCTGTCTTCTAGTAAGATTTATCATTTTATTTCTACCATAAATTAGAGATCATTACATGATTACGA
Organism: Cebus imitator; assembly: GCF_001604975.1. Lineage (NCBI taxonomy): Eukaryota > Metazoa > Chordata > Mammalia > Primates > Cebidae > Cebus > Cebus imitator. The sequence goes on from NW_016107326.1 coordinate 5,396,221, forward strand.
TGAAGGATCAACATTGCTATTTGTAATGATCAAATAAACAGTATTTTTGCAGTTGACTATTCAGGGATCTGTTAAAGCATTTAGACCTTAGGCCTTCATAGCATGCATATATATATATACACATACATATAAGCTTTTTAGATCTTTGGCTCTCACTACTTTGAAAATTTGGCACACAGGGTAATAATAAAAAAAAAAAAAGCTTTCTTGGCCAGGCATGGTGGCTCATTCCTATAATCCCAGCATTTTGAAAGGCTAAGGCAGAGGATCCCTTGAGTTTAGGAGTTCAAGACCAGCCTGAGCAACATAGCAAGACCTCATCTCTACTAAAAACTAAATTATAAACAATTAACCCAGCATGATGATACGCCCCTGTAGTCCCAGCTACTCAGGAGGCTGAGGTGGGAGGATCACTTGAGCCAGGGAGATTGAGGCTGCAGTGAGCTATGATTGTGCCACCGCACTCCAGCCTGGGAGGCAGAGTGAGACCCTGTCTAAAGAAAAAAGCTTTCTTTCAAAATGGCCTCAGGTTTATCTACTTTTACTTTTACATTGCTCTACATGTTCAGATTTATTTTTTGAGTGTTTTTTAAGTAAAGAGTGTTTTTTGAGGGGAAAACCAGGCTGGAGTGTGCAGTGGCACAGTCTTGGCTCACTGCAACCTCTGCCTCCCTGGTTCAAGCCATCCTCCCACCTCAGCCTCCCAAGAAGCTAGGATTGCAGGCATACACCACCTCACTCAGCTAATTTTTTTTGTATTGTTAGAAGAGTTGGGTTTCACCATGTTGGTCAGGCTGGCTTCAAACTCCTGACCTCAAGTGATCCACCTGCCTCAGCCTCCCAGAGTGCTAGGATTATAGGCATGAGCTGGCCGTAATGTTTTTTAACTAAACATTATGCTGGCTTCACTGCTGTAATCTTTTTTTAGTCTTCTTTTTTTTTTCTTTTTTCTTTTGAGGCGGAGACTTGCTCTGTTGCCAGGCTAGCGTGAGGTGGCCATCTCAGCTCACTGCAACCTTCGCTTCCCAGGTTCAAGCAATTCCCCTGCCTGAGCCTCCTGCATAGCTGGGACTACAGGTGCACCACCACGGCCTGCTAATCTTTTGTATTTTAGTAGAGACAGTGTGTCAGCATGTTGGCCAGGATGATCTCGATTCCCTGACCTTGTGATCCACCCACCTTGGCCTCCCAAAATGTTGGGATTACAGTCATGAGCCACCACTCCTAGCTTCAGTAAGCTTTTAGAAGCCTACATTTTGGTATTTGAACCTACAAGAGGAATATAATGGGGTCATTTGGTTTCTTTTACAGATCATAGTAAGAACCCAACTCAGCATGCCACTTGTAAACTTAATCTATACAACATACAGACATTTGTCACCATGGACAGTTCTGACATTTAATCTAGGATCTATTTGCAACTCAGCTTTCCTTGTGTTACTATGTATTTGATAGTCTCAATTCAGACTCAAAGCATCAGCTTTTTTCTTCTAGTTTTTCTGGATTTTACCTAACAAGGGAAAACAGAAATATCTCTTTACTATTGAGGTGATCATTTTTCTTCAGATGAATCATGCCAGTCACGTATAGGGTCCAGCCCTATAGGGTTCTGTGAGCCCCTCCCTGCTGGTGTGGAGACGAGAAACTGTAGAAATGAAAAACAGACACAGAGATAGAGAAAAGAGTTTGGGCTCGGGGTCCACTGCCAACCAAAGTGCAGAAACCTGCAGTGGCACTGAGTGCCTGGACACTCTAACTTTTACTGAGTACAAAGCAGGGGGCAGGGAGGTAGGGTGAGGTAATGGTGCTTGGTGATAGGGTCAGGTAAATCACGTGTCTTGGAGTTAGGGGGTCCAGGACTTTCAAGTAGCCGAGACGAGGAGAAAACCTAATGCGTCAGCACTCTTCACATATTTGTTAGAAATGTCAAGGACATTAATTCTTATCTTCTGAGAAAAAGAGAAACCAGGTGCAGAAACAGGGCGTGAGAGTAGATATGGAATGTGACCACTGAAGCACAGCATCGCATAGAGACAGTTAATTCCCTGATGTTTTTGGGGTTCCCTGACAGCCGTCAGGCCTTGCCACAAGAGCTTGGAGAAGCGGAGTTTTCTCCTAACATCCCCAGGAAGGAGATGTCACATCATTTTGGACATCTCCTTCCCTAGCTGGCTAAACAGCGGGCGCTTTCACAGCACTTGCACTGCCGCACTGCCACGCAGCAGAGGACCCTCTAGCAGCCCTTATGCGGGCATGACAGAGGGCTTAGAGCATCTTGCCTTAGGAAAACTTTGTTCCCAGTGTCACCTCAGTTCCATGCTTCATAACCCGATAGTCCTTAGTAAAATTAAAGGTTATATTGAATATATATCTTTATGATTATAAGTGATTAAGATTATATATGATTATATAAATGAATAACTATGTGCCTACATTTCTAATTCTTTTCTAAATCAATATTTACATGGGAACAGGCTGAGGCTTCAGACCCTTGCCACAGCACTTGCAGGATGTCCCCCCACAGTCACAGTTCTTGAATGTTGACCTCTTGTGCTCTTTTTGCAGTTCACAAGCCAAAGCTGCCCTAAATAGGATTATGGAAATTAGATTAATGGTCCAGGAATGAGGCATAGTGCTTTGTTTGAATAGGAAAGTCTGTAAAGTGGAGCCAGTAGGACCTGAAGAAAACTTAATCCAGGTGAGACAGGTGAGATTCAGAACATCTGCCTCACCTGGATTCAGTTTTCTTGGGTCCTGCTGACTCCACTTTACTGACTTTGATATTCAACCAAAGCCACTATGCATCCTTTTTGGAGCACTAATCTAACTCTAAGGGGGTACAACAACCTCATCACTTCTAGTATGAATACAACCAAGATATTGTGTAAGCTGAGAGTGGCAGAAAAAAAAAAACTGGAAAAAGCTCTTTCTTGGACAAACAGTGTCACTTGGAGAAGTCTATTCTTATATAAAAGGAGTTATATTGGTCTTCTAAGAAGAAAGGTTGTCAGGAACTGGCAAGCACTAAAATGCCTAACCAACACCTTGGAGTTAGAGCATCTAGTTTTAGAAGGCAGAGACTAGGAGGGATAGTCAGAGCTAAAGATAGGGAATCTAGACCAAAGCTCATTCCAATTCCTAGGATTAGTGCAAAATATGATTTATTAAGCTAGAACAGAAGCTCTGCAGTCACAATTGGACCATCACAACTTACATCTGGGTGTCAGAAATAATTCTGCACCCTACTCTTTTTTCTTAAGTTAAAGAGACTCTGTCTCCCAGGCTGGAGTAGAGTGGAGTGATCATAGCTCACTGCACCCTGGAATGCTTGGGCTCAAATAGTCCTCTTCTCTCACATAGCTGGGACTACAGGCACATGCCACCGTGCGGACTAGTGTTTTGTGTTTTTTTGTTTGTTTGTTTGTTTAAATTCTTTTAGAGACAAGGTCTTGCTGTGTTGCCCAGGCTGATCTCAAACTCCTGGACTCAAGTGATTCTCCTGCTTTGGCCTCCCAAGTCACTGGGGTTACAGGGTACCTTATTCTTGATTTGTATTCTTCCCTTGTCAGGACTAGCTTGGAGCTATTACCCTAACTCTGTAAGTAAATGCAGCCTTAACTATCAAGACCCAAGAAAGATATGAGCAGAGCAAAATGAGGAGCTCATACAAGCATAATTAAGACTCGAAATGTCGGCAGATAAGGTATCTGAACATGTCTATGATAGGAAGCCAGTTGCAACTTGTTTAACTACTGCAGTGCCAAAAACCACTGCTGTGTATACCATATTGAAAGTAATAATTGGATAGAAAGGTATATGGCCTTTACTTCAAAGAGCTTATACTTGTGAAATGTACACTAGAAGACAATACCTGTATGTAGAAAGGATTAAGTGAATTTTACCAAAAAATGTATTGTAGAAATAATTCATGACTTCACATCATACTGATGATCAGAGAAACAATGTATTTTAAAAGGGACATGTAAACTGGTTTGTGAAATGCAAGTGAGATTTTGATGCAAAAAATAACTAGAAATGACCTTAGATATCATTTGATACATCTTAGAAATTTGTGAAAAATTAAGACCCACTACTAGTAGGATAAATTTTGGTGTACAGTTTTTCTTGGTGACAGCTTGAGAATACATATCAAAAGCCTTAAAATATGCATATCCTTTGACTCAGTAACTTTACTTACAAATTAATCCTATGGAATAATTTAACATATGCACAAAGATTTACATGCAAGAACGTTCTTCATAGCATTGGTCTTAAATTATTTAATTTTTTTAACTTCTCATTTTGCAGCAAAAAAAGTTGTAAAAATAGTAGATATTTTCCATATATCCTTCATCCAGCTTTCTCAAACATTAGCGTTTTACATAACCAGAGCACATTTATCAAAACCAAGAAGTTAATAAATAGAATTTTTGTCAATAAATAAAAATTTAAAACCAACAAACTACTATAGATATAATACTGTTATTGAAGCTACAGACCTTTTTCAGATGTTCCCAATTATCCCACTTTTTTTTTTTTTTTTTGGTCCAGGATACAATCTAGGATTCTATCCTGTGCTGAGTATGTAACCATCTTCTTTTATTCTGTTACCATGTGGCATAATTCTTCAGTCTGTTTTCTCCTTAACATTTTTGAAGAGTACTGCCCAGTTATTTTGTAGAATGTCTCTCAATTTTTGTTTGACTAATGTTTCTCTGTGATAAAATTCAGATTATGCATTTTTGGCAAGAATACCACAGAAATAACATTATACTCTTCTCAGTGAATGGTATTCAAAAACATATGATACCAATTAGCCTCGATAGTAGTGATGTTGACTTTGATTCACTTTACTTGGTTAAGGTGGTGACTGCCAGGTTGCTCCATGTAAATTAGTTATTTTAATGAACAAAAAAACTAACTAGTTTTTTTTAATGAATAAATATCTCATGGGGAGGTACTTTGAGATATGTCTTCAATACATATTTTCCCTTCTTAATGAATAAATATCTCATGGGGCAGTACTTTGAGATATGTCTTCCATACATACATTGATGAATTTTGCCTGAAATAATTATTACTATGGCATTAGCCAAAAAATTATATTTTATTTTTATTATTTCTTATAAATGTCTTAATTCAAAATTATGCACTTATTAATAGAGAAGAGCTTTCTTCCTCATTTTTTTGTTTATTCATTTACTTATATGGACTCATGGATATTTTATTCTATTGATTAAAATATATTATGATCATTATTTATTGTGTGCCTCAAATTGCCCTAGATTTGACCATTGGAAGTGCTTTCAAGTTGGTTCTTGTGAACTTCCAGTGTACTACCATTATTTTCTGACTTCCTTACATTCTGGCACCACAAGATCTCCAGGTTCACCTTGTATTTTCCTTGCCCCAGCCATGAAATAGGAATTTCTCCAAGGAACCCTGGTTTCTTTTATTGTATACTAAAAATTTATACACACATCTGTATCTCTGTCTGATTTAACCCATCTGTGTAATTATTTTTAAAACATGAGTACACAGTAGTATCACCTATTGCAATCCAACACCACAGAGTTCAGGACTTTCTTAGAGCTGTTACCCCAACTCTGTAGGTGCAGCCTGAACCATCAAGGCCAGGGAAGGATATAAGCAAAGCAAAATGAGGAGCTCACACAACCACACATCCTGGTTAATTTTAACTAAGTTTTTTGAGTATGTAGAAAATTACCATGGTTCTAAAAGTCAAGAACTATTCACAAAGATACAGTAAGAGAAGTGTCACTTCCCTCACATTACTTTTTCACTGTTGTTGTTTCCTCATTCTTCTCACCCTGTTCCCACCTACCTCTTGTAGGTAACCAACCAATCTCAGTTTTTGGCTTATCTTTTCTGTATTTCTTCTTTCCCGCACCACCCCCCCCCCCAGCAGATTCACTGAGATATAATTCACACACTATACAATTTCCTTATTTCAAGTATACAATTCATTTTTTGTATATGTATTCTTAGGTTGTGCAACCATCACCACAATCAATTTTAGAACATTTTCATCACCCCAGACATTCTCTCTCTCCAGTTTCCCCCAACTTCTCCCAGCCTTAAGCAACCATTAATCTACTTTCTGCCTCTATGCATTTTCCTAGTCTGGAAATTGTATATAAATGGATTCTTAGAATATGTGCTTTTCCATGTTAGGCTGCTTTCACTTACCATAATGTTTTTAAGGCTTATCCATATTATAGCATGTATCAGTATTTTACTTCTTTGTATTCCCATATAACATTCTATTGCATGGTATATTCATTTCCTAGGGCTGCCATAATAAATTACCACCAAGTGAGTGGCTTAAAAGAACAGAAATTTATTATTTCACAGTTCTGAAGGCTAGAAATCCAAAATAAAAGATATCAGCAGGGCCTTGCACCCTCTGAAAACTCTAGGATTGTTCCTGGTGTCTTCCTAGCCACTGGGCTCCTGCCAATAAATCCTTGGCATTCCTTGGTTTGTAGCTGTATCACTTCAGTATATCTGCCTCTGTCTTCACATGGCCTTCTTCCCTGTGTATATCTTTCTGTGTCCACTCCTTTTATTTTAAAGACACCAATAAGTGGCTATATGGCCTAATATGATCTAGTGTGACCTAATTTTAACTAATTAATCTGCAAAGACTGTATTTCCAAATAAGGTCACATTCTGAGGTTCCAGATGGACATGACTTTGAGGGCAACACTATTCAGGTATCTGCATATAGACATGCAATATTTTGTTTACCTATTCTTCAATTAATGGAATTTTATTCCTGTATTTATTTATGCCCAAATGAGCAGATAGATGAGCATTTTCTCATTTCTCCTCCTTTTTATTTGAAAGGTACATACTGTTGATATTTTTGCTTTTTCCTTTTTTTACTTTATATTATATCCTGGAAGTGTTTTCATATCACTTCATAGAGCTCTCACTCATTCTAATCTAAATGTTCAGTCATAGAGAATTTATTAATATATACGTAAGATGGAAATTGATTTAGTATTTTAATTTTTCTGAAAATGGAATGATGTACACAATATATTGGGGGTGTTCTACAGGTTTTTTAATTTTTATTTTCAAGGTATTATATTCACACGTATGAAACGCCACTTTCTAATTATGTTCTCCATCTAATCAGCCCTTTCCCAGAGTCAACCAATACTTCACTGAATGTCAGCTATACATATTGTTCCACATCTTGCCTTTTGCTTAATATATGTTAGAAAATGTTCCATTTTTTATAGCTGCATAATGTTCCATTTTCTTGTCACATCATACTTTATTTTGCTAATCCTCTTTTGATATACATCTTAGTATTTCTAGTCTTTTGCTGCAACAAATATAGCAGCACTGTTTGCAGTGACCAAAATAATTGGAAACAACCCCAAAAGTCCATAAAGAGTAAACTGAATAAATTATGTATTTATGTGCTAGCATACATAAGGAAGAGAGAATGAATGGATTACCACTCAACTCAACAATATGAATGAATATAACAAACATAACGTGGAACAAAGTCAGACCCAAAAGAGTATATACAGACTTCCTAAATAGGGTAGGGATAGCTCATGTCAGACCAGTCCTTCTTCAGGTAGCAATTACAACTCTGAATAAAATATCACAAAACCAACTAACTGGAGACACTGGAGAAGAATGAAAATTGGGCAGAAACTGAAGAAGAGTCTATACTTGGAGGAGGAGAATGGCCTTGAGTACATTTCCTATTTTTACGACTCTTTCTCTAGGGCCAGCCCAAGTTGGCACCAAGTAGCATGCTTAAAGTTTGGTAGAAAACATGCAGTCCTTCTGGCTTGAAGATCCAGAGGAGGAGTTTGGGTAAAAAGTGAGTGAGGAAATTTCAGAAAGGAGAAAAACCATACAGAGGTAGCCCTAAATTCTACACACAGCTTTGTCTAAATCTCTGGATGACCGCTGAATTACACATATGCAGAGTGGATTCCTAGCAGCCCAGCTAAGACCAAAAGAACTGAATAGAGATTTCTTATCATCCATTGCTGGGGTACAGAGTTTTAGAATTTAAGTCTAGCTAAGTTTACTTGTCTACTTAAATAATAATCCTCTCCTTAGAAACATATTTGGTCTCTACAACAGAGGTCAGCTATTTTTTCTTAAAGGACAAGAGAGTAAATATTTCAGGTTCACAGGTCATGTGGTCTCAGTTCTAACTACTCAGCAATGCAGTTGTAGTGTAAAAACATCCACAGACAATAATGTAAACACATGGATGTGGCTGCATATCATTAAAACTTTCTTTAGAAAAACAAGTGATCAGCCCACTGGCTATAGTTTGGCAGCTCCTGCTCTATAGCATCTCAATCACAGTATCCGAGGTACAATAAAAAATTATGAGACAAATACACATACTGAAGAACAAAAGCAATCAATGGAGATTAACTCTGAAATGATGCTCATGTATGAATTAGCAGACACGGATTTTAAAGCAATCTGTATAATTATTTTAACTATACTCCAAGAGGTAGAGGAAAGTATGTTCATAATGGATAAATAATTAGAAAAATCTCATCAAAGAAATAAACTTTAAAAAATAATAATTGTAGAACTGAAAGTATTTTTCAAATAAAAAATTCACTAGGTACTCTTTCAGTAATTTAAAGATGACAAGGAGCAAACTTGAATGTAGGTATGTAGAAATTATCAAATGTGGAAAATGAAGAGGAAGAAACAGTGAACATGGCCCGGTGCAGTGGCTCGTGCCTGTAATCACAGCACTTTGGGAAGCCAGGGTGGGTGGATCTCCTGAAGTCAGGAGTTCGAGACCAGTCTGTCCAACATGGTGAAACCCTGTCTCTACTAAAAATACAAAAATTAGCTGGGTGTGGTGGCTCATGTGTATAGTCCCAGCTACTTGGGAGGCTGAGGGAGGAGAATCGCTTGAACCTGGGAGGCGGAGGTTGCAGTGAGCCAAGATTGCACCACAGCACTCTAGCCTGAGCAACAGAGCAAGACTCCATCTCAGGAAAAAAAGAAAAACCAGTGAACAGAACTTCTGTGATCTTTAGGACAATAACGAAGGCCTAACATGTGCGTAATTGGAGTCTAGGAAAGGACTTAGAGAATGGGGCAAGATAAATGTTTGATGAATAATGGCTGAAAGTTTCCCACTTCTGGTCAAAGACACAAACTTACCCTGTGAACCACAGGCAGAATAAATACAAAGAAAATCACACCTAAACATATAATTAGACTAGTGAAACTAAAAGATAAAGAGAAGATATTGAGCAAAACAGCATATCGCATAAAAGGGGAAATTATATGAACAACTGCAAATTCCTTATCAGTAACAGCGGAGATCAAAAGAAAGCAGGCCAACATCTTCAAAGTGCTGAAAGGAAACCACCAACCCAGAATTCTATCTCCAACAGTATTTTACTTCATTGATGAAGGTGATATTAAAACATTCTTATATAAACATAAGAGTATATACTATGTGATTCCATATGTATAAAGTCAGTAGAGATAGATATCAAGTTACTTTTGGTGGGGTTGAGTAATTGCAAGGAAGGACTTTTTCACCATAATGAACCACCTCATAAATTTGTAACATAAAAAACATCAGTTTTATTTTCTCATGATTCTGCAATCAAGGCTAGCCTCAGCCGAGTTGTTCTGCTGGTCTTGACAGTCGTCACTTGTTAGCTACATTAAGGTAGCATGTTGGCTGCAGGCTAGACTTATTAGAGGTGTCTAGAACTCTGTTTAGTCTAAAGGCAAACATTTCCAGGGTCAGACTTAACATTTTGTACTCTTCTTTGTATATGTCATACCTCAAAAGTCTGCTTTCAGGCCAGGTGCAGTGACTCACACCTGTAATCCCAATACTTTGGACGGCCAAGGCAGAAGGATTGTATGAGGCCAGGAGTTGGAGACCAGCCTGGACAACATAGCAAGACCCCATCTCTACCAAAAAAAAAAAAAAAATTTAGCTGGGCGCAGTGGCACATGCTTGTAGTCCTACCTACTCAGAAGGCTGAGGCAAGGGGGTTCATGGACCTCAAGAGTTCAAGGCCACAGCAGTCAGCCATCATTGCACCCTTGTACTCCAGCCTGGGCAACACAGTGAGACCCTGTTTAAAAGAAAAAAAATAAAAGTCTACTTTCAAAGGACAATAGATAATTCTTTTTTAATTACAATCTAACAAAAATAGAAACTACAAATATTCCAGAAAATATAAGTATTTCTATGTGACTAGTGTAGACTTCATATAAGACATATTAATAGGTGATAAAGTGAAAAAGATAACTTAGGGTTAGATTACAGTGAGATCTGAGTGCTTGGCTACAGAGCTGGGTCTTAATTGAAGGGAAGTGGGAAACTATTGAAGGGTTTTGAGCAGAGGAATCATATGTTCAAAACAGTGGTTTAGGAATATAATTCCATGCTAGTGTACCAATTAGACTGGAGGAGGGAGAGAATATTATCAAACAGATCAATTTGGCAACAATTTAGATATGCACCAATAGGAATTTAAGTGGTGGCAAGCTAATGGAAAAAATGATAATAAAATGTATTGATGCTACATCTACAGAGATTGAGGGCCTACTATGTTACATGTACTTGGTAAGGGACTGTATACATTTTTGTCTTTATGTTCAAGGAATGCACAATATATGAAATATAGAAGTGTAAAGAAATAATGTCAATTTGTTGTAATAAGAACTATAGTAGATGAATGTTTAAGGCGTTGAGGACACAAGAAGAGGAAGCAGCCAGTAATACAGAGTCTAAGACATGCTTTACATAAGATTTAACCTTAGATGAGTAGTTACATTTGCCAAACAAAGAAGGCAACGAACGACATTCTAGCCAGAAGAAACAGCACGTATAAAGTCACAGGCAAAGAAGAGTAGTGCATGGTGAATTGGGGGACGTAGTTCAGTATGTGTACATGTGCAAGCTAAGCACAGGTACAGAAGCTAGAAAGATAAAGAAGAATCCCGTCACTGTGGGCAAAAGACATCATGAAATATTTAGTGACTATATGAGATGAAACAGGATTTAGTGACTTTATAAGAAGACAAGGATGACCTTAATATTTTGAATTTAAGTGACTGGAAGAATAATGATAACCCTAGTATTAAGAATTATATAATTTATAGACATTTTTCATCTGAGTGGACATAAAATACCTACGAGGTCTTTTTGTATGTGTGTGAAGACTAGCACTAGATGTGTTTCATCAGTGGAATTCTGAATATCAAATAATCATCACAGGTTTTTAAAGCCAGTCAACAACCCAGAATTGATACTGACCATTGGCACAGTTTTTTTTTTTTTTTAAATGACACACTATAAAAGAAAAAAAACTTGAATGAATCTTTTTCTCAGAAGAAAAGAAAAATGTTTAAATACGTGTAGCATAACTGAAGAAAAAACAGAATTGCTGTGAATGTTCTAAAGACCTGGTTCTAAATAATCAAGTTAATTCCTCTTTCATTTGTTTTAAAATATTGTTGATCCAAGAACCAACAACCATCAGCTAATGCTGGAAGTCTATAATTATGCATTGATATATGAGAAGACTGCCGGTCTCTACAGAAGACTGGTACATTGCTTAGCAGAATACTTAAGGCTGCTGTTGGTTCAGTGAATCTGTAGCTCAGAAATTTTCCTAGAAAGTAACCTCTGTTGTCTCTTGTTCAAATTAGATATCTATTTGTGAATACAAACCCCACTGGGTATAGGCAGTATTACCTTAATCATTTAAGGATAATTGATTAGAAATCCAAATCAAACCTTGAGACTGCCAAGTCTAGAGGGGTGGCTGCCTAAGGATAGACAGCAGGAAAGGGTGGGAGCTTACAAAGATACATGAGGAAATTTTTAGAATTGATGGATATGTTTGTTATTTGTTTATTTTTGAGATGGAGTCTTGTTTTGTCGCCTAGGCTGGAGTGCAGTGGTGTGATCTCAGCTCACTGCAACCTCCACCTCCCGGGTTCAAGCAATTCTCCTGCCTCAGCCTCCCAAGTAGCTGGGACTACAGGCGTATGCGCCATGCCTGGCTACTTTTTTTGTATTTTTGTAGAGACAGGGTTTCACCGTGTTGCCCAGGCTGGTATGAACTCCTGAGCTCTTGCAATCTACCTACCTCAGCCTCCCAAAATGCTGAGATTACAGGCATGAGCCACCTCGCCTGGCTGTTTGTTATTTTGATTGTGGTGATGGCTTCATGAGTAATACACATTTAAACTATTCCAATTGTACACTTAAATAGTGCAATTTATTGCATGTCCATCATGCTTCAGTAAAGATATTAGCAAAAGAAATTACTTTCATCTTAGAATGGTCAGATACACTGTTTTAAATCCTACACCATCATCCATATAAAGAAGAGATGGTCATTTAAAAATATTTATACAGGACTTGAAGCAATGTAGGTTACCTGAGGTATAATGAATTGAGTGTCATAGTATTTAAAGTAGTCTTGACATAATATACTTTATTAAGATATAGCTTTGTAAAGTAAATTTATGCCAATTCTGGATGATTATTTTGCTTGAGTTGGTTTCCGTAGACAGAATATTAAAGTGGGTTTTAAACAGGTTTTATATAATATATCAATACCACATTAGCTTGATTTTTTTTCTTGCAAGAGATGCAGAAAGATCAATGTCTTACATGCTCCATATCATTTCAGTAAAGTTTTTTGGCCAGGCGTGGTGACTCACACCTGTAATCTCAACACCTTGAAAGGCTGAGGCTCGAGAATCACTTGAGGCTGGGAGTGCAAGACCAGCCTGGGAACATAGTGAGACCCTGCAAAAAAATATGGAAATTAACCAGGTATGGTGGCACACGTCTGTAGTCTTGGCCACTCATAAGGCTGAGGCAGGTGGTCACATGAGCCCAGAAGCTCGAGGTTACAGTGAGCTATGATTATACCACCTGCACTATAGAGCGAAACCAGTCTCAATCAATCAAACTTATTTGAACCTTTGTACATTTTTACTTTTATTGAGCTTTTCTTTAGAATGAGATTTTTAATGGCTTTCTGGCAGTGACATCCTGGTTGTGGTTGAGACTAATATGAACTCTAGTTTGTAATTTTTGTTTATTTATTTATTTATTTTTGAAACAGGGTCTCTGTTGCTAAGGCTGGAATACAGTGGTGTAGTCACGGCTCACTGCAACCCCTTTCTCCCAGACTCAAGTGATCCTCCCACCTCAGTCTTCGGAGTAGCTGAGACTATAGGCACATGCTACCACACCTGCCTAATTTTTTAATTTTTTGTAGAGACAGGGTTTCCCCATATTGCCCAGGCCAGGCATGAACTACCAGACTCAAGCAATCCACCCACATCAGCCTCCCAAAGTGCTAGGATTATAGGCGTGAACCACCATGCCTAGCTGAGCTCTAGTTATTGAAGATTAATACTATAGGTTGAACCCGAATATATTAGAAGACATAGGGGACTTTCTTAAATAAGTGAGATAGGAGAATCTTTTAAAAGAATTGTTATTTGATAATTAGGGTGTAGTCATATGCTCTTAATATTGCTAGCGTGTAAATTGCTGAAACTTTTCCTATCTTTTTATACAGCAATTTCAGCTCTTAGAATTTACTCTAAATAATTAATCAGCCCGGGCACACTTTGGGAGGCCAAGGGGGGCAGATCACCTGAAGTCAGGAGTTCCAGACCAGTCTGGCTAATGTGGTGAAACCCTGTCTCTACTAAAAATACAAAAAAAAAAAAAAAATTAGCCAGGCGTGGTGGCAGGTGCCTATAATCCCAGCTACTCTGGAGACTGAGGCAGAAGAACTGCTTAAACCCTGGAGGCAGAGGTTGCAGTGAGCCAAGATCACGCCATTGCACTCCAGGTTGGGAAACAAAAGGGAAACTCTGTCTCAAAAAATAATAATTATTATTATCAAAAATCTGGAAACATCTACATGTGAAGACATTCATGTCACTTTTATTTGTAATAGTAAAAAAAAAAAAAAAGCAAACTAAATATAATAGGTAAAGTATGTTGTTTATTCAAGCCATCATTAAAAAGAATGTAGCAACTTGAAACTATATGTATTATGTTACATGAAAAATAAACCAACACAATGGGTTTATTTACTTTGTGAAACTTCACCACTTAGGATTTGAGGACTTTAAGTATAAACAAATCAGAACACAAAATTGCCTGCTATTACAAAGTAGCAAGAAAGGCTGGGCACTGTGGATCACACCTATAATCCCAGCACTTTGGGAGACTGAAGCAGGCAGATCACTTGAGGTCAGGAGTTCAAGACCAGCCTGGCCAATATGGTAAAACCTGTCTCCACTAAAATTACAAAAATTAGCCAAGCGTGGTGGCTCGCACCTGTAATCCCAGCTACACAGGAGGCTGAAGCAGGAGAATCACTTGAACCCAGGAGGCAGAGGTTGCAGTAAACTGAGATCTTACTACTGTATTCCAGTCTGGGCGACAGAGCAAGACACCATTCCAAAACAAAAACAAAGTAGCAAGAGCGAGTATGCCAGTATGCTGGGGGTAAAATGTTAGATACTCTGTATTTTCCGTATCTTATTTTCATACTTTAAAATACATATCATTATTTTAAAATTTAGAATATGTTTCTAAAATAACATATTTCTTTTAATTACAAATACACAAATTCAGCAACCCTAAAGTAGCATTAGACTACTACTGGCTGAAGCTCTGGGATTTTATTAGTACAATGATGACTTAATTAACAAATCCTCTATGAACAAAGCCTCTTTACCCAAGACTGGCCTTGGTGTAGTAGACATGAGGGAAGGACCAGTTTTCTCTGTGCTAGATCAGTAGCAGCAGGGACTAATGAGGCAGGGCCTTGAAAGTGGCTCTCTCTCAGATCTAACTCCTCAGGGATTGGCTAAAGCTGAAGCTGAGGGCACTGGTGCACTCCTGGGACCTACACAGCCTGGTTACCCAGGTGTTGAAAAAACAATTTCTGTGCCAACACCATATGTGGCTTTTAAGAGACTCGGCAGGATTCTTGCTTTAGGCAGAGCATTCCTCGTGTGGAATGAGTAAGCTGGAAAATAACAAAGAGGGAATCCCATGTGCTAGGAAGCTTCCACTTGTCTTCTGTGTGCTCTGTATTCTGCTTTTTCAATTCTCTGGGCCTCATTTTATTCAACTATAAAGTGAAAGGAGTAGCTAAAAAATCTCTAATGTATCTTTCAGTTCTAATAGACTACATGTTTAAATCGTGAGTCAACAAACTTTTTGTAAAGGGTCAAATAGTAATTACTTTCTGCTTTGCAGGGATTACTACCTCTGTCACAAGTGTTCAACTTTCCTTCTGTAGTGTGAAAACAGCCATATGTAAACAAATAGGTGTGGCTGTATTCCAGTAAAACTCTTGTTTATAAAAATAGGCAGCTATCCAGATTTGGCCCACAGGCCATATTTTAACAAGCCCAGGTCTAGATGTTAATGTTAATGGGAATGTCATATTAAAAGAATTATTTGACAAATAGGATATAATCCTTTATTTCATACAGACCACTCTCTCAGACTTCTTACTTTTAAAGAGTAGGCAAATATAAAATATTATTTCACTGTTAGGATGTAATGCCATAGGAAAAAGATTTAAAATACTCTGTCCTCAAACTATTGTAGTAAATTATCTGAAATAAAGCCTTTGACTTCCCAATTAAGGAAGAAAATGGTGTCTGCAACACCTGTGACTGGGTTATTTTAAGTCTTCAAAAGTTGGGGGCCCAGTAGGAGACAGTCTCAAGGGCCTGTTAATTTTCCTTCTGATCAAATGGACTAATATGCATTTCGTAGTAGAAGGTAGGCTGTGGACCCTTTACTATTTTATTTTTCTAAATTTCTGGTGGCTAGACATAATAGCCCATGCCTATAATCCCAGGCTGAGGCAGAAGGATCCATTGAGCCCAGGAGTTTGAGATCAGCCTGGGCAACATAGCAAGACCCCATCTCTACTGAAAAAAAAAAAAACTTTTTAAAAATTAAAAATAAATAGGTAATTTTTTGATGGTCCAGAAAGGGGCAGCTGCCATGCTTGGCAGGTTTCAGATCCCCATCTATCTTGCATTGGGTTTATATCTTGGTCTTAAATTATCAGTATTCTAATGTGGAAATAAGTTTGTCTTCAATTTGGAGACCTTTGTTAGGCTTTAGCTAGTATAGTTTGTCTAATGCATTTATATAAAACTTGTTTCCAACAATGAAAAAGTAATTACAGGTTGGGATATTTAATTCAGGCCCATTACTACATAAAAGGATCAGTACAGTGGTACTTTATCTGACTAGGGAAGTCTAAAATATTCTATTCTTGTTGGCCAGCTTGCTTTCATATAAGCACTGTTTGGAATCTTTATTTTCTAAGTTGCAGAGCATGAATTCCTTATTGGCCTATCCCACTAGCCACAGCTGTGAGCACAACAGAACTGACACATTTCTAGTAATTATAGCTTGTTCAGAGTGAGCAGGGCCATCTTCCCAGCACAGTGACAGCTATAGCCCTTAATCGATGCAGTAGTTCTCAAAGTGTAGACCCGTTGGGGGTGCCCTCTCTGAGGCTCTTTCAAGGAATCTCTTCTATAAAGTCAAAACTACTTCACAGTAATTTCAAAGATATTATTTGCCTTTTTGACTCTAAATGGCAGTAGAGTTTTCCAGAGACTACATCCTGTATGATATCACAACAGATTGAATACTAAAGAAGATGTAAGAATCCAGCTGACTTCTCTTACCTGGGTATTAAAGAGATTAGCAAAAACTTAAATGCCATACTCTTTGTTAACATTTTTGTTTGGAATATGTTAAAGTATAGGTTTATTCAGAAATTTTTAAAGATCATTTAAATTTCTAATATAGTAAATACTAATAAATATGACTCACACAAAATCTATTTGTAGTCTTCAATTTTTTTTTTTTTTTTTTCTGGCTTAGATTTTTTGTTGGACTCAATGTTTTTAAAAATTTAAAAAACATTGTTGCCCAAGCTGGTTTCAAACTTCTGGGCTCAAGCAATCCTCCTGCCTCACCCTCCCAAAGTGCTGGCATTACAGGTGCAAGCCACTGCTCCTGGCCTCAATAATTTTTTAAGAGAAAAAGTTTGAGAACCCCTCCTCTAATGTAATATCCTTAGTTGCAGTACTCTGATCTCATGGTTACTGATATCATCTTTACCATATTCCCTCTTATATCTACTAAAATTCTCCCCAGAGATAACACTTGTTAAAAATTTAGTGATTACTTCTAGTCATCTTTCTACTGAGTGTTTGTATTCACACATATTACATAATTTTACATTTATTGGATCATACTGTGGTCTTCCAAAACTTATTCTCCTGAGTTTAATTTTTCTACCTGATCACACTCTGAATTCTTCTAAAATCCTAAGGTTTTTTTTTTAAGACAAGGTCTCAGTCTGTCACTATCACCCAGGCTGGAGAGCAGTAGCATGATCATAGCTCACTGCAACCTCAAACTCCTGGGCTCAAAGGATCCTCTCACCTTAGCCTTCTGAGTAGGTAGGACTACAGGTATATGCCACCATACCTGGCTAATTTTTT
>NW_016107326.1:5414548-5440141 GCF_001604975.1 Cebus imitator
ACAGAGTCTCACTCTGTCGCCAGGCACCAGCCTGGAGTGCAGTGGCACGAGCTTGGCTCACTGCAGCCTCTGCCTCCCGGGTTCAAGCAATGCACCTGCCTCAGCCTCCCAAGTAGCTGGGACTACAGTTGTGCACCACCACGCCCAACTAATTTTTGTATTTTTTTAGTAGAGACGGGGTTTCACTATGTTGGCCAGGATGCTCTCAATCTCTTAACCTCATGATGTGCCTGCCTCTGCCTCCCAAAGTGGTGGGATTACAGGCGTGAGCCACTGCACCCAGCCCACTAATTCTTTTTTAAATTGTGTCTAAGCTTCTATTAAAACTATCCACTGAATTTTCATTTTCAATTTACATTTAAATCTGTATGTTGCGTTCTAGGCCTCTTAAAATTCTCAATTTTATCCTTAACTCTTGATCAGTAAGCACAGTTATTTCAGAGTTTCTATTTGTTAAGTGCAATATCTGAAACTGCTTTATTAAGCTGTAATTTCTGATGTTTTTAATTTCCTGCTTGCCTCTTTATGTTTTATTGTGGGTAATGTGTTATATTTGCAAAACTGCTTATAGAAATCATTTGAGGTATAGGATGATTCATGTTTGCTTTTGGCAGGCATGGGGACATTGGCACACTGGAATTATCTTAATCTAAGTTTAGAGATTTAGATGATTAGAGGCTAAGCTACAGTCCCTTTTCTAGGTCTTTCTACTGCCTGTTCACACACTCTTAATCCTTTTGATTCCCACCCTGAGATAAGAAGATTTTAACTAGGGTCATTTCTCTTGACAGACTCTGGGTTCCAAACTCTGTCCTCCTAGCAACATCACACACCAGACCCACCTCTCTGGGTTTCCATCATCCTCTGTATTATAGCCTGGTAATTATTCATTCTTTTATTAGGACTTCAATGCCTTCAAACAGATTTTTTAAAAATAGGTCCAGAGGTTCTAATTCTTGATAAGACAGTCTAAATCACCTAGGCTGCCATTAGTCCCTGCAACCTACTTAAATCCATATTAATATTTTCTGTCCTTCTGGATTGCTTAGGAAACTGTTAGAGAGCAGGTGTAACCCTGACCAGGGCATCTGTACCACATTCAACCGGATGCTCTTTAAGAGCTCCTCTTGAAGGTTTAATCTGATACTAATCAGATAGAAAGTACAGTCTTTATGAACAGATTTAGTCTTCCCACAGGGATGAGTTCAGTTAAGAGGGTCAATGGATACCATGTACAGTGGCCCCATTTTTCTTCATGTTTGTATTATAGTCTTCTTGTAATAAAACTACTACTCAGAATGAAAGGTCTTGATTTAGGATTTTTTTTTTTTTTTATTTAGGATTTAAACCAACTAAAACAAAAAGTTTAAACAAGCTATTGTTCAAACTTTGACTTCAGTGAACGAATTGTTTTTTTTCTTTTATTTGTTTATTTTTGAGGCAGGGTCTCACTCTGCCGCCCCAAAGGTATGGTCATAGATCACTGTAACCTTGAACTCCTGGGTTCTACCAATCCTCCCACCTCAGGCTCCTGAATAGCTAGGAGAACAAACACCACCACACCCGGCGGATTTTTAAAATTTTTTGTAGAGATGAGGCTTTGTAAGTTGCCCAAGCTAGTCTCAACAAGTGATCCTCTCGCCTTGGCCTCCCAAACACGCTGAGATTGCAGGCATGAGCCACCATGCCCGGCCTGGTTTATTTAAAAAACACTTTGCTGCTCTTTTTTTAAAACATTAATTTTTTGTATGCACGCTTTATTTTACCTGACGCTTCTCTAAATTTCTTTAGCCCATCTCTTACCCAACTAGTCATATGGGAATTGGCTCTTTAAGGAGTTAAATATTTAATATTAACCTCTAGGTAGTACAGAGCAGCCCAATGTGTTTCACTTTTGTATTATACTTTCATTAGCACTGAGTTTTCTATATCAGCTTTTCTAGAATTTTTGTTTCAAAATTGTATTATTCTAATTTATTTCCAATTTTCTCTTCTAAATGTTTGTCCATTCCCTACTCCCTACCCCAAGGCACATGTACTGTCTTTTATCCTTTTATTCATATGTGCCCATAAATTCTAAACTCAAAGATTTCTGGTTCTCTCTTTTATATATGGCATTTTTCTGCTTCTTCTCTGTTCAATATATTTTTGCAGTTTATTCGGTTTTCTTCAGTGTTTGAGGTTCTGTAGTGTGTCATTTCATTTCACATATCGGAGCAATTCCTACCATTCTTAGATGGAGTCTCTTACATGATTTTTTAATGAGTAAAGTGCAATATTGAGCAACATTGAAGATTTTATTTCTTAATCTAAAACATAATATTTATTTAATAATGAGATGGAAATACAGGTTTTGCACAAGGGAGAAAGGTGTTTCTCTAAATATTATACCTGTGACCAAAAGCTGCAAGTGCTACTACCACTGTTTTGTGACCCCTGAATGATTTCTGCTTTCTTTATATTAGTGCTTACTCTAATAGTAATTGTACTCCCAAAAAGATCACAAAGTCCCCAATTGCTAGCTTTATAAATACATTGATGAGTACCTTGTTTGATGAGATAAAAGCTTCAGTAAGTGATATCCCCACCTGTGAATAATTTCAAAATATTGTTTGTCTAATATGTTGTTGTCAGTGACAACTGAACAAGAACTTTTAGAAGCAGTTGGCTGTCCATTAATGGCAGATTTCAAGGCTATGCAAATTGTGCCAGTTCAGCCCTGCATTTTTCTATATTATCATATCAATTGAGTCAGTTCAGAGTAGACAAAGCAAGGTTATGGGAACCACCTAGAGCATCATGCACCATTTAACATCAATGCAGCATACATGAACATCTGCAACTTCAATCTTATTAACAGAGGATAGAATGGAAGGCAGTAAACAGCTTTCTTCATCACTTAATTGCAAAATAGTATTTCCTAACGTTTGCATTGTTTATCAACAGGAACTTCATCAATAATTGTATAATTATGGTTGCCTAGATCACAGTGCCCTCATGCATCTTGTCACTTATAGAGTGGACTGAATTTAATCTGAATTTGAACACATGATACAAGGATAATAACATAACTTCCTTGAAATATGAGTTGTTGCATAGTACAAAAATTTTGTGTAGTAGGAGAATGGCAAGTTTTGATTCTTCAGTCACTTTGGGAATTAACACAGGGAAAAGAAAGACTGAAAGGCAGTGAAGGATAAGGGGAAGGCACTAGTTAGATTCAAACATAGACCCATTGAACATGAGAGTAGGTTATGTTCCTTAGAAGTAATCATGAGTAATTCAGTGTTTGCTTTAGGCCCAAATTGAGCTGAATTAAAACAGGATTATTATGCTTAGGTCTTCCCTTCAGTCTCTGTACTTAGAGAGAAAATGACAGAAAACTACAAATATAGTGAGGAAAAAAGCTATGGTGGCCAAAGATAAAAATACCAAATGCTGAGGAAAGCCTTGACATAGCTGCTCAGCCTTCACTGTCGTTGCTTTTGAAGCTTGATAATGCCACTACTCCTAACTAGCAAATGTTAGTATTACAGTAAGCAGTCAAGTACAGTCTTCAGGCTATATAGAGCAGTTTCACAGTGCAAAATATTGAAGAGAAAAATGAACACAGTTACTGGTGTGGTCAGTGGGAGTTGCCTCACAAGAGAGCAGGAAAAGGAAAATGTGAAAAACAGTAGGTGCATTTAAAGCATGTAAGACAAGGGCTGGCTAGTCTGAAAAGTTTGTCTGTTTTAATCATGAAAATCTCACTATTTTATGTAAATCCATTTTATATTTAGGAAAAATATAAGGCCTGTTCATGAAATTACACTTAAAATATTTGCTATTAGAGTCTCCTCCTCACCCCAAATTAAAAGGTATTACATTGTATATTGAGTGAGCTTCATTTGTACTCAACTCTTCCCAATTGATAAACATAGTCATTTCCTTAANAAAAAAAAAAAAAAAAAAACTCTAAATTTAGAATGTTTCCTCTCTCTAATTAATCTGTATTTATGCCTTTAATAATTATCTGTTCATTTTCTAGCAGCAAATATTTGTTCTCAGAATAAATTGTACAAGGAAGAAAAAAAAAGATAGCTACCCACAGTGTAGTATCCACAGATGAGGTAGAGTTGTGTGGTTCTTGAGTATAATAGACATAACAAAAGCTTTCTTAATATGATAATCTATTAATTTTCCCATTTGGGGGATGCTAAGAACTGGTTTATCAGAGGTAATAGTTTGACCTATAGTTATTTATGTTAAAAGATTTTTTAAAGGTAATTACATCCTCTACTATAAACTTGAAAAAGTTGTTCTAACTCTGTGCAGAATGAGAGGGGAGATATTACTATATACATATATATAAGCATATATGCCTCTTACCTGAATACCTCAGGGAGCATACTTTTCTGAACTGGGGCTTTGCAATAAATGTGTGTACTACTAACTCTGACACATGTATAGTTCTCCTTTAAAGAACTTGTATGCAGACATTATTCAGGAACGTCTTCTAAGAGCTATTTATCAAAACTGCTATGATAGTAACTTTGTCCTAATGAGTTTCAGTCTCTGTTTAGGGAGTAATCGATAAACTACAAATTAATGTTCCATAATTCACATTATAATGCACATATAATTATTTTGAGATGAGGCAAATCCTATGCATTTAATTCACAGCCGTAATTAAGTAAGCTCATTTGATACTAATTAGATAAGCCTAAAAGGATCATAGGTTTGTATATTTAATTATCAAGGTACAATCAGCAACTAATTTCTTGAAAAGCTTTCCTATCTTGAGTTCAACACTGATCTCAGCCCACAGATACAATTTATCTTCTTGCATCTTCAATAGATTTAAATGGATTGTGAACTGGTAAGTTAGCTTCTTTGTTTTATATATATATATATATATATATATGTGTGTGTGTGTGTGTGTGTGTGTGTGTGTGTGTGTACTTGGTAAGTTAGCTTCTTTGTTAAAAATAAAAGAAGTTATAAAATAGCTTCTTTGTTATATATATGCACACACACATATGTATGTATATATGTATGTATCTTGCCATGTGAAAAAACAGGCTTAAGAATACAGAAATTCTATAATCTGACAAAACTATCCTTAAGAAGTGAAGGAGAAATTAAGACATTTCCAGATAAAATATAAAGAAGTTTATTGCTAATAGACCTCTCCTACAACATGAGGTCACTGAATGTAGATTTCAGAAGAGCTCTGTATATGCAGAATTAATTCTCATTAGCCAATCTGAGCAGGCTCTGGCATACCACTGACAGTTAAAAGAGATAGATAACTGATATGAGCAACCACATGAATGAATCACAAAAACATTATGCTAAAAAAAGGTGCTGAGGTAAGAAGCCAGATATAAAAGAACATATACTGTAGGATTACATTTATTTGAATTTAGAACAGGCAATATTAATTTACAGTGATAGAAATCAGAACAGTAGCTTTTTGGTTTTTGTTTTATTGAGAATTTGGCTATGAAGGGATATGAAGGAACTTTCTTTCTATCTTTCTTTCTTTCTTTCTTTTTGAGACAGAGTCTCAGTCTTGTCACCCAGGCTGGAGTGCAATAGCACAATCTCAGCTCACTGCAACCTCCGCCTCCTGGGTTCCAGCAATTCTTCTGCCTCAACCTCCCAAGTAGCTGGGATTACAGGTGCCCACCACCACACCCGGGTAATTTTTTTTTTTTTTAATTTTTAATGGAGACAAGGTTTCACCATGTTGGCCAGGCTGGTCTCAAACTTGTGACTTCAGGTAATTTGCCCACCTCAGCCTCCCAAAGTGCTGGGATTACAGGCATGAGCACTGTGCCAAGCCAGGAACTTTCTTAGATGAAAATATTCATAGCAGCATTGCCCAATAGTACTTTCTACAGAACTATCAACATAGCAATTGTGTTTCAGTCTCTGCTTAGGAAAAATAAAAAACCAAACAGCAATTTAAAGATAGGCACAGTGGCTCACACCTGTAATCCCAGCACTTTGGGTGGCCAAGGCAGGCAGATCACTTGAGGTCAGGAGTTCGAGACGGCCTGGCCAACATGGTGAAACCCCGTCTCTACTAAAAATACAAAAATTAGCCAGCCATAGTGGTGGACACCTGTAATCCCAGGTACTTGGGAGGCTGAGGGAGGGGAATTGCTTGACCCCAGGAGGCAGAGGTTACAGTGAGCTGAGATCACGCCACTGCACTCCAGTGGAGGCAATAGAGTGAAATTTGGTCTAAAAAAAAACAAGCCTAGCAGTAAGATGGAACCTGGTATGCTAGTATATATTTAACAGTCAGCTCATAGCAAACCAAGCCCTAGTTTGTTTTTAAATTTCCATGATGTAAATACTCCCACCATGACTCACCATGTCAGACTACCAAGATGAAGGCATTGAATGGTGAAATAGGAAGAGAAATGTGCAATCAACTCATAAGCTGGTGTGAACCCAGTTTCTGAACTGCTACCAATCACTATCATCGAGGGCCTGAATTTTCTTGGTTTTAGTTTAGTTCCTCAGATTAACCAATCTTTCCCAGAGCTGTGTCTTTGCCCAGAGACTTTATTGAACCTCGGGTATGTCTGGCTAGGCTCAACTTTAGATCCTTTAACAGAAGGAAGAACATGACGGCTGGGTGCGGTGGCTCACACCTGTAATCCTAGCATTTTAGGAGGCCAAGGTAGGCAGATGACTTGAGGTCAGGAGTCTGAGACCAGCATGGCCAACATGATGAAACACTGTCTCTACTAAAAATACAAAAATTAGTTGGTCATGGTGGCGGGCGCCTGTACTCCCAGCTACTTGGGAGGGTAAGACAGGAGAATTGCTTGAACCCAGGAGGCAGAGATTGTAGTGAGCCGAAGTCTTGCCACTGCACTCCAGCCTGGGTGACAGTGCAAGACTCCGTCTCAAAAAAAACAGAGAGAGAATAACATTAACATGAGTATGATCCTTGAACTATTTCTGCAACTTTTTTTTCCCTGATGCCACAGCTTCTATTTGTAAAGAATGATGAGTACAACCAAGCTTTAAAATCAGTGTACTTGAGAGGTTTTTTTGTTTGTTTGTTTGTTTGTTTTTACAGGTAATTAACCATACGTTACACATTTTAATCTGCTTTTAAGTGCAAGAGAGATTGGCAAATGACTCAATAAAGAAAAGAGTTCTGCATAAATTGGATAAAATGGTTGTTTACTGGTTTTTATTGCTGTGTAGGCAAGGAATCAGTGACTCCAGTTTACTTTATTGGACGATAAATAGTACTCAGAACTTTCATCAGTGTTTGATTGTCAGGGTGCCCATTGAAATTGACTTGATATTTTAGGGAACTTTAATTTTATTGTATAGTATACAATGTTTAAAAAAAATTCATCTTTCAGTATAAACCTATGACATTGCCTTGTGGCATTATCATTCCTGAAATGGTTTCTTGCTCTAAGATTTTTTCTATGCCGTAAAGAAAAAAGGAACATTTGGTTCCTTCATATCTAATACAGTTTTTCCTTTGTAAATTCTAAATATTTTCCATTGCCACCATCAACAATTCAAATAATAATCTTACTGATGAAAAGTCCATGATTAGAAATAGCTCCTTCTTCAAAAATAAAGAACTTTGTATATACACATCCATTTTGAAACTCTTGACCATTGTGCTCAGAAGGAGATATGTGATTTTAAGAAGGATCACATTTAGAATACCAATAACATCCTACTATTGTAATGTTTAGGACCAGACCGCTAAAAAGAAAGCAATTGATGTTTGGTCTTTCAGTATTTTCTATAACTATGATGCCTTGGTTCAAATTATCTAATAAATGCTTCTTCCTATTCTCCCAGCCCTAAGAGTCCATGATCTCTTTATAAAGAAGAATCATATGCATACAGATATGACTTGAATTTATATAGCATCCTCATGAGGTGAATCCCACCTGCGCATCATTAGGATTCATTTGATTGCCCTGGTTTGATCCAATTCACAAATATTGGTAAAATGATCAGATGGAGGAGGATGGTGGCTGCTGTCTGCTCTAGACATTTTGTTCTGGAATCTCTGCAACCCAGGAGGGGCCAGTTGAGCCAACCCATTCCACCCTTTGGCAGCCATTGTCCCAGTTTCCCCCAGGGCCCATGGGGCTTCCTCTCACAGCAGCTGTGAATGGCACAGTGATCTTCTCACAGCATCTAGATGGCACATCCTTGCTGCTAGGGCCTTGTCCCTGCTATTTATTCTTGTATTTATGTCTTAATCTCTTCAACTGACTGCATCCTTCAAAGGTAGGGGGAAGGTCTGTGGGAAGGTACAGGCTTCTCTTGGTGTCTGTTGGGCAATAGGGCAGGAAGTGTGAGGACTGTAGCTTTTGCTGGTGCTCCCTCCTTCCTCCCAGAGGCAGCATAGGAGAGAGAGCAGTAATTGAGTCTGAGATTTAAGCATGGGATCCCAGCTCATCGGTTCCTGGTTCTGTGTCCTTGGACAAACGACCTAGCCTTTCTGAGCCTCCTATTCCTCATCTGACAAAAATGGGAATGATACCTACTTCACAGGGTTGACATGAGGATTACATGGGATATTATAGATGAAAACTTCTTGCACAAGGCCAGAACCAGTAGGTACTCAATAAATGTTAGTTTCCTTCTAAGTAAGTAAATAAATAAATAATCATACTCAATAAATGTTAGTTTCCTTCTAAGTAAGTAAATAAATAAATAATCAGTGTTAATTCAAAGTCCCAACATGAGAGCTTTCTATGTTTTGGGTTTTGTTTTGATTTTAGAGACAGGGTCTCATTCTTTCATGTAGGCTAGAGTTCAGTGGTACAATCACAGCTCACTGCATCCTCAAATTCCTGGACCCAAGGGATCCTCCCACCTCAGCCTCCTGAGTAGCTGGAACTATGGACATATGGCACCATACCCAGCTAATTTTTTTTTTTAATCTGAAAACTACCTCTGTGGACAATTTTTTAATTTTTTTTGTAGAAATGGGGGTCATGCTTTGTTGCCCAGGTTGGTCTTGAACTCCTGGCCTCAAGTGTTCCTCCCACCTTGGCTTCTCGGTGATCCTCCTACCTTGGCTGAGACAACAGGTGTGAGCCACTGCACCCAGTCAGCCTTCTGTCTTTAAACAGGATCTGAATCTAGATTTATCAACTCATAAACATGTCCTCCATTTTAAATGATGGAATAATGGAAAGTGAAAGCACCAATCAAATCATATTTTCATTATTTCCAGAATGTGTTCAGCACAGTTAGGTCTGGAAAGGTTTTTGGGAAAGGTTGTGCAAGGTTGAATTTATTCACTATTGAGTAAATGGTGAATAAATTCACACTACCTGCTAAATTTCAAGCAATTGTATGATTTACTTTTATACAAGCATCTGAAATGCTAGATTATTAAATCCCAAAGGCAGGATTGTTGCCAGCTAGAAACAAGTTTACTTGCTTATGTGGTTTACTAAACTAAGAGAAATACAGTACAGTTATGTATTACTTAAGATCAGTCAGCAAATATATAGTGAGTTCATATTATACTAGATTCTGGGAGAGAATCAAATGTAAAACATACGCCAGTCTCAAGGAACTTAAAATCTAGTAGGAATAATCATTACATTCAGCAATAAATGTTAATTGAGCACCTACTCTATACTAGATACAGTACTAGGAGCTGAGAATAAGATTAAGTCATAATTCCTACCCATAAAGAGCTCATAGTTTAGTTGAGAAGATATTTGTATATAAGTAATTATAACTATGATAGATACTTTCCTGGAAAAATGTGAAGGTTATAAGGGATGGCATTAAAGAGAGTAATCAGTTCTGCCTGGAGGTCAAGGACTATAGCCAAGAAAACATGCCTTATCTGGGATTTGGAACTGAGAGTGAAAAACAATTTGAAATGTAAACATGTTATATACACAAGAATAAAAGACAATGGCACATTTAGGAAATCATGAATATGACTAAATAGCAGCTGTTTGACTATAGTTACTCTTTTGGTCAGGAAAGTTTGAAGAATAGGCTGGATTCATATCCTAAAGTTAAGAATTCATTCAATAGAGAACCACTGAAGAGTTTTTAATGGTAATAACATCAGATTTGTGGTCATGAAAAATTACTCCATTTATTCAACATATATTTATTGAGCCCCTATAATGTACCAGGCATATATTCCACATATATTTATTGAGCTCGTATAATGTACCAGGTGTAGTTCTGGATGCTAGGGATCATCAGAAAAAAATTTGCCTTTTCTATAGCCCCTCTTACGTAGGCAGCCAAGTTTTGTGCCCTGAACCCTAGCTCCTTTCCTGTGCTCAGCTGAGTGAATCAGGATTAGGAACCTGACCAAAGGTAGACAGTCCATAGATGGTCAGTGAGCTATGAGCTAAAGCAGCAGAGGAAACCAGTTTTTTGTTTGTTTTTGAGATAGGATCTCCCTCTGTCACCCAAGCTGGAATGCAGTGGTACTATCATAGCTTAGTACAGCCCCAACCCTCTGGGCTACAGCAATTCACCCACCTTAGCTAGCTTCCCAAGTAACTGGGACTACTGGCATGCACCACCATGCATGGCTGACTTTGTACTTTTTTTAGAGATAACCTGTCGTGCAGGCTGATCTCGAACTCCTGGATTCAAGCAATTCTCCTATCTCAGCCTCCCAAAGCTCTGGGATTACAGGCATGAGCCACCATGAGTGGCTGGAAACCAGTTCTTCAGATAAGACAGTGCAGCAGATAACATTTAAAGAAGTAGAGAGAGATCAAGTTGAAATGAACAGCTTTATAGAAAGATTAAAGTGATATGCTTCATTTAGTGAACCTATTAAAGATAACAGAAACCTCCTTAATTCATATTTTATATATATCTGTATATATATAGAAAGAGTCAGGTTCAGTGTCAATTCACATTTATATATAATATATATGTAAATATATATATATATATGTAAATATGTATAAAAATATATATGTAAATATATATACATATATATTTACATATATATGTATGTATGTGTATATATATATACATATATATAGGCCCATAACTATATACAGGCCCATACCTATAATCCCAGTACTTCAGGAAGCCAAGGCAGGAGGATCACTTGAGCCTAGGAGTTTGAAACCAGCCTAGGCAATATAGGGAGGCCCCATCTCTATAAAAAAAATAAAAATAAATTAGTTGAGCATGGTGGCGCATACCTATGGTCCCAGCTACTTGGGAGGCTAAGGCGGGAAGGTCACTTCAGCCGGAGCTCAAGGCTACAGTGAGCTGTGATGGCACCACAGCTCCAGCCTGGGTGACAGAGGTCCTGTCTCTAAACATTTTTTGAATGCACTCACACACACTAAACAAAGGGGAAATAAGGTTTTAGAGCAGTAATTCCATCTACTATTGTTTCCTTGGTCATTTTTCCATGGAAAACTATTTTCATATTCAAAGTCAACACTCATTCTCTTATCTGTTTACATTCAGAACTGAATTGAACTGGAATTAACTTGAAACATTTGTAGAGAATTAGATGAAAACATGAACAAACTAAGAAATTTTACCACAAACAATGACGTAGAGGCAGGTAGTCTGCAAAGTCAGAACCATGCCTTCAGAAGCAGCAATTTTAAGTGAGACCTGAATCTCCTGTACTCAAAAGTCTTGTATTAGTCAGAATTCTCTAGAGGGATAGAGCTAATAGGATAGATGTATATCTATATATAGGGGAGTTTATTAAGTAGTATTAACTCACATGATCACAGGGTCCCTCAATAGGCCATCTGTAAGCTAGGAGCAAGGAAGCCAGTCTGAGTCTCAAAGCTAAAGAACTTGGAGTCCAATGTTCGAGAGCAGGAAGAATCCAACATGAGAGAAAGATGTAGTCTGGGAGGCTAAGCAATTCTGGCCTTTTCATGTTTTTCTGCCTGCTTTATATTTGCTGGTAGCTGATTAGATGGTGTCCATTCAGATTAAGGGTGGGTCTGCCTTCCCCAGCCTACTGACTCAAATGTTAATCTCCTTTGGCACACCCTCACTCACACACCCAGAATCAATACTTTGCATCCTTCAATTCAATCAAGTTGACAGTATTAACCATCACAAGTCTCATTTCAAGATTAATAATATCCTTGTCTATTTAATCATAAAAAAGGCTTAGAATCTTATATGCCAACTTTTATTCCAAGTAATTTATATGTATTAACTAATTTACTGCTCACAAAAATCCTATAAGTACTATTATTGTTCCTTTTTTCTTTCTGAGACAATGTCTGGCTATGTTGCCCAGGCTGGAGTATACGATCTTGGCTCACTGCAGTTTCCACCTCCCAGACTCAAACCATCCTCCCACCTCAGCCTCCCGAGTACTTAGGTAGGACTTCAGGAATGCACCACCACACCCAGCTAATTTTTTTGTATTTTTGGTAGAGATGGGGTTTCACTATTCTGCCCAGGCTGGTCTCAAACTTGTTAGCTCACATCTGCCCATCTCAGCCTCCCAAAATGCTGGGATTACAGACATGAGCCACCGTGCCTAGATTCCTATTTTAAATATAAGAAAATTGGCCTAGCACAGTGGCTCATGCCTGTAATGTCAACACTTTGGGAGGCCGAGGTGAGAGGATTACTTGAGACTAGCCTGGGCAACATGGCAAAAACCCATCTGTACAAAAATTTAGCTGGGCATGGTGGCATGCACCTGTAATCCCAGCTACCCAGAGGCAGAGGTGGAAGGATCACTTGAGCCAGGGAAGTTAGGGCTGCAGTGAGCCAAGATCACACCACTGCATTCCAGCCAGGGTGACAAAGTGAGACCCTGTCTCAAAAAAAAAAAAAAAAGAAAAAGAATTTAATTTGATTACCAGATTGTAAATGGTGAATCTGGAATGTGAACCCAAGCAGTCTGACTCATACTGTTATCTACAATGTTATACTGCCTCTACTCTATATGGAGAATTTATCAATTTAATTTAGTCTAATTTGGCTATCAGTACCAGGCTTAAGGGAATTTAAATGTCAATTAACTGCTGTATAATGATGAATCAAAATCTATTTATTCTATGATAACCTTTTTTCAGAAAAATAGTAGCAACATTACTTGAATGACAACTTTGGGATCACGTTTTACTACTTTCTCTTTCATTCGTTTTGTTTCAAATTCCTGCCTTTGCCATGGAACCCTAGGCAGTTGACAAACTGTGAGCCTCAGTGTCATCATTTATAAAATAAGGTTAGTAATAACTTACTCATGTAAGAAATAGACGAGGTAAAGTATATAAAGCCTATGGTGCAGTGCTTTTTCACTCAGATAACTGCCGATTCATTCCATTGCCTGATATATCAAATCCAAACTTTTGCCTGGCTTTCAAAGCCTCCCTAGAAATGGATCTAGATCCCACCCATCTTGATTTATTTCTTGCCTTACTTGAGATATAAACTTTCTTCTGCCTCTATTCTTTTTGGGACATACACACCTTTCTTTTCCTCTCTTCTTCATTATCCACATCTTTAAGACCTACTTTAAGTTCAGTCTTCTCTGTGAAAGCATCTCCAGTTAAATTTATATTGTTCCTTCCCTTCTTTGAACTCCTGTTGCAATTATAATAGATATTACATTGTGTGATATTTCACCAATTCTTTGATGTATGCTAGGTTTCTCTTTCCATCTAGATTCTAAACTCCTTGAAAAGACAGATCATGTCTTAATATTTTTCCTGTATCTCCCCCAGAGGATCTAGCAGAGTATCATAACTATTGTTCTGTGAGATCTAATGAGCTCTTAGCTATTGTTCAACAAATGCTTGTTACCTGATTGAAGAAAATAAGCTCCTAAAAATACCTTATAATATTATATTGGGCTTTATATTGACAGAGTGTTTTTATAACACTGTTAATACTTAATCCATATAATAGTCATAGTAAATAGAACAGGTATTATCTTCATTTTTAGGTAATAACACTGAGTTTAAATTACATTGTGGTTTGCCCAAGGATTCTTGGTAAGTAGCATTATTGACCCCACCCTAACCCCTGCCATTCCAGTCCACTGTCTATCAAGCTGCCAAAATAATTTTTTTTTCTTTTGAGACAGGGTGTTGCTCTGCCATTCAGGCTGGAGTGCAGTGGCACAATCATAGCTCACTGCAGCCTCAACTACCTGGGCTCAAGCAGTCCTCCCACCTCAGCCTACCTATAAGTATGCACCACCACACCCAGCTAATTTTTCTATTTTTTGTAGCGATGGAGTTTCGCCATGTCACCCAGGCTGGTCTCAAACTCCGGGGCTCAAGCAGTCCTCCTGCCTCAGCCTCCCAAAGTGCTGGGATTACAGACAGGAGCCACTGTGCCCAGCAATATTTTCAAATCAAAGCTGGGATAGCATCACTCCCTTATTTAAAACCTTCCAACAGTTTTCCATTTTACGTAGAATGAAATCCTGCAAAACCCCCACATTCACTATACTCTAGGTACAGTGGCCTTCTTTACCTTCAGCAGTCTTAGTTTACTAAGCTTGTTGCTAGTCTGGGGTCTCTGTGCTTAAATGTTCTACCCCTGAAACTTCACATGGCTTTCTCCTTCTTGCCCTTGAAATCTCAACTCAAATATCACCTCCTCAGTGAGGAAGTAACACCTATCTAAATTAACTCTCCTCCCTTATCACACTTCATCATATCATCCTGTAGTATTTTCTCTATGGCACCTATTAATATCTTAATTTAGGCCAAGGATGGTGGCTCATGCTTGTAATCCCAGCACTTTTGGAGGCTGAGGTGGGTGAATCATTTGAGCTCACAAGTTCAAGGCCAGCCTCGCCAACATGATGAAACCCCATCTCTACTAAAAGTACAGTACAAAAAATTAGCTGGGTGTGGTGATGCACACCTGTAATCCCAGCTCTTCAGGAGGCTGAGGCACAAGAATCACTTGAATCCAGGAGGCAGAGATTGAAGTGAGTCACGATTGCACCACTGTACAACATAGCAAGATTCTATCTCAAAAACAAAAAAAATATCAAATTAGCTTGTTTGTATATTTGTTACTTGTATATTGTCTATCCCCACTAGAATGCTGGCCTCATAAAAGCATGGATTTTGTCCTCTTCAGATCTGTATTCCCAGTCCCTAATAAAGTACCTGACACATGGTAGACTCTTAATAAATATTAAATAAAATAGCTAAGCCAAAACTAGACTAAACCTATGGCTTTTTTGCTCCTAATCTAGTGTACTTTCTGTGAACATTTCAGTTTTCCTACTTTTTGTGAAAGCACTTTTAGCTTGGGAACTACAGTAAGAGCTGATGCTCAGAATAGTGACATTAAGATGTGCTGTAGGATTCTCTATTATCAAAGAAAAATTTTATTCAGTTCAATAAAGTAAACTAATTAAAGCAGGGTTGTCATGGCATATTATTATATTAATATATTTAGAAAGATTTCCAACTAAAAAGACTTTCTGCTTTTTCTTTAGTTAACTAGAAAATTAAATTAACTCAGAGCTCTTTATTCCCCAAAAGTCCTTGTTAATTAGGATTGTTCTATAAATCTCTATTATTAGCAGAGTTTGTCATCTGTTTTATTGCCCTGTTTATTAGGGCAGTCTGAGCAGGGTGTCTTTGCTCATATCCTGATACATGTGTCCTAGTGAAAAGAAAAGCATTTCTGGATTCTTATTTTTTTCCTATTCCTTGATGTAGACATATTTCATGCTGTTAGTATGACAATTTAGTTTCCTTCTATCAGTTCCCTATATAAAGTTGGGGTGATATTATTGACCTGGCTATTAAGCAAAATAATTAAATTTAAGATCAGTTTAAAAGTATTAATGCCTTGTGACATTGTTTACAATAATAGAAGACTCAAAATAGCCTAAGAGTTCATTAGTAAAGGATTGGATAAATAATTTGTAGTATATCCATATAGTGGACTATCATGTAGCAATAAAAAAATAATGAGGACATTCTCTGTTTACCAATATGGCAAGATATATAAAATTAAAAATATTGTCCAGAGTAGCCTAGATAGTATGATACCTTTTTTGTGCAGGTGAGAGGAGAAAAAAAAATAAGAATGTAGTTTATTGTATCTGCATAGAAAAATTCTGGAAGGATATATAAGAAAACAATAACAGTGATAACCAGATTTGGAAGAAGGAACAGAAACCAGCTGAATGGGAGAGATGGGGAGAGGGAGATTTTATAGAATAGCTTTTCATATGTTTTATATTTTTGAATCATATGAATGCATTATCTACTCAAAAAGTTAAATTAAAAACAAGCACAACTAAAAGTAACACGTGGCTAGGTGTGGTGGCTCATGCCTGTAATCCCAGCACTTTGGGGAGGGCAAGGCAGGCAGATCACTTGAAGTCAGGAGTTTGAGACCAGCCTGGCCAACATGGTAAAACCCCGTGTATACTAAAAAATACAAAAATTAGCCAGGCATGGTGGTACGCACCTGTAAGTCCCAGCTACTTGGGAGGCTGAGGAAGGATAACCACTTGAACCTGGGAGGCAAAGGCTGCAGCGAGCCAAGATCGCACCACTGAACTCCAGCCTGGGCAACAGAATAAAACTCCATCTCAGAAAAAAAGTAATATATGATTCTGGACTGAATTATGTACCAGATGAAAAATATTGCTATAAAATACATTAAGGCAATTAACAAAATTGGACTATGGACTGTAGATTAGGTTAAAATGTTGTTTGCTGTGGTTTTCAACCATAACCTAGCTAACAGAATACCCTCACTCTTAGGAAATACACATTCAAGTATTAAGGGTGAAAGGCATAATATATGCCCCCGATGCTCAAAAAGTTTGAAAGAATAAATAATGTTATATATATGGGAGGAATGATAAAGCCATGTGGCAAAATGTTAAAATATGGTAAATCTGGATAAATGTTGTATAGAAGTTGTCTGTATTTTTCTGGGAACTTTTCTGTTAATATAAAATTATTTCCAAATAGTTTAAAAAAACAAGCAAACAACAAAAATATTTTAATACTATGGAGATTACCTTATTATAAGCAATGGCTAAGTCACAGGAGCCTCTTATAAGAATGTGAAGTATTCTGGTTTTTACATAGTCATACTTTTCACTTTCTGGATAAGTTTTTACCATCACTTTTCTGTTTATTCCATGCCTATTGATGCTGGGTCAGAGGCAGTAGCAGAGGTAGTAACTGCGTTTTACCTTGAGGTTGAAAAACACCAGGCCAAGTGTGGTGACTCATGCCTGGTGTTTAGGAGGTTGAGGCAGGAGCATGACTTGAAGACAAGAGCTCAAGACCAGCCTGGACAACAAAGCGAGACCCCATCTCTACAAAAAATTAGCCAGGCATGTTGGCATGTGCGTGTAGTCCTAGCTGCTCAGGAGGCTGAGGCAGGTGGATCCTCTTAGCCCAGGAGTTCAAGGCTACAGTGAGGCATGATCACACCACTGCACTCCAGCCTGGGAGGCAGAGCAAGACCCTAGCGAGAGAGAGAGAGAGAGAGAAGAGAAGAAAGGAAAGGAAAGGAAAGAAGGAAGGGAAGGAAGGAAGGAAGGTAGGAAAAGGAAGAGAGAGAGGAAAAAAAAGCAAAACACCTGCCTACCTGCCTTTCAACCTGCTGGATCATCTTTTCTTTAAGAATGTTGGATATTGGCCCCCACTCTCTTCTGGCTTGTAGGGCTTCTGCATAGCAATCTGCTGTTAGTCTGATGGGCTTCGCTTTGTGGGTAACCCGATCTTTCTCCCTGGCTGCCCTTAACATTTTTTTTCTTCATTTCAACCTTGGTGAATCTGAAGATTATGTGTCTTGGGCTTGCCCTTCTTGAGGAGTCTCTTTGTGGTGTTCTCTGTATTTCCTGAATTTGAATGTTGGCCTGTCTTGCTTCAAATTGGGGAAGTTCTCCTGGATAATATCCTGAAAAGTGCTTTCCAACTTGGTTCCATTCTCCCCATCACTTTCAGGTATAACAATCAAATGTAGGTTTGATTTTTTTCACATAGTCCCATATTTCTTGGAGGCTTTGTTCATTCCTTTTCATTTTTTTTTTCTCTAGTCTTGTCTTCATGCTTTATTTCATTAAGTTGATCTTCAATCTCTGATATCCTTTTTTCTGCTTGATCGATTCAGTTATTGATACTTGTGTATGCCTTACAAAGTGCTTGTGCTGTGTTTTTCACCTCCATCAGGTCATTTATGTTCTTCTCTAAACTGATTATTCTAGTTAGCAATTCCTCTAACCTTTTCTCAAGGTTCTTGAAAAAAAGCTTCCTTGTATTGGGTTAGAGCATGCTCCTTTAGCTTGGAGGAGTTTGTTATTACCCACCTTCTGAAGCCTACTTTTGCCAATTCATCAAACTCATTCTTCGTCCAGTTTTGTCCCCTTGCTGGCAAGGAGTTGTGATCCGTTGGAGGAGAAGAGGCATTCCAGTTTTTGGAATTTTCAGCCTCTTTGAGCTGGTTTTTCTTCATCTTCATGGATTTATCTAACTTTAGTCATTGATGCTGGTGACCTTCAGATGGGGTTTTTGTGTGGACATCCTTTTTATTGATGTTGATGCTATTCCTTTCTGATTGCTTGTTTTCCTTCTAATAGTCAGCCCCCTCTGCTGCAGATCTGCTGGAGTTTGCTGGAGGTCCACCCCAGACTCTGTTTGCCTGGGTATCACCAGCAGAGCCTGCAGAACAGCAAAGATTGCTGCCTTTTCCTTCCTCTGGAAGCTTCGTCCCAGAGGGGCACCTGCCAGATGCCAGTGGGAGCTCTCCTGTATGAGATGTCTGTCGACCCCTGCTGGGAGGTACTCCCAGTCAGGAAGCATGGGGGTCAGGGACCCACTTGGGGAAGCAGTCTGTCCCTTAGCAGAGCTTGAGCTCTGGGAGATGCACTGCTCTCTTCAGAGCTGACAGGCAGGAATATTTAAGTCTGCTGAAGCTGTGCCCACAGCCGACCTTTCACCCAGGTGCTCTGTCCCAGGGAGATGGGAGTTTTATGTATGAGCCCCTGACTAGGGTTGCTGCCTTTCTTTCAGAGATGCCCTACCCAGAGAGGAGGAATCTAGAGAGGCAGCCTGACCACAGTGGCTTTGCTGAGCTGTGGTGGGTTCCGCCTAGTTCCAACTTCCCGGTGGCTTTGTTTACACTGTGAAGGGAAAACTTCCTACTCAAGCCTCAGTAATGGTGGATGCCCCTTTCCCCACTAAGCTCAAGCACCCCAGGTCAACATCAGACTGCTGTGCTGGCGACGAGAATTTCAAGCCAGTGGATCTTAGCTTGCTGGGCTCCATGGGGGTAGGATCCGCTGAGCTAGACCACTTGGCTCCCTGGCTTCGGCGCCCTTTCCAGGGGAGTGAACGGTTCTGTCTCACTGGCATTCCAGGCCCTACTGGGATATGAAAAAAAAACGCCTGCGGCTAGTTTGGTATCTGTCCAAACCGCTATCCAGTTTTGTGCTTGAAACCCAGGGCCCTGCTGGCGTAGGCACCCAAAGGAATCTCCTGGTCTGCAGGCTGCGAAGACCATGGGAAAAGCATGGTACCTGGGCTGGAGTGTATGGTTCATCACGGCATAGTCCTTCACAGCTTCTCTTGGCTGGGATAGGGAGTTCCCCAATCCCTTGTACTTCCCAGGTGATGCAATGCCCACTCCCCCCCGCTTTGGCTAGCCCTCTGTGGGCTGTACCCACTGTCTAACCAGTCCCACTGAGATGAGCCAGGTACCTCAGTTGGAAATGCAGAAATTACCCACCTTCTGCATTGATCTCACTGGGAGCTGCAGACCGGAGCTGTTCCTATTCAGCCTTCTTGCCAGCCACCTGTGATTGTTTTTAATAGCTTTGTAAACCAGCTTCAGTCATTTGAAAATCGGAACATACTAAAAATGTAATAAAACATAAATATTCTTAAATATTTTTTAATCTTTCTTGCATAATGAAGAGCATATTTCGAGATCTTGCAGATTTTTTAGTGTCATTATTATTATTATTATTTTTTTTTTTTTTTTTTGAGACGGAGTTTCACTCTTGTTACCCAGGCTGGAGTGCAATGGCGCGATCTCGGCTCACCGCAACCTCTGCCTCCTGGGTTCAGGCAATTCTCCTGCCTCACCTCCTGAGTAGCTGGGATTACAGGCACGTGCCACCATGCCCAGCTAATTTTTTGTAGTTTTAGTAGAGACGGGGTTTCACCGTGTTGACCAGGATGGTCTCAATCTCTTGACCTTGTGATCCACCCGCCTCGGCCTCCCAAAGTGCTGGGATTACAGGCGTGAGCCACCGCGCCCGGCCCAGTGTCATTATTTTGAAAGGCATTCTTCTAGTTCTGTAGATAGTATATAATAATGAAAACTGAGTTTATGACACATCTTTTGCATATGTGATATATACTTACCTGTACTGATAATTATAAAAGGTAAAAAATAATTCCACTTTGTATTTCAGGAAATTGAACTTCATATGACAACTAAGGATAAAGTATCTCAATGATCGACATATATATGCAGAAAAAAGTATTATGAAACTGCATTTATTTAGAATTTTCAGCAATTTAGATCAAGAAATCGTGATTTTTTTTTTCCAAGACAAAGCCTCACTTTGTCACCCAGGCTGGAGTGCAGTGGCATGATCTTGGCTCACTGCAACCTCCACCTCCCGGGTTTAAGCAATTCTCCTGACTCATCCTCTAGAGTAGCTGGGATTTCAGGCATGCACCACTACACCCAGCTAATTTTTTTTTTTTTTTTTTTTGTATTTTTAGAAGAGACAGGGTTTCACCACGTTAGCCAGGCTGGTCTTGAACTCCTGATCTTGTGATCTGCCTGCCTCTGCCTCCTAAATTTCTGAGTTTACAGGCATGAGCCATCACGCCCAGCCAGAAGTCATGATTCTTAAGAATAAAATTCAAAATAATCTCTTCCATTGTCGATTAAGTTCTGTTCATAAATATTTATGCAGCAAAAAAATTGTTTTCAAATAAGGAGCTCAAGGAATTCTATGTAATTTTGGTTTACTTACCATTTATATATAATTATTTTCAAATCTATAAATCTAGTGATTAATTCTATTGCCTAAAATGTTTTATAGAATGTTATTACATAATATAAATGTATTATAAATAGTAATGGTGTCATTAACTTAGTTCATTTTACATATTTAGTACCTGTTTGGCTTTGGTTTATAGTTGTTCGTTCCCTGTATAGTGTAGCTTGTACTTGGAAGTAGTAAAAGCAGATTTCTTTATAACTATTTATAGTACAGACCTTTTCCTAAATCAGACTGCAGACCTTTCCCAATTATTTCTAATAAAGTCTACTTACTTCTTATTTATTTATTTATTTGCCTGTATAGTAGTATGTACTACATATACTCTCCAGAAAATGTAATCCTGGAAATTTGTCCTATAACTTCCAAGTAATCAAAACCTTGTCACCTGCCATGTAGGCCCTCATGTTACAAAATGTGGAATGTTTAGTTACGGAAAGTGTGTGGCCGGGCATGGTAGCTCACCCCTCTGATCCTAGCACTTTGGGAGGGTGAGGTAGGCAGATCACTTGAGGTCAGGAGTTTGAGACCAACCTGGCTAACATGGCAAAACCCTGCCTCTACTAAAAATGCAAAAGTTTGCCGGATGTGGTGGCATGTGACTATAATCCCAGGTACTCAGGAGGCTTAGCCATGAGAATTGCTTGAACCAGGAGGCAGAGGTTGCAGTGAGCTAAAATCATGCCACTGCACTCCAGCCTGGGCAACAGAATGAGACTCCATCTCAAAAAAAAAAAAAAAAAAAGAGAGAGTTTAAGCCAGGTGCAGTGGCTCATTCATGTAATCCTAACACTTTGTGAGACCAAGGCAGGCAAATTGCTTGAGCCCAGGAGTTTGAGACCAGCCTGAACAAAAAAATGAGACCATATCTCTACCCAAAAAAACAAAATCAAAAAATTAGCCAGCTGTGGTGCTGCATGTCTGTGGTCCCAACTACATGGAAGGCTGAGACAGGAGGATCCCTTGAGCCCAGGAGGGTGAGGCTGGGGTATATTACAATTACATAACTGCACTCCAGCCTGGATGACAGAGCAAGACCTGAAAAAAAAAAGATTTTTAAAAAGATCGACTAAATAAATATGTCCTCTTCTTGAATATCAGTATCTCCAGGAGAGTCTTTTTATTAACATATTTATGTCTCTTGTTGAACTATCCATTAAGAGCAGGCAGCAAAAGCTATACAGAATATGCTTTTGAAGATTCTCTATGTTCTTTATTAAGGTTCTCAAGATCTCCTTTTGCCTCCCTTTTGTTCTTAAATGAGATTGAAGTTTACAAGTCTTTAGCCACATCTGTCCCCATAGGGATGCAAATTTATGATTTCAGAAGTTCCAGCCCCCAATAAGAAGCATTGTCCAATCATTTACAGATGTCCTGTAAGCCAGATTTCATCACAGATAAGTCCATTCCCCGGTCATGTGCCACATTTAAAGTACTGAATTCGGTTACTCTGTAGTCAAAACAACCAAGCCCTGGTCCAGACTGCTGTATCTAGGGCAAGGCCCCGTTGCACTGTCTCTTTTATTCTGCCCTTGCATTCAGTAGTAGCTTTCCTTTTTGCCAGTTGACGTATAGTGACTTCTTTGCAAAACATAACCAGATTAGGTTATTTGTAATAAAACAACTAAAATAAAAAAATCCTTGACACTGGCATGAAGTATTTTAACAGAATAGTAATGTTTTTATTGTGTCGTTGTGATTTTCTATAAAGAAACACCCAAGATTCATTATTTATATTTTTAAAAATGTACAGCTCTTTAACTATATCCAACATTTCACTGTCAGGAGTATAGTCAGGCTTGAAGCTTTGTTAGAAACCCATCACCCAATCCATTCCAACACTTCCTTTAGCTTATGGCTTCTGTTCATTTGCACTGTCCAAAAAGGTACTGCTGTCATTTATAGTCATTCCAAAAAAAATGTGAACTTCATAAGACACATACAGCAGCATCTGTATGCTGAAAATTACCAAAAAAAAAATGCACTGGTTTCTCTTCATAACAAATAAATTTTTCACCTTTTACTAAAGATTTCCTTGGAGAGGAGCAATTATGGGTTTATAGCCAAATTTTTTAATGTCCTGCTTAGGCAGGGCTAAGGAAAAAAAAAAAAGGAAGAAAATTACCAGAAAAGTATTACTTGCAGATGATTTTGCACCTTAGTTCCCAGGTGCTCCTGTACAGAATATGGAGCTTATGTCCTCTCTTTGAATGATGAG
Source organism: Cebus imitator (assembly GCF_001604975.1). Lineage (NCBI taxonomy): Eukaryota > Metazoa > Chordata > Mammalia > Primates > Cebidae > Cebus > Cebus imitator. Next base: position 5,437,777 of record NW_016107326.1, read on the forward strand.
TGATGAAGGAGTTTCAGATGTTACTGAGTGAGCTTGTATTGAGAGTTACAAAGAGAAGTCAGTCTGCCTTTCTTTGACTCTAATTACAGAAAGTGAAGTCACTGCTTTTGCTGTCTTGGATCAAGACCAGAAAGAAATTATTGACACCAATGGAGCTGGAGATGCATTTGTTGGAGGTACAGACTAATTTATTTCATTCTTACTTATAAGAAACATTTTAACCCTTGTTTCTACCACATAACCAATATTTATTAATTTAATAACTTTTAATTTCTTTTTTTTAAATAATTAACTTCTAAAGTTCTTTCCATATGCTTTTATCATTGTCAGTGTTATAAGGGGGTTTTAACACAGGAAAAGTATGTATTTGGAAAAGATAATTTGCTACTATGCTATACCCCAGTAATTTTCACAAGATTAATTGCATCTGTCAGAAAATTGCATAAACAAGCTGCATCAAGTACAGTATATAGTATATTCATAGCCCTTCAGGCTTAAATGTTAACACATTTTTGTTCTTTAAAACAAGCTGTGATGAATATTAAACAGTATGCTAATAACTAAGGATGATATCTTTGGATTATATCCTTTGGTTAAAACATCTGTTTCAAACACAATAGTGGATGTTTGTTATACTAAGGGTTAAATTTTTGCCTAATTTAGGCTCAGTAAGAACTGGCAAATTTTATAAGAACTAATGATTTTGGGAATGAATACTCAAAAATAAAATCAAGACAATAGAAGATTTTTGGCTTGATGACTTAGATTCATCTAAAATCTGATTCAAAAATTTTTTTGATAAGTCTAAATTCCTTCTAGTTAAGTGTAGTTAATTAAGCTAGTTTATAGTCTCTGGAAAGCTTTAGCTTCCTTAAAGATAGCCCAGAGGGGTCTTTCCTGGTCTCTGTTTCTTTCTCTTAACATCAAGTGAGACAAGGTTAAAAAAAAAAAAGCAAGCAACTGGACCTGACCATTGTCCATTTTTCTCTGGACGATAATTTGAATCACGGGAAACGTATTTAAGTTTATGTAATGGTTTTAACTTAATATTTTATTTTAATGGCCTTTTACCAGCATAAGTTTTTATTTTTCTTTCTTTGAAACTGTTCATGCCCAGTCTTTCTCCTTCCTTCCTTCCTCCCTTCCTTTCCCATTCCCTTCCCTTCCCTTCCCTTCCCTTCCCTTTCCCTTTCCCTTTCCCTTTCCCTTCCCTTTCCTTCCTTTCCCTTCCTTTCCACAAATTCCACCTCCTGCATTCAAGTGATTCTCCTGCCTCAGCCTCCCGAGCAGCTAGGACCACAGGTGCATGCCACCACACCCAGCTAATTTTTGTATTTTTAGTAAAGACAGGGTTTTGCCATGTTGGCCAGGCTAGTCATGCCCAATCTTAAATGAACTATTAACTATTAGGATGCACCATGTCCTGTATTCTTTGGAAAGAGTCTGTATCACAGACAACATTCTACTTTACCATCATGCTTGTGTTTTTTATTTCCTTGCGTGGGAAGTCTTTATTATAGATAATATTAGAGTACTTAGCAGCTAGTTTTCCTGTTTTATACTCTTCAGAGCTATAGATGTATGTAAGCTAAAAATATTTTATTCTGAATTTAGCCATATTCTGTAATGCATTAAGAAAACCTTAGTGATTTCTTAGTTAGAAATTGGTCAAACCAGGAATCTTAGTCTAGAAACTTTTATACCTCATATGTGCATTACTTAAGTACTGTACTTTAATATCTTTAAAACAGGAAGTGTTTTATTTCTTTGACATTCAGTAGGACACATAATGAGGCCATCATAGATATGATGGTGACCTAAATAGCCACTACCTCTGGCCTTGGGTTAGAGGCCCTGCAACAACAGGTTCTGTTACAGATGTCTAACTATCTGTAATGCTACCAGCACTAGGTGAGAACATACAGACTTTCTGAGGGAGGATGAGACCATTCTTAGAATATTGAGGTAGGACCAGCTAGCTACCATTTGTGTTGTGGTTACAGCAATAAATAAACTACTTCATGAAAGCAATTGGATTTTTTGTTAGAGGATTTTTCAGTCTCTTTTTAGCCTACTTCATCATATTTATTATTGCAGTATAGTAGGTAAGTAAAAAAGAAAGAGAGGCTGGACGTCGTGGCTCATGCCTGTAATCCCAGCACTTTGAGGGGCTGAGGTGGGCAGATCATATGAGGTCAGGAGTTAGACCAGCCCGACCAACATGGAGAAATCCCATCTCTACTAAAAATACAAAATTAGCCGGGTGTGGTAATCCCAGCTACTCAGGAGGCTGAGGCAGGAGAATCGCTTGAATCCAGGAGGCAGAGGTTGGGGTGAGCCAAGATCACGCCATTGCACTCCCACC
>NW_016107326.1:5440271-5457767 GCF_001604975.1 Cebus imitator
GTAAAAGGTCAAATAGTGAATATTTTAAGCTTTGCAAGCCATATACAGGCTATATTGCATATTCTTCTTGTTTTGTTTTCTTCCTTGTGTTTTGTTTTTTTACAACACTTTTAAAATGTAAAAACCTTTCCTAGCTCTCCAGCTGTACAAAAACATACCATAGGCTATAGTTTGCCAAACCCTTTGGTAATCATTGGCAGATTCCTTAGTTTATTCATTTCATTTCTAGCATTTCAAAGTTCCAAACATTTGATTTCACTACACCTTGTTGAAATCAGAATAGAGAAAGTGGAAGGCAGGTAGAAACTAAGCAGGACTTCACTGGTAATACCTCAATTAGATTGCCATTTTTCTCAATGTGAGCCTGTTCAGTTCCCAAGGTAATCAGATCCCAAAACATTGGGTCATGCAATGAGATGAACATCCTAATGTCAGTTATTAATCGAATACTTATGTTGGCATATTTAGCACAGTCTGTCAAATGTGAGTCAAGCTACAAAGTAACAACAATAGATAACCTTTATAAAACATCTACTAGCCAACCAATATCTTAAGCACTTTATATATATTAACTAATTTAGTGTTCACAAAAGCTTCTTGGAGTGGATTATTTTTACCCCTATTTTACTGATTGAAAAAAACAGACAAAGAAAGGTGAGATAATGGACCCATAGTCTCATGGCCAGAGAGTAGCAGAGCCAGGATTCAAACCCAAGTAGTCCGGCTCTAAAATCAATGCTTTTACTCACCACACTAATACTGCTTCTCTAAACATTTATGTAAATCTCATCATTAGAAATGAGAACCACAGATCAGCCTTCCTGACAAAAGCTAGTCTTGCCAGAGAATCTTCCTGTTATCTGAACACATGACTTCATTTATTGAAGAGGATCTTTAGTAATCTGATAGGGTTGTAAGGACTCTAAGCTAAGATTGTTGCGGAAAAGAAAGAAAAACTGAAAGGGAAGAGAATCCAAGAATTGTAGTCCCTGGTGAGTTTGAACCAAGAGCTTTTTGCTAAGCAGTAGAATCGATTTCACTACAGAGATATAGAAAGCCAGATAATAAACTTGTTTGGCTAGCATGGACTCCGAATAAGAGAGTTATATGAATCAACTGTTTAATAGTGAAGCGAGATATTTCCCTAATCCCTTCTCAGGCAGAAACTGGGGTGCATGGGTACTGTAACTAGCAGCCACTTTGGTGCCAGCATGAGTGAACTCCACTCACTTGCTGCTCCACCCCTCACAGGTGAGCAGGTGCAGGAGCTGGGGCAATCACTTTTTGGCACTGGTTGCAAGAGCGAACTCCATACCAGCCCCATGGCGGCATTTAGGGGAAGGTGCCCGTGACACCTGAATCTCCAGAGGAAGTGTTACACTTTTAACTTTGCTGTCCGCAGACAGCTTAAGTGTTAACAGTTCAGTGGAGGGTCAGTGTGACAGCCTTTTGCACCCACACTCATGGCACCCAAGTTTTTGTACAGCATCCAGGATGAATGAGGTCACAAAAATGAATTGGAAATGGTGCATGCAGGGGATTTTATTGCTGATGAAAGTGGCTCTCAGCTGGAATGGGAGCTGAAAGGGGCATGGAGCAGGAAGGTAATCCCCTGGAGTCCGGCCATCCCCAGCCATGGTCTCCAACATCCACTTGCTTCTCCTCTTCTCTTTTCTTTGTTGGCTGAGTCTGAGATTTTTATGGGCACAGGATTGGGGGTGGGGTGGGCCATGGATGGTTTTAGAAAAGGCAACATTTGAGCAGGAAAACAAGGATGTAAGTTCTCACTTTGGCCCATGGTATTAGGCTTTTTGGCATTAGGGTGGGGCCCTCACCAGAGACCCTCCCTCTTCTGCCCAGAATTTGCCTGCCTCCTGTCCCTATCAATAGCATCCGTCTGGGCCGGGCGCGGTGGCTCACGCCTGTAATCCCAGCACTTTGGAGGCCGAGGCAGGTGGATCACAAGGTCAAGAGATCGAGACCATCCTGGTCAACATGGTGAAACCCCGTCTCTACTAAAAATACAAAAAATCAGCTGGGCATGGTGGCACGTGCCTGTAATCCCAGCTACTCAGGAGGTGAGGCAGGAGAATTGCCTGAACCCAGGAGGCGGAGGCTGCGGTGAGCTGAGATCGCGCCATTGCACTCCAGCCTGGGTAACGAGAGCGAAACTCCGTCTCAAAAAAAAAAAAAAAATAGCATCTGTCTAATAATCTGAAGCATCCATCTTACAATAGAAGTGATCTTGTTAGTTGGAAATACTAAAAGATCCATTTGTTAAAATGCACTGCTCCGTCTCCACACCAGCAAGAGCCTTTCTACTGGGATTAGAAATAACAACTGTTGGCCTGGCACAGTGCCTCACACCTATAATCCTAGCAATTTGGGAGGCCAAGGCTGGCAGATCACATGAGGCCAGGAATTTGAGACTAGCCTCGCCAATGTGGTGAAACCCTGTCTCTACTAAAAATACAAAAAATTAGCCTGGCATGGTAACATGTGCTTGTAGTCCCAGCTACTCAGGAGACTGAGGTCCGGCCCATATGGAAAAATTAACAAAATGGATCAAACACTTAAATGTAAGTACTAAATCAGCCAAGTGTGGTGGCTAATGCCTGTAATCCCAGCACTTTGGGAGGCCAAGGCAGGTGGATCACTTGAGGCCAGGAGTTCACGACCAGCCTGGTCAACATGGCGAAACCCTATCTGTCTCTACTAAAAATACAAAAATTAGCCAGACATGACATTGCATACCTGTAGTCCCAGCAACTTGGGTGGCTGAGGCAGGAGAATCACTTGAACCCAGGAGGCAGAGGTTGCAGTGAGCCAAGATCTTGCTACTGCACTCCAGCCTGGGTGACAGAGTGAGATCCTGTCTCAAAAAAATTAATTAATTAATAAAATAATAGCTGTTGACTTCTTCCACCTTGGACATGAATCTCAGAGAGGCAGTGGCAGCTTTTACATTTACTATGTAGTTCGTTTTTCTTTGCTTTGTTGCCCAATTATCTTCTTTCTGATTGACACATTCTATCTTTGGATGGCTAATATAACTTATAACTTTCAAGTTTTGCTGGCCCAAGAGTATTTCCATCTTTTGTGACTTTGCATATCTACATTTTAGTCCACTTTGTGGTTATGTAACTCTCTGAAGGACAATAATTTTCTTTCCATAAATTTCAAGTTTTGGATAAAGCATCACTCCAACTAGCATATGCTAATTATCTGTGTAAGTACCAGAGTGACATGTGTTCCTCTAGCCAGCTAAATAGATATATGACTACATCATGGATTTTCATGTATAATTTTAAAATGAGTAACCCAAATGTACATAAATTAAATTAAATTCATAGTTCCATCTCACAGGTTTAGTGACAGTAAAAAATCCCTCCAACCTCTACAAGCATCACTCCTTGTTCTATTTGGCAGTCTTAAGTACCTTGTGAACTTTGGGAGGCTGAGGTGGGCAGATCACAAGGTCAGGAGTTTGAGACAAGCCTGGCTAATATGGTGAAACCCCATCTCTATTAAAAATACAAAAATTAGCTGGGTTTGGCAGCATGTGCCTGTAGTCCCAGATACTCGGGAGGCTGAGGCAGGAGAATTGCTGGAACCCAGGAAGCAGAGGTTGTGGTGAGCCAAGATTGTGCCACTGCATTATAGCCTGAGCAACAGAGAGAGACTCCAACTCAAAAAAGAAAATAAATAAATAAATAAAGGGAAATTCAAGGACTAATGCTTCCCTCACAGGGCATGCTGGGGGGATTCCTAACAGAATTAAGAAGGATAACTACAACTTTGAGTGGCTATCATGTGATAGCGATGAAAACAAGTATTTTGGTAAAAACTGTGAGGTCACTGGCCATAGGACACAAGTCTAAGCCTTAGCACCTCAAGACAGTAAAATTGATGACACTGGGAAAAACAGACCATACATTACACACCCAAGATGTCAGGAGAATTAGATGGATGGATGAAAGATTTTTCCACTTAGGTTTTTAAAAAAAAATTAATAAACTTTATATTTTTGGGCAGTTTTAAGTTTACCAAAAAATTAAGCAGAAAATACAGAGTTCCCAAATCTTCCTTTATCCTCTTACTCCCCAGTTACTCCTTGTGCTTAACATCTTGCATTAGTTAGTGGGTATATTTGTTAAAATTGATGAGCCATTATTGACATATTATTATTAAATAATGTCTACAGTTTACATTAGGGCTCACTCTGTGCTGTATATTCTGTGGGATTTGACAAATATAATAAACTTTATATACCATTAAAGTATCACACAAAACAGTTTTGCTGCTCTAAAAACCCTCAGTGCTCTCTACCTATTCATCCCTCTTTCCTTGCACCACAGCTCCAGTCCATGGCAATTACTTTTTTACTATCTCCATAGTTTTGCCTTTTCCAGAATGTGATATACAGTAACGAGTTGCTTAACGGGGAGGATATGTTCTGAGAAATAGATCTCTAGGTGATTCTGTCATTGTGCAAACATCAGCGTGTACCTCCGCACACCTAGGCAGTATAACCTGTTTGTTGTTCCTATGCTACAATCCTGCATAACCTGTTACTCTACTGAATACAGTAGGTAATTATAACAAAATTTTAAGTACTTGTGTATCTATACATATCTAAAAATAGAAAAGGTACAGTAAAAATAGGGTATTATAATCTTATGAGACCACTGCCATATATGTGGTCTGTCAATGACCAAAATGTTATTATGTGGTGCATGACTATAGTTAGAATCACACAGTATGTAGCCTTTCAGACTGGCTCCTTTGATTTAGCAACGTGCATTTAAGGTTCCTCCATGTCTTTTCTTGGCTCGATAGCTTCTTTCTTTCTTTTTTTTTGAGATTAAGTTTTGCTCTTGTCGCCCAGGCTGGAGTGCAATGGCATAACCTTGGCTCACTGCAACCTCCACCTCCTGGATTCAAGTGATTCTCCTGCTGCAGCCTCCCAAGTAGCTGGGATTACAAATGCCTGCCACCATGCCCAGCTAATTTTTGTATTTTCAGTAGAGACAGGGTTTCACCATGTTGGCCAGGCTGGTCTTGAACCCCTGGCCTTAGGTGATCCACCCACCTCAGCCTCCCAAAGTGCTGGGATTACAAGCATGAGCCACTGTGCCCAGCTGATAGTTCATTTCTTTTTGTTGGCTGAATCATATTTCATTGTATTGATATTGTTTATCCATTCACCTAGTGAAAGATATCTTGCTGTTTCCAAGTTTTGTCATTATGAAAAAAACAGCTATAAACATTTGCAGGCAGGTTTTTGTGAAGACATGTTTTTAGCTCATTTGGGCAATCAAGGAGCATGGCTGCTGGATCATATGGAAAGAAGAGTATGTTTAGTTTTGTAAGAGATTGCCCAATTATCTTCCAAAGCGGTTGTTTGTCATTTTGCATGTTTACCAGCAATGAATAAGAGTTCCCGGTGCTACACATCCTTGCCACATAGGCCGCACATAGAACCTCAGGATGTTGGAAAATGAAATAAGTAAAATACTTTTTAATTTAAAAAATTCTTAATATTTACTTAAAAGAAAAACCTCCCCAAATAAAAGGAACTGTTTAAAATTACATGCGCTATATCCCAAACTCACTGATCTATTCCAGTGCTTTGTCAGCTTATTCACTTTGTTTTGTGTTTATGGTCTTCAGAAGACACTGACAAGCCATGGAGAATTCACCTCAGATCTCTAAGAACTGGGTGCAACGATCTAATTAGTTATTTGCATTACTGATTGCAATAATCCTATAATTCCCCTACTGCCTCCATCCCTTGCCCCACCCTTGCTCATTCACTTAAGTTACCAATGTTCTTTATCTATGAGTAATATCAAACTTCACACTGTATAGTAGTGACAAGCTAATTACATAGTTATTAAGAGATAATGTGGGAGTAGTAACATAAGTTATCATGTAATTACCTTTGTTCTTAGAGGCATTACCATGTTATTAAAGCAAACTTGATATAATATTTTACAGCAACTGACAGTACTAAACTCAATTCTTCCTGTCTCCCTGCACAAACTTTGTTGTTAGTCATTTCTGGGTCAATCTGGTTTTTCATTTCCTTGTTTATTTTCCATCTTTCTTAGCTATCTGTCCTTTAGTGATGATTTATATACCATCTTAAACTGGCCTACTTAAACTTACCTTCTATAACAATGATTACCAAATATATGCTGCCACATTGTATAGGAGGCAGTCAACTTAAAGGCGCTACATTCTTTTTAAAGGCTTTTATTTTTATTATCTCTAGCTGCTTTAGGAAAGGGAACAAGGTACAAATTACAACTTTGACTAATCTGAATCCTCAATTTACTAGACTTATGCCATGACTGCTTCTATACTACATTTTTATTATAAGAAACAAAAGAAAGTAAAAACCTGGAATCTATCAGAAGTACCTGGATTCATTCCATCAACTAACAGCTATTGAATGTCTAGGTACTGGGCTTTGGGTGCACCAAAGGAGTCAAAGTTGAATAAAGCACAGTATTTGTTCTTGAGGGTTTTATAGCTTTAGGAGAGAAAGCACATGTGCACTTTAAAAATAACACCTCAATTTGGGGACATTTAGAAATGCAGGAGAAGGTGACATGAGCTGGGTGTTGAATGAATAACATTTTGCAGAGATAGACATTATAAGCAGAAGAAAAAGCAGTGCTGTTGACAGGACAAAGCTTAGCTTGCAATATACTAAAAGGTCAGCTGAGTTGGGGACACAGCAGGAAAGACAAAATGGGGACATACTGTCAAGGATCTTGTATGATGTGATATAGACTTTTTTTGAGATGGCATCTCATTTTATCACCCAGGTTGGGGTGCAGTGGCACAATCTCGGCTCACTGCAACCTCTGCTTCCCAGGCTCAAGCAATCCTTTCACTTAGCTGGGATCACAGGTGTGTGCCACCATACCTGGCTAATTTTTATTTTTTTATAAAGAAAAATTTCAGTTTTGGAGTCTATAATTTTTTTGTATTCTTGGTAGAGATGGGGTTTCACCATGTTGCCCAGGCTAGTCTCAAACTCCTAAGTTGAAGTGATCCACCCACCTCAGCTTCCCAAAGTGCTGGGATTACAGGTGTGAGCCATCACACCCGGCCTGATTTGGATTTTATACTGTAATCAGTGGAGAGCCAACCAAACTCTGAGCAGGGGAGGCACATTACATTGCTTTTGGGCAGCTAACCCTGGTAGAAGAGTAGAATACGAACTTAATAGGAAAGAGACTGCTTGCAGAGAGTTCAAATGGGAATCTACTGCAACATTCTTTCCAGAAATGGTTCTCAGTGTGTTCCCTGAACCAGCTGCTTCACCATCACTTAAGTCCCATCAAGGATCTACTAAATCAGAAACTCTGGGGGAGGGTCCAGCAATTGATCGTTTAACAAGTGTTCCAGGTGATTCTGATGCACGCTCAAGTTTGAGAACCACTGTTCTGGGTGATAGATAGTAAAGGAAGAAGAAAAATAAACAAGTTTGTTGATTTGATGTGGGTGCTAACAAAAGTTGAAGAGTTAAGAACAATTCTGTGGCTTGAGGTAAAGAAACTGTGGAAAATGAAACATAGGTTTCAGTGCTCTTCACTAGAGATTTTCACTGCCTCCTTTGTGGAGGAGATACTTTTTACCGCACTTACACCTGAAATGAAGGAATGGCAGCAAAGATCCTAGGTAGGACAGGACAAGGTTCTATTACCTGCTGAGTTAAATCCTTCCCACTGGACATTTTGGCGAACCAAATCTCTAAGTTTGAGAGTGCACATGTGAGTATTAGGGGACTTGAGAGTGATGTCAGGAATCAATTTGAAGACCTACTGGTTAACTTTAAAATATATTTTATGAAATCTTGACTGGAGCCTCTGACCTGTATGCTACTGCCTATTACAGCAGGAACTGATGTTCAGGATTATGATCCTGAGAATAAATTTTTCATATCTGTACTATAACTACTTAGTACAATTGTTATTAAACATCACCTTCTTTCCTAACACATGTATTCTCTCCACAGCATCCTCTATTTTAAATGACACTAAAGGTAGTGTGAATCAGTCTGTTTCTGGATTAGTCATATACACACCCAGGCTGAAGTGCACTGGCACGATCATGGCTCATTGTTGCCTCGACCTCCTGGGCTCAAGAGATCCTCCCATCTCACCCTCCTGAGTAACTGGGACTATAGATGTTTGCTACCAGGCCTGGCTAATATTTTTATTTTTGATAGAGATGGGGGTCTCACTATATTGCTCTGGTTGGTCTTGAACTCCTGGGCTCAAGTTATTGTCCCACCTCAGCCTCCCAAAGTGCTGGGATTACACGCCTGAGCCACTGCACCTGGTCTAGCATGGGTTCATCTTAAACCAAGGTGACCTGATCCTAAAGTATGCCCTAGTCTCTTATTTCCTGACTCATTCTAACCCCTTCTGATAATATACCTCAATAACCAAATTCCTAAATATACTGACTAAATGGTCTTCATTTGATGGTAGGGGGCAAATCAGTTTGCAGCTGTGCATGTGATTGACTGATATATTCATTTATTTAATATTTACCGAGTACTCTATGCCAGGCACTGTGCTGGGTCCTGTGGATACGCTGGTGAATAAGACACATACAGTTCCTGTTTTCCTGAAACTTACATTATGTAATGAGGAAGATAAACAAAAACAAGTAAACAAATAATAAGACAATTCCAGAGAGTGTTAAATACTACTATGAAAAAGGGGAGAATTTCAGATAGGATGATTAGAGAAAAGCCGACTTTTTAAAGAGTAGAGGACGAACATTCTAGGCAAAGTAAACTCCACTGTATAAAGTATCTAAGGCCTGAAAGAAGACTGACAGCCTGCAGGCAAAGGTGAAAATGGAATTAAATGAGGATATAAGCATAGCAGATCATATAGATACTTTTAGATCACGATAGGAGCTTGGATTTTTAGGCTAAGTGCAGTGAGAAGCAACAGAACAGTTGTAATCAGGGGAATGAAATAATTCAACTTCTTCCTAAAGTGATTTTGGCTACTATAGAGAAAATGGAATGAAGTTCCAGAAAGAGTAAAGGCATAGACATCAGTTAGGAAAATACTATAGTAAGTGGAAAACAGGCCTAAGCTAAAGTCATGGCAGAGAAATAGAAGTAGACAAATTTAAGATACATCCTTAAAACAGAATCAAAAGAACTCACTGACAGTTTGGAGAGAGGGAATGGAAGGACTCAGGAAGGATGTCTAGGTTTCTAGCTTGAGATATAAGCTGTTTGATGTTCCATGTCTGTTTGATGTTCCATGTATTGTATGATAGATGGATCACATTATAGGGAACATTTCCAAAACTATAAATATGGGAAGAAGGTAGTAGACAAGGCATACAAACACAATGTTTATAGAGCCCATCCACATATTACCCTTTTAAGAAAAATCACTTCCGCCGGGCACGGTGGCTCAAGCCTGTAATCCCAGCACTTTGGGAGGCCGAGGCGGGTGGATCACGAGGTCAAGAGATCGAGACCATCCTGGTCAACATGGTGAAACCCCGTCTCTACTAAAAATACAAAAAATTAGCTGGGCATGGTGGCCTGAACCCAGGAGGCGGAGGTTGCGGTGAGCCGAGATGGCGCCATTGCACTCCAGCTTGGGTAACAAGAGCGAAACTCCGTCTCAAAAAAAAAAAGAAAAAAAAGAAAAATCACTTCCAGCACTGCTGAATGTTTTGTGCATGTAAATCAACCTTTACTATTAAATGGACTAAAGGGTAGGCATCTGGCTCAAGGGCAAACAACTTCTGGTTTTCCTAGTGTTCTACTTATGACACTGCATAAAAAGTGAATTTGAGCTAATAACCCAGTGTTCTCTTTTAGAAGCCACAATGGAAAACAGGCTGGGAAGCTGACTGTGAGACAAAGAAGCAGACATGCAATGTAGCTCAGTAGCATTAATTAGTGAAGCACTGGAGTGAAGATTCATGAATATCTTCTGCTGAGGTCTCTAGAACTGTCTTGAACCTAGAATCACCATCTGGCTATCCACTAATCTTTTGTTTTGTTTTGTTTTTTGAGACAACTCTTTCTCCGTTACCGAGGCTGAAGTGCAGTGGCACAATTTCAGCTCACTGCAACCTCCGCCTCCTGGGTTCAAGCAATTCTCCTGCCTCAGCCTCCCAAACAGCTGGGACTACAGACGCATGCCATCACGCCCAGCTAATTTTTTGTATTTTTAGTAGAGATGGGATTTCACTATATTGGCCAGGCTGGTCTCAAACTCCTGACCTCATGATCCACCGCCTTGGCCTCCCAAAGTGCCAGGATTAGAGGCGTAAGCCACACCTTACCTATCTTCAGTTTTATAAATGAGGAAACAGGCTTAGAGATGTTAAGTAACTTGTCCATAGTCTCTTAGTTTGTGCTGCTACAACAGAATACTTGAAACTGGGTAATATATAAAGAGCAGAAATACATTGCCTCACAATTATGACAGCTTTGAAGTTCAAGATCAAGCTGGTGTCCGGTGAGGGTGGAAGGGTAAGCCAGAGTGCAAGAGCAAGCTAACCAAATGCTGCATGAAGCCTCTTTTATAAGGGCCTTAATCCCATTAATGAGAGAGGAGCCATATGGCCTAATCACCTCTTAAAGTCCCCACCTCTTAATACTATTACATTGACAATGTTAGAATTTTAGAGTGGGCATATTTGAACCATAGTAGTCCCACAACTAGTTAACAGTGGTACCAGGACTTAAAACCACATCTTTTGACCCAATGTCTTAACCACTATGTTATAATGTATTCCTTACCAAAAAAAAAAAAAAAAATTACTTAACCTGAACTAGGTGAAATAGGTTTATGCTCCCTGACTGAAAGAGTCAAAGGAAACAGTGCCTTGAAGCTCAAGTATGGCTGCCCTACTATATCCTGCTCCTCCCCATCAAACGAGCTCTCTCACAGGCTGTCATTCTCAAGAAAATTGCGTAGAATAAATTACTGTATTGTAGAGGTTTTGAGATGCACATAAAAAAAGATGATATAATCATAAATCCATATCTTTTATGTTTTGTTTTTGAATATCTTAATATGGAAGAATGATCTAAATACAATTGTGAAACATCAATTTCTTCTACCTTTTGAAAAATTAGAAGAGCGAGTTCTAGAGGTGCCCTCTTATTTAATAATATTTTACAACCTGCTACTTTTTGGCCTAAAGATTCAATTCAGGGTTGAATTTGGCTTAGGACTACATGCAAAGATAAACATGTGACATAGCATTTCAAAGACAAAGAAAACCCAACATCTTTTGCTGTTCTTTCTGATGGAGTCTGTTATCCTTAGGCTTTAGAACTGGTCATCCTGAGATATCATAATTTTTATTATTAGACAGGTCAAGGCAGTAGTGCAAGAAGGCATAACAAGTTTACCATAAAGCACTAAATAAATTATTGTAATATGGGAAGATGTGCTTTAACTATGATAGTCAAACTTATTTTTCATTTTTTGAAAAAAACAACAACCCATATTTGCTTGACTGCAGCATCATGAGAGAAGGTCAAATTTATTTTTAATAAATTTCCAGTTTTCATCATTCTAGGTGGGTGACTTTTTTCAACTGTGATTTGTTTTTCTAGACATTTGCAAGAGGGCAGGTAGTGTTCATGTGAATGCTTTTCATAAAGCTTAGTAGCTAAGGCAGTTTCTATAGAAGATAAGCAACTCCTCACTCTGAAGCTTGCCTTTTGCACAATGTGCATCAACTTTTATTGTTAAGATGATGACTAACTTAAAGCAAGCTAGAATATTTTAGAATCTGCTTTAATCAAGGTATTTAGAAATATGTGTGGCATTGACAGTTTTATGTGTTTAGGTCACGTTGTGTTACAAAAACATTTAAGTAGAATAAAGATGCAAATTGGATTTTTCCACAAAGACATGTTTTATTTTTTGAAACAGGGCTTTGTTTTGTCACTCTGACTGGAGTGCAGTGGTGTGATCACAGCTCACTGTAGCCTTGACTTCCTGGGCTCACGCAATCCTCCTACTTTGGCCTCCTGAGTAGCTGGAACTATAGGCGTGCACCACCATGTCCAGCTAATTTAAATTTTTTAAATTTTTTAGAGATGAGAGTCTCACTATGTTGACCAGGCTCATTTTGAACTCTTAGGCTCAAGTGATCCTTCTGCCTTGGCCTCCCAAAGTGCTGAGATTACAGGTATGAGCCATTGCGCCTGGCTTAAATTATTTTATAATTGCTTTACTACTTCTTTTAAGTTGATTTTTCAGAAAAAAATTATGCATTTCTTCTGGTATAAGTACAGATCACTGTATGTTTACATTGGCTTTGGTTCTAATTGTGTTCTAGTGGTAGCCTAATTACTAGAGTGAGAAAAAGTCTGAAAACCCCTTAACCATTAAATTCATATATTTAACAAGTCACAACTTTGATATCTTGATCTACCTGGAAACACCATTAAAAGTGCTTGGCTATTAATACTAGGGAAAGTTTTAATAAAAGCTAATTAAGGTACAAAACTCCCAAGTGCTTAACTGATTTTAGGGGCTAAATTTCTGGCACTTCTAATTATCCTCTTATGGCTTTACTTAGTGTTTCACAACCATGACAGATGACAATGAAAAACTGCAGTGAAATTCATCCACCCTGACACTGTGCTAAGAACCGGCTTCTCCCTCTCCAAGTAAAATCAATACTCTGTTTGAGTAAACACGTTTACAGCTTTATTAGGATGTCTTGCTTGTTCTGTAACAGCTACTTGAAGCTGTGGTAACAAATCGACTCAACTCAGTTAAACCTAGAGAGCTGGGTAAGAGGCCCATCAATAAGGTTGTTATAAAAATAAACTGCAGGAGATCAGAAAGCTGGAGCAAACAGTCTGGTAAATGTCAATATTTTCCCTTATAGAGGATTACAAAACCAGTGAGATCATGCAGAAAGTCTTTTATCCTCCTTTAAAATGTTACTTGTTTCAATTGAATAAAGCATTTCTACTTTTTGTGCACAGCTCTTCTGAATTAAATTTTCATTTACTAATTCCCATGTGCATCTAGAACAGGAGGTTGATATAAATACTTGGTATTTTTCATGTCATTTCAGATTCTTTATTTCCCTCATATTTAGAGACATATTTTGGTCTACACTGACTTTACAAAACAACCTTATCCAAGTTATCTGGAATACCTGTGGTGGTTCAGTCTTTCTATTAACGAAAGGTGGTTCAGTCTCTCTATTAACGAAACAAAATTTTTGTCATCTACATTTGGGAGGTCATTTCAATGCAGTGTTCACCCTGTATATAATATTAGTAAGACTGATGTACATTCAAAATGAGGCCTTCCATGTTTTTACATTTAACAAGAGCGCACAGTATTGACTTTAAATAGGTTGCACAACCTCCTGACTGGTGGTAGTACATATAAAATGTCTCTTGCCTGTTAAGAGCAAGCCTCCAGAGTGGGTATAGCTCTACCAAACAAGGACTCATAACCCCTCGCTTAGATGTTCACAGGTTGCTCAAAGAACTAACATCTGGCAGGAAATTCCCACTTCAATTTGGCTAGCTTAGAATATCCAGATGTGACAAAGTAACAGTTTCCCCCAGTGCTCAGATGTAAACTTTTTGTATTTTCTACATAGCCTAGTTAGTAAAATTTTGTTTTGACTTTATATTGACTACCAATTAGCCATGAATTGAAATAACAATTTGTGACCCATATTTTAGAAAACTGATTTTTCAGGGAAAATAATAAATATTAAATTTTGAAATAACTGAAAAAGGTACTGTGCCTGCCAGGGTAAGGTCTGACCTAGCAGGTATTTGCATAATGAAAACCAGGCCAGATGCAGTGGCTTACACCTGTAATCCCAGCATTTGGGAGGCCAAGGCATGTGAATCACCTGAGGTCAGGAGTTCCAGACCATTTTGACCAACATGGCGAAACCCTGTCTCTACTAAAAATACAAAAATTGGCCAGGTATGGTGGTGCACACCTGTAGTCCCACCTATTTGGGAGGCTGAAGCTGGAGAATCGCTTGAACCTGGGAGGCAGAGGTTGCAGTGGGCCAAGATCACACCACTGCACTCCAGCCAGGCTACAGAGTGAGACTCTGTCTCAAAAAAAAAAAAGAGAAAACCAAAGCTTAAGTGGTGTCAGATGGTGTAATTGTTGACATGTACAAGAAGTAAATTTAGAGCAAATGTTTCTTTAAGATAGTTCAGCAGAACACACCCTCCCACATAAAGTGAGCAACTGAGAAGCAACGTGTCATATACAGGCAAGTGGTCAGCATTATAGCTATAAGAAAGAATAAATTTATTGTCTTATAGCTATGGCTATGAGAATAACTTCTCATTCCTTCTTTGTGGTGGCTAAAAATGGAAACTTACCAAGTTCTGTTAACATGGTATGGGACATTGTATTTGAATTAAAAACAAAACCAAAAGCCCTTCAATTTAAAAATGCTGTTAATTTAGGAAGAAAGCTCTTGAAGAGTGCTGCTAAACAGTATATTGTACTAATATAGATAAGATGCCCCTTTGCCCCAATCCCTTTCAAAATACTGCTTTAAAAGTCATTCTTCTTCATGGAACATAGATGTACAACAATGAGTCAGAACTTGATTTTAAAGCTAATGTGTGATCTTTTGATGTGGTTCCCAAAATAAAAGTTTAGCATACACTTCTGTTTATTGTTTAAACATCAAGACAAACAAAAAAACTCTCCTTCTATGATTTGGGATATTGACTTGACCTATATATTTCCAAGAGGTCTAAATAACAGACAGCTTCACTGACAACTTTTTCTTTTTTGGAGATAGAGTCTAACCATGTCACCCAGGCTGGAGTGCAGTGGCACAATCCTGGGTCACTGCAACCTCTGCCTCCTGGGTTTAAGCAATTCTCCTCCTTCAGACTTTTGAGTAGCTGGGATTACAGGTGCCTGCCATCGTACTCAGCTAATTTTTTGTATTTTTAGTAGAGGCGGGGTTTTGTTGTGTTGGCTGGGCTGGTCTTGAACTCCTAACCTCAAGTGATTTGTCCACCTTGGCCTCTTAAAGTGCTGGGATTACAGGCATGAGCCACTGCACTCAGCCTTAACTGACAACTTTTATTTGGATTATGGACATAAGTAAATGCTGCATCATGAATTCAGTAACCTGGCTTCTAGTCTCGTATTTGCAATTAACTCCCTTGGACAATTCATTTTACATTTCTTTGGGCCTTACTTTTTTCATTCATCAAATGGCAGCTTTTGAATAGACCACAGTTTTCCTACCTGACATCATAAGCCACCAAATAAAATGTGGATAAGGAAAAATGGGAGTTTGTTTAATATCATTTCATTCTTCCTTAAACTTTTTTCAATTTTTAATTTTTTGTGGGTTCATTTCATTCTGATTCAGATAAGACTTCATTTGAAAAGAGCTTCACTATTGAAAATTATTTGAAAACCAGAAAATATGATTTAAAAAAAATTTCCTTTCAGCACTAACACTCTAAACAATGTAGTTAAAAACACAGGGGCAAAGTAATAGCTGCTGGGATAAGATGATGGTAAAACCTTATTTATGTGAAGCTATGTTTATGCCCTAATTCATAAGCAAGATAATTAATTTTGTTATTATTAACTCAATTCAAAAACCTGCATTTGATCAACTAAAAATTTCTCATAGCAGGATGGTTCTAAAATTTTAAGAGCATTTGATGACAGAAACCAGTTTTTAATTTGCCATTTACTTCATGGGCTAGAAATAAAATATATCTACACTCTATGAAATGTCAATGTGAACTGGATAATTACATGAAAAATAAATTAAAAGCCTGTGTTTATACCCCAGGTTTCAGAACTTATATATCTGAAGAGAGAGTAGCTGTTAATTTGATAATCATGCTGCTAATTTTGTTTTATTAAGACCTCTGCTGATAAATAGCCTTAAAACATCAGAGGTTACATTTCATATAAATTATCCTAGAGTTTGAAATGTTGTGTCTGATGACTTATTTACCACAGTGAAGATTTCTGCTAGGTACTAAGGTTGGCTAGGCTCTGCATCAGTACTAGACACAATTTGATTTTATTTATTTAGAAATTACTTTAACTACAAAGTTAATAAGGGCACATTGTAAAATGAAAATCAGACATACAGAATGGAAAGTGATTATTTCATTCATCCACTTCCAAGTATATCCACTGTTAACTGTTTGGAGTGTTTCTTCTTGGGACTTTTATATGCATTTATAAATATACATGCAACATATACACATAAGGACATTTTTAACAAAATACAAATCACATCATATTATACTTATTGCTTTGTACTTATCTGTTAACAGGAAGTATAGAACTGTAAGTTCTATACATGTCTTCCTTATTTTTTATTTTATTTTTTGAGATGGAATCTTGCTCTGTCACCCAGGTTAGAGTATAGTGGCATGATCTCAGCTCACTGCAACCTCTGCCTCCTGTGTTTAAGCGATTCTCCAGCCTCAGCCTCCTGAGTAGCTGGGATTATAGGCATCTGCAACCACGACCGGCTAATTTTTGTATTTCAGTAGAGAAAGGGTTTTGCCATGTTAGCCAGGCTGGTCTTGAACTCCTCACCTCAAGTGATCCAGCCACCTCGGCCTCCCAAAGTGCTGGGATTACAGATGTGAGCCACCACGCCCTCTGAATATGAAGAAATGGGCCAGATATTAGATAAGCCCAATGTGAACAGAATTCAGGTCATCACTAATCTTTTAGTGGCATAAGAAAACTGGCCAAATAATTTTGTAGAATGAAAAAAAAATGGTTGATCAGTGAATCTTAGACTTGGGATTTCATAGAACACAAAACTTGCCTAAAAGATTTTAGGGATAAACATAGAGCTGGCAAACTTTAATTCTGCTAGATAAGAACATTTTAAAAATCCACTATTACCAACATAATTCATAAAGCAAGAAAATTTAACTCCCTCAAAGTAGGAAGGGCAAGATTTAAAACTGAATACATTTAGTTTTATGGAAATTTACTTTCTTGCCCCTGCCTTTTTACATTTTGATATTGACTAATGAAAACTCTTATGTCATAGACTGGTACCGGTCTACAGACCAGTGTTTATAAAACCACTTTGGCTATTTCACCTCCTTTAGAGAGGAAGATAAGATGATGTAGTAATAAAAGGGAGTATAGCAAAATGGCCAGAGCTAAGAACTTGGAGGCCAAATTTTGAGTTTGAATCTTAGCTTTCAATATGACCTTGGGCAAACTACTTAATCTCTTGAAACTAACACACATGTATTTTGTTATGTCACAATTCTGTTTAAGAAAATGAACTTCAGAAATTTTACTTATGACATTTCCTGTGGACCTCTGCAACTAAATAAAAATTTTCATATCAACATCATTTTCTTAGAATAAACTTTTCTCAATAATCATCAAATATAAGAAACCTAAGGTTCATATCTGAGCTTTGGAGTCTGACAGCCTGCATGGTTCA
>NW_016107326.1:5457972-5472054 GCF_001604975.1 Cebus imitator
AAATCATGGCTGGAGAAGGATAATCTTTACCTTTTTTAACTAACAAAGGCTCAAATAATCATAGTGTTTGTGAAATTTGGTGCTGGTCTAGCTTTGGCTTATCTAAGACTCTGGATGTATAACACAAGTGTAGCATGTAATGAAGCATCCTATCACTGTGCATGGGTATAGCTCTCTCTTCCTTTCTCTTGCATGAACTTGAACTACTATCTGTGGCGAATGTTTCATATTCTTTTTTTTTTTATTATTATTTTTTTAGAGACAGGGTCCCTCCCTGTTGCAAGACTATAGTGCAATGGTGACCTCGGCTCACTGAAGCCTCAACCCTCTGGGATCAAGTGATCCTCCCACCTCAGCCTCTTGAGTAGTTGGGACTACAGGCATATGCCACCCTGCTTGGCTGTCCTTGTTCTAGAAACAACTCTTTTTTCTTTCCTTTTTTTTTTTTTTTTTAGAGACTGGAGTCTCACTCTGCTGTCCAGGATGGTCTTGAAATCCTGGCCTCATGCAATACTCCTGCCTCTGCCTCCTAAAGTATGGGGATTATAAGTGTGAGCCACCATGCCTGGCTGTTTCATATTCCTAATGACCAAGGCAATTCCACAGTTCATTTGATGGTTTTAAGAAAAATTCTGTTTAAGAAGGTGTCCCTTTAGAGCAGAAAGACAAGAAAAAGAGTTGTTGACATCGAGCTGTTTAGCAGTAGGCAGCTGTCATCTTGGTCACCATGAAGACGTGGATCATATGAAGGTTTGTTTTTTGAGTGAAGTGTGAGAAACAATATATTTAATGCTCACCAAGTTGTTTTCTAGTCTTGTGAGTTGCAGAGCAAAGGAATGGGTTAGTGTAGAAAAAAAAATCGCAAGAATTCTGTACCACTTCTGTGCATAGCACAATGATGCAGCAATTAAGAAGAATGTGGGAGGAAGCCATAAATGTTTGGGACGAAAGAAACAACGTAAGAATAGAAAATATGAATATAATTAGAGAGTCTTTATGGTTCTCAGAAGTATAGCTAAGTGCCACATGAAAAGGAAGGGCATGCTTGTTCTGGAAACAACTCTTTTTAATTTTTTTTAAAGCAATGTTCTTTTCTAAACATGAATTAGAGAATGAAATAGTTTTTTGTTTGTTTTTGAGACAGGGTCTCACTATGTCACCCAGCCTGGAGTGCAGTGGTGTGATCACAGCTCAGTGCAGCCTTGACTTCCCAGGCTCCAGCAATCCTCCCACCTCAGCCTCCTGAGTTGCTTGAACCACAGGCTCATGCCATCATGCCCAACTATTTTTTTCATTTTTGGTAGAAATGGGGTTTTGCCATGTCATCCATGCTGGTCTTGAACTGCTGAGCTCAAGCTATCTACCTGCCTTGGCCTCCCAAAGTGCTGAGATTATAGGTGTGAGCCACTGCTCCCAGCCTAGAGAATGAAATTAGTGCTCCTTTTTATTAGATGGAAAATAGGAGAATTATTTGCATTGTGATTGCTAAGTGGTTTTAAGAGTCATTTGCATATCATAGGTAACATTTTTAAGGGTAATACATTTTCCCTGCTAAAGCTGTTGTAAGGATTTTTAAAATAAAGAGTATTCTGGCTGGGCATGGTGGCTCATGTCTGTAATCCCAAATGAGTTGTCATTTTAATGAATTGTAATCCAGCACTTTGGAAGTCCTAAGCAGGAAGACTACTTGAGGCCAAGAGTTCAAGACCAGAGTGGGCAACACAGTGAGACTCTCTCTCTACAAAAAATTTAAAAAAAAAAAAAAAGCCAGGTATTGTGGTGCACACCTGTAGTCCCAGCTACTCAGGAGTCTGAGGTGGGAGGATGGCTTGAGCCCAGGAGTTTGAGGCAGCAGTGAGCTGTCTTTGCACTATTGCACTCCAGCCTGAGTGACAAGAGTGAGACCCCCATCTCCCCCTCCAAAAAAGAGTTTTATGAGGCAGCACAGTTACTTTATTATCATTCAAAATAAAATCTGTTCAGGCATGGTGGCTTATGCCTGTAAATCCCAGCTCTTTGTGGGGCTGAGGCAGGCGGATCACCTGAGGTCAGGAGTCAAGACCAGCCTGGCCAATATGGCAAAAACCCTGTCTCTATTAAAAATTAAAAAATTAGTCAGACACCGTGGTGGATGCCTATAATCCTATTTAGGAGGCAGAGGCAGGAGAACTGCTTGAACCTGGGAGGCAGAGGTTGCAGTGAGCTGAGATTGTGTCACTGCATTCTAGCCTGGGCGACTCAAAACGAAAACAAAACAAAACAAACCCCAAAATGTTCTAATCTGTATGTGGCTCTTAACCATACTAAATAAAGGTTGTTTTGTTTTGTTTTGTTTTAAATCCTAAGAATGTTGGCTCTTGGGTCAAGTCTCTACACTTTTATTTGAGAGCTGCATATAAGTGATATAAGTGCCTATGAATAATCTGTCAAAGGTATACTCACTTTCAGTCTAAAGATGATTTGTAGGTCCTGTCCATATCCCTAAGCTGCCATAAAACATATGACTAAATCATATTAGATTAACACAGGCTGGTATTGACAGCCCAGTGGGAACATATTGATTAGGTCCTCTTTCATGTTATTTGTTGTGATTTTTCTTCTCAGTTTCATTTACTGGGAAGACACAGGGGAAGAGATTTCACTGGGAACAACGACAGTGCCTGTCACAAAATGTTCTCAATGTTTCCATTTGTTACTATGGCAGTGACAAAGAGGGTTCCAAATGAAAAGGCAGACCTGCTGTGACAAAGCACAGCAGGACAACAGGAAGAAATTTTCTCCTGACCTGGGAAATTAGGAAATCATACTTAGAGATTATAGAATTGTCTCCATTTCCAAGAGTACAATCCTAGCACTTGGGCTTTTGAGGAAGAATGTGAAACGATTAGTTCTATCAGGGCTGGCCAGCAACAAATAAAGAGCAAATAGCTGGAATTACAGCCATAAGCTACCGCACTGGGCCTTGAATTTCCATTTCAAAAGATGCTTACTGATTTACTTGATATATAGCTTCTGTGAGATGAAATTTCATTTGGGGAAGAAAGGTTGTGCTAAGTTTCCCTCAGAAACTTTCTAATTGCCTTCACTAAAATTGCCTGTGTTTCCCTAAACCTAAGAGTAAAATACAGGAAATAGTGATGATTTTTATGTGCTTGAGGAATCTTCTAAGAGTGACCAATTTCATTCTACTTACACTGATACTTGTACTGATTTATTTTGTGGAAAACTCATCCAGTGGCTACAATTACTAACTCCAAAGTCATGAGTGGAAAACTATTAAAACATCACTTAGCTGAAACTCTTTAGTGGTTGCTTTTAATAACCATTTTCCTGAATAGTTAAAAGTTCCCATGTTGTTTTTTTTTTTTTTAAAAAAAGGTGTATTGACTTAGATATGACTTTTAAAGTGTAATGTAGCTTATTTAAAATATAAAAACAGAATATTTAAAACATAAGAAAAGCAAACAAGAAGAAAAAAGTCATCTCAACTCTAGAAACAATGTTTTTCAAACACACTTTTTTTTTTTTTTTTTTTTTGACTAAACATATTTCTAAATGTACTGCATGGATCTGACTAAAGACTAAAAATGGAAGGAAACACAAGTAGAAATTATAAAGTCAGGATCAGGCTGGTGTGGTGGCTCATGCCTGTAATCCAAAAACCTTGGGAGCCTGAGTGGGGAGGATCACTTGAAGCCAGAAGATGAGGGTCTCACTATGTTGCCCAGACCTTGAGGCCAGGTCTGGGCAACATAGTGAGACCCCCATCTCTACAAAAAAAATTTTATTTATTTCCTCTCTTTAAAGATATCATATGCAAAACAGAAGGCTTTGGGTTGGTTTGTTCGTTTTGAGACAGAGTCTCACTCTGTAGTCCAGGCTAGAGTGCAGTGGCACAGTCATAGCTCGCTGCAGCCTCAAACTTCTGGGCTCAAGCAACCCCTCCTACCTTAGCCTCCTGTGTAGCTAAGACTAAAGATTTGCACCACCATGCCCAGCTAATTTTTCTATTTTTTGTAGAGACAGGGTCTTGCTGTGTTGCCAGGGTTGGTCTCAAAGTCCTGGAATCAAGCAATCTTCCTACCTCAGCCTTACAAAGTGCTGGGATTATAGGCATGAGCTGCTGTGCCTGGCCAGAAGTTTTCATTTGGCACAGTTTAATCTTTCACATTCTGTTTTCTGCTTTTCTGTGCCTCATTTAAGAATGTTTTCTACCTCTAGGACATAAAGATTTTTTTTATTTTCTTCTAAAAGTCTTACAATTTTGCCATTTACATTTAATTCATTGATACATCTGGGATTCTTTTTTTAAATATAGAGTGAGGTAATGTTATTTTTCCAAATTGAAAACTACTTTCCTAAACACTACTTTTCTAATAAGCCATCCTTTCCCCGTGAATTTGCAATGGCAACTCTGTTGTAGCTCAAGTTTCCACCTTTTCCCTATTTGTTTACAGATATGTCAACAAACACTGCATTTATTATTACAGGTTTTTTATAAGTGTTTAATCTGGTAAGGCTAGTCCCTCCTAACTTTTTTCTCTTCATTGAGTGTTTCTGCCTGTTCTTGATCCTTTGCTTTTTCACGTAAATTTTAGAATCAGCTTCTCAAGTTCCCCAAAATGTTGTTGAGACTGTGATTGAATTCGTATTGAATGTTATCTTCTCCAATTACCTACCATATCACTCCATTTAGGTCCTTTGTAAGATCTTTCCATAAAGTTCTATAGTTTTCTTTATTAGAGGCTGGCATAACTTGCATCACTTTTGTAATTTTACCAAATTACATTTTTAAAACTGTTGCTGTCATATATATATTGTTTGGAATTTTCTATATGCAAAGCTGTTCTCAATGAAAATATTGACAAATTTCTTTCTTTCTTTACCGTGTGTATGTTTGTATGTGTGTGTGAAGATCTCACACTGTTGGGCAGGCTAGAGTGAGTGCAGTGGCAAGATCACAGCTCACTACTGCCTTGATTTCCTGGGCTCAAGCCGTCCTCCCACCTCAGCCTCCCACGTAGCTGAGACTATAGTCACGTGCCACCACAACCAGATAATTTCTGTATTTTTTATAAAGCCGAGGTTTCTGTATTTTTTGTAAAACCTTCTTACCCAGGCTGGTCTCGAATTCTTGGGCTCAAGCAATCTGCCCACCTCAGCCTCCCAAAGTGCAGGAATTACAGGCACAAGCTACTGTACCCAGCCTCCTTTTACAATTCTTAAATGTTTTTTAGTCTTATTACTGTTGTCAGGACTTCCCCACTTAACTTGTTAAATGCTACTTCCCCACATAGCATTTAACAATGCTATGTTAAATAACATTTATTTATTTATTTTTTTTTTTTTTTGAGACAGAGTCTCACTCTGTCACCCAGGCTGGAATACAGTCGCACAATTTCTGCTCAACACAACCTCTACCTCCGGGGTTCAAGCAATTCTCATCCCTCAGCCAACTGAATAGCTAGGATTACAGGCACATACTACCACACCTGACTAATTTTTGTATTTTTAGTGTATTTTTAGTAGAAATGGGGTTTGACCATGTTGGCCAGGCTGGTCTCGAACTCCTGACCTCAAGTGATCCATTTGCCTTGGCCTCCCAAAGTGCTGGGATTACAGGCGCAAGCCATCACGCCTGGCCTGATTATTATTTTTAATGGGACTGTGTGTATTTTCTATTTATTCATAATTCTACTGTTTTACTTTTTCCACATTTTCTACTTTTATAATCAGAAAAATAATTTTTTCACTCGCTTTCTTAAAAATAATCTCTTATTGAAGGCCTGAGGGGTCCTTATAGGTGTAATATGGATGGCCATGGAGCTGCTATGGCTTCAGGCTTTATATGTATGAGGTATTACTATCTATTCACAGTATTCTCTGACCTTTAAATTTATGTGGCTTAAAATCCATTTTCAACACATAAGCATTTGTATATTTTGCCAGGTGAACAAAATACTACCTAGATGTATAATTTAAATTTAGTGTAAAATAAGATTTTTTTAAGAACAAATTTTATATATATTTCCAAAAATGCTTTAAAATGTTTAAACTCTACATAGGCATATTGTGGTCTACTATATATAAAAGGTTTCTGGGAACTATTTAAGAAGATAAAGGTAGAGTCACTGATTATGTCTTTGTACTGTATCTTTGGGAAAACAATTTCAGCTTAATATACACTTATAAAAAGTGAATTAGTAAAACTTTATTCTGGCGGGGCACAGTGGCTCACACCTGTAATCCCAGCACTTTGAGAGACTGAAACAGAAGGATTGCTTAAGCCGAGGAGTACAAAAACCAAAAAAAATTTATTTTTCCAAGTTTATAAAGTGCAGCTTGCTTACTTGTTGACAAGCTGCTGAATGTAGAATGAACAGTAATAGAGTCTACTGGGTTTTAAGTTCCAGCTACTATGAAAAACTATTAATGAAGGAACTATAAATGGAAAAGAAAAAATTGACTCATAGACTTTGTTCATTTCCTTCTGAAATATCCCTAGCTCTTATTAAGTGTCTCCCTTAAGGCTTCCATACCCACTGACAATATTTGTCGATTCTCTATAAATGACACTAAGAAAATTCTAGATGTTATATCTCTTCTACAGTAACTACATGGAATGGACAGCTTAAGTTAGGAAATTACATTGCCTTTTGACCACCCCTCTGTGGTCAATCCCACCTCTGTGTGCTTTGAGGAAACTAGGGTAGCACCTCCTCTTTTTGCACAACTTAAACATATGTTTCAGGCCTCATGTCAAATACTACATACAGTTTGTCAATGTATTGGTCACACTTTGTAACATCAGTAAAAGTCTAAATAAAATCAACCAGAAGATAATGGGCTGCACCAACTGTTAATGAACACAGGTTTATTTGGAAAGACTGTTCCAAGATTCAGAGCTAGCCAACAGTAACCCTAGGAACCCAATTTATTGTTGACGAGAGATTCTCACCTTATGCCTCAACAGCTAGAGGACCTAAAGTCTATGATGTCCAGAAGATGGGAAAAGCCTGAGAGGCCCAGGTTGATACACCTATCTGTAAGGCTAGAGAGAAAGAACCAACATAAAAAAGCAATAACAACTGCCTCGGCATATGAGTTCTTGATTTGGAAACCTGCACTGATGGTTCTTGTTCTCCAGTGTAATGCCTCCTATTCGTGTTTTCTTGGCTGTGTTGAAAAGCATACATAGAGAGCTGTGCTCTTCATTTTTAAGATGATTTACTGATAAGGATGACAAGCCAGTGGCACTGGGAAAAACGGATCCTAAGAGACTTTTTCATATTGAACACACAGAGTCAGTTATTTAAGATTTTGCTTCTTGGACTCTTGGTAAGCCCAAATCTTGTTCTAAAAAGAGCAGACTTTTTTTGCTGTGTTTTGTTTTTGAGATAGTGTCTCACTCTGTCTCCCATGTTGGAGTGCAGTGGCACAATATGGCTCACTGCAGCCTCAACCTCCCAGGCTTAGGTGATCCTCCCACACCTCAGCCTTCCAAGTAACTAGCTGAGACTACAGGCATGTACCACCACACCTGGCTAAATTTTTAAATTTTTTGTCAAGACAGAATTTTGCCATGTTGCCCAGGCTGGTCTCAAACTCCTGGGCTCAAATGATCTGCATGCCCCAGCCTCCGTGAGTACTGGGATTACAGGCATGAGCTATAGTGCCTGGCCTGTTTTTTGTTTTGTTTTTGAGACAAGGTTTTATTTTGTTGCCCAGGCTAGAGTACAGTAGGCTCAATCACAGCTCACTGCAGCCTCAACCTCCCAGCTCAAGCAGTCCTCCCACCCCAGCCTCTCAAGTAGCTGGGATTGCAGGTGCATACCACCACACCCAGCTAATTTTTTTTTTTTAATTAGTAAAGATGAGTCTCCCTATATTGCCTGTGTTGCCCAGACTGGTTTCCTGGGCTCAAATGATTCTCCTGTCTCAGCCTTCCAAAGTGCTCAGATTAGAGGTGAGGCATAAGCCTCACCTGGCTTTTTTTTTTTTTTTTTTGATTAAATGCAAGCCATATTTATCTACTATAGTGTTCACCAACCACACTCTGGGGCCTGAGGCTGTGTTTCAGTGAATGAAATATAAAAACGTATTTTATTTACTTGCGGACACAGTACGGTATTTATATCTATTAATAGCATATTGTTATTGGTGATTTAAAAAAAAAAAAAAACTTTATTGGAGTAATATCCCTAAAATGCAGAGAGCTTTTATAAAAATAGAGGGTGAGGCTGGGTATGGTGGCTTACACCTGTAATCCCAGCTACTTGGGAGGCTGAGGCAGGAGAATCGCTTGAATTCGGGAGTCGAAGGTTGCAGTGAGCCAAGATCACACCACTGCAGAGACTCTGTCTCAAAAATAGTAATAGTAAATAGAGGTAAAAGAAAGGCCAAAGATTCTATAGAAAATAAGCAAAAGATAAAAATTCATAATTCACAGGAAGATTTGTTCTTTATACATATAAAAAATGTTTAGCTTCACTTAAGAGAAATACAGATTAAAATTATACTGAAATATTTCTAACCCATCAGACTGGCAAAAATTCAAAATCTGGACAGTATACTATATTGGTGAAGTTGTGGGAAAAAGGGCAGTCTTACATTACTAATAGAAATAAAGCTGGGCACGGTGGCTCATGCCTGTAATCACAGCACTTTGGGAGGCCAAGGCTGGTGGATCATGAGGTCAAGAGATTGAGACCATCCTGGCCAACACAGTGAAACCCAGTATCTACTAAAATTAAAAAAAAAAAAATTAGCTGGGCATGGTGGCACGCACCTATAGTCCCAGCTACTCAGGAGGCTGAAGCAGGAGAATTTCCTGAGCCCCGGAGGCAGAGATTGCAGTGAGCTGAGATCGTGCCACTGCACTCCAGCCTGGCGCCTGGCAACAGAGCAAGACTCTGTCTCAAAAAAAAAAAAAAGAAAAATACAAAATGTTTCAACCTCAATGAAGGAGAATCACTAATAAAATTATATATACATATAGTTACTCATTAATCTAGCAGTTCTACTTCTAAAATTTATCCGGAAGCTGTGCCACTAACAACACAAAAATACATATGTTAAAGTTACTCATTGCAGTATTGTTTATATTTTCAAAACATTGGAGACCATGTAAATGTTCACACATAGGAGATAGATTAAATAAACTACAATGTATCTGCACATGGAGGTACTATGTAGCCGTAAAAAAAATAAAGAAAGAAAGAAAATCTCTATCAATTGATGTAGAATGATTTCCAGGAGATTTTGGGTTTGTTTGTTTGTGATGGAGTCTCGTTCTGTCACCCAGGCTGGAGTGCAGTGGCGCTGTCTCAGCATACTGCAACCTTCGCCTCCTGAGTTCAAGCAATTCTTTTGCCTCGGCCTCCCAAGTAGCTGGGATTGCAGACATTCACCACCATGCCTGGCTTATTTTTGTATTTTGAGTAGACATGGGGTTTCACCGACAGGTGATCCACCTGCCTTGACCTCCCAAAGTACTGAGATTACAGGCATGAGCCACCACGCCCAGCCTCCAGGAGATATTTTTAAGTGGAAAAAAGCAAAGCGTAAGAGAGCATATATACTGTATTACCTCCTTTTGTGTTAAAAANAAAAAAAAAAAAAAAAAAAAAAAAGGAAGAAAATGTACATATATCTGCTTACTTTTACTAAAAGAACACAGGAAGGTAAACCAGAAAACAGTGAAACTGGTTATTTACAAAGGATGGGGAGGAGGACATGGTAAAGAGAGTGACACTTCTTTGAGCATTTCTTTTATAGAATTTTTACTTTTAGAAACATGTTAATGTTTTATGTATTTTTAAAAATACTAAACCAACAAGGATAGAATGGAAGGAATGGGACTAAAATTTAAAGCAAACTGAAAGATAGGAACCCAACTTTTTTCCAATCTTATCTTAAGTAAAATGATCCCTGAAGGGGGTAAAAAAGAGCACCAATCTAAGTAACATACTGAACACAGTATTTGACTACATTGGAGAACAGAAAATCAATCCTAAACTCTTTTTAGTAGATTTGAATTTTTTTTCTTTTAAAGTTAGGGATGAAGTGACTTTGAAACTATTTTAGATGTATTACAAAAATTAGTAAATAAATAAATCTGTTGATATTGTTGGAGCTAGGTTCTCACTACAGAAGAAGGAACATACAAATAATGAGATAAGGAAAGGCAGGAAAGAACCCTATGGAGATGGACTCGAATCGGAAGTACTGGTGTCAGCTCAGTTTCTAAAATAGGTCTCTGTACACATATATACATATACAGTTATGGATATGTGTGTGTGTGCATGATTATATACACATGCATACTTCCTGGCTCTGTTTATTAATAGGGCCTAGAAGCAAAGAGCATACCTGCCACCCAGATCTTGATCTCTAATATCCTTCTATGCTAAAAGGAACCAGTTATCTTCAGATAAATGGTTGATACCAGGGCATAGCAGAGCCCAAAACATTATGCCAGCACATAAAGAAGTGATCAAAAATAATGTGATGTCACATCCAAGGACACAGGAGCCACTAGCCTGAAGGGCTCCCACTGGCAAAAACTAAAATATTTTAAGGACTAAATTAATTAAGGGCTGGAAGGGATTATAAACCATTGATTTAAAAAGAATTGTGGGCCGGGTGTGGTCGCTGATGCCTGTAATCCCAGCACGTTAGGAGGCTAAGGTAGGCGGATCATCTGAGGTCAGGAGTTCAAGACCAGCCTGTCCAACATGGTGAAACCCCGTCTCTACTCAAAATACAAAAATTAGCCAGGCATGGTGGCTCATGCCTGTAGTCCCAGCTGCTACTTGGGAGACTGAGGCAGGAGAGTCGCTTGAACCTGAGACGTGGATGTTGCAGGGAGCCGAGATCATGCCATTGCACTCCAGCCTTGGTGACAGAGCACTCCACCACATAAATAAAATAATTGTGCATTCTTATTGATAATAGATTTAAAAATAATAAATGAGACAAGAGGTAAGCCCTTGTTTATGGTAGAATGGTGAGGGCTGACTGGTAAATGTGAAAGGTATGCTGGAGTTTGAAAATCATCACAATATGAGTTTCAGTTAAAAACTGTGAGTGAATACCCAATCTGGGAGAGGGGTGGGACTTTTGATAAAGAACAGAATAATTATGTGATCTTAAATTGTCTATCCACAAACTGCTTGTTAGATGCAAGGGAAAAAATAGGGACTATGCAATGGAGAAGTAGGACAAAACCTTGATCAGGTGATCGAAATTTCTATCACCAGTGAACAGCAGATGGATATGATGTGCCTCTAAATGTGACACATTGAGAAGGATCCAGTATAATCTATGTAGTATTCTGCCTGGGAAGGCACAGTCAGAATTTAATCATGAGGAAATATTAGACAAATCCAAAATTAGAATACATCCGTTAAAAATGGGAAAATAAGAAATAAAGAATGAGATAAGCAAGTCGGACGTGGTGGCTCACACCTGTAACCCCATCACTTTAGGAGGCTTAGGCAGGTGGATTGCTTGAGTCCAGGAGTTCAAGACCAGCCTGGGCAGCATGGCAAAACCCCATCTACTAAACATACAAAAAAAATTAGCCAGTCATTGTGGTGTGTGCCTGTGGTCCCAGCTACTCAGGAGGCTGAGGTAGGAGACTCACCTGAGCCTAGGGAGGTTGAGGCTGCAGTGAGCCAAAAAAAAATCACACCACTGCACTCCAGCCTGGACAATCAGAGTAAGACCCTATCTCAAATAAATAAACAAAGAAATAAATTAAAAATGAGGTAAGCAATGACTATATTCCTCAAAAATGTCCATATCTCAGAAGTCAAAATCTGAGGAAATGTTCCAGAATTTTTAAAACTATAAAAATATAACAGTTAAATCCTAGATTCTGTTCTGAAGGAGAAAATTTCCATAAAGGACATTATTGGGTACTTGACTAAATCGATATATGGACAGTGGATCAGACAACAGTATTACTGCAGTTGATGTTGATTTCCACAATGTAAGAGAATATCCTTATTCTCAGAAAATATACACTAAAGTTTTAGAAGTAAAAGACATGATAAACATAACTTGCTCTCAAATAGTTCAGGGAAAATAAACTTGTATAAAGAGAAAGAGTACATGCAAATGGTGCAAAATGTTAACAATATTGTGTACCTGGGTAAAGGATATACAGGTACTTTTTGTACTATTTTTGTTCCTGCAACTTTTTTCTCAATTTGAAATTCTTTTCAAATAAAATACACTTTAAGCAGGCTAATAATTAAAAATCTAAACTAAAATTATATTGGAAAACATCCTAAGTGAAATAAGCTAGACACAAAAAGACAAATATTATAGGATCTCACTTACATAAGGTACCAAGAATAGGCAAATTTATAGAGACAAAAAGTAGAGTAGCAGGCTGGAGGTAAAGAGGAGTGGAGAGCTAAGGTTTAATGGGTACAGAGTTTCTTCTGGGGTGACGAAAAAGTTCTAAAAATGCATAGAGGTAATAGTTGCACATTGTGAATGTACTTAATGTCACTAAATTGTGCATTTAAAAATTGTTAAAATAGTAAATTTTATGTTATGTATATTTTCCACTATAAAAAAGTATCTTGGAGATGTTTACTTGCATTATAAAAGGATTCCCTACAATTCCTTAAATATAAGCTCCCTTTGTTTATTTAGACAATTTTATACAACTTTCAAGATTCACATCAGCTACCGTTTGAAGATTTCACTTATAACTGATTATATAGTATCTGTATTTAATTTTAGTTGGTTTTTAAAAATACATTGTTGAAAAACTGACATTCACTTTGGGCAAAGGTCTTAGCTTTTTTTAATGTCCAGGTTCTCCACTTGTCAAAGCAAATGACTCTTCAGAATACTTACTTCATTCATCATCTAGTTCTCTTAGAAAGAGGTTGCCGGTGCTTTTGCTTCACAAAAATATTTCATAAACATATGCTTTTTCTTTTTCTCACAATGATCATACCAGGCAGAATGAAGAAAACAGATGTTGCTTATAAGGCGTCTAATAGACATGTTTGCATTGTAAGCTGATCTGACTCTGAATTTGGCATCTGCTCCATTCACTGTGTGGACTGAGCATTTTAGCCTCACAGTTTGGCAGAAAAGTTAATATTGACTTTTGACTATTACCTGAAAACTCAGTGATAAAATACTCTTACTAAACCTCTTGAGAGAGTGATTTTCCAGTCTCAGCAAATGTCTTTAAAATACATCATTCTATTAACCATATTAATTTTATTCTTTGGTTGGGAATACTTATTTATTTCATCTAATACAGAGCATTCCCCAAATCTGACTGGGAAAAGTCTGTGTGGTCAGAATGGTAGAAGAAGAAGGACATAAATCACTTATAATGTTCTCTACAGGTCATTATACCACAGCTTCTCAATTAACCTCCATCTCCCCTCAGGCTGCCTAGGGCCTCAGGGAAGGCCCAGAAGCCTGGCTACAGCACAGTTTCTCATTATCATCTGCTCTTCTGAGTATCTGAGTGTTGCTGCAGCAGCTCAGGTTTCCCCTAAGGGGAAGGTAGCCCAGATTCTTCTGCTCTTGACCTGTCTTATTTGCAATCATACTTTTTTCTTCACAGTTTTATTGTGGCATAATAGACATACAACAAACTGTACATATTTAAAGTATACAATTGTATAACTTTGGACATATGCGTACACCCATGAAACCATCACTATGGACATAGCCACTGCTCCCATGGCCTTTTGTAATCCTGCCTCCCTGTCCCTTCTCATTTCCTTTTGGATTATTTCCACTTTGGGGCTATTACAAATAAAGTTGATGTGAACATTCATTTACAAGTCTTTGGATATGTGCTTTCATCTACCTTGAGTAAATACCTAGAAATAGAATGGGTCATCTGATACAAGTATGTTTAGCTTTTTAAGACTGACAAATGGTTTTGCAAAGTGGTCTTATTTTACATTCCCACAATTAGTATATGAAAGTTCCAGTTGATCACACCCTTGCCAACACTTGTTATGGTCAGTCATTTCAGTTTTAGCCATTCTGTAGATATGCAGTGGTATCTAATTTTTTTTTTTTTTTTTTTTT
>NW_016107326.1:5472264-5479914 GCF_001604975.1 Cebus imitator
TGGTCTCGATCTCTTGACCTCGTGATCCACCCGCCTCGGCCTCCCAAAGTGCTAGGATTATAGGCGTGAGCCACCGCGCCCGGCCAGTGGTATCTAATTTTGATTTAAATTTTCATTTCTTTAATGAATAATGATATTGAACGTTTTTTCATGTCTTATTTAGCATCTATCTTCTTTGCTAAGGTGTTAAATACTTTTGCCTACTTTTGATTGTTTCTTGTTATTGAGGTACCAAGTATTTTATTGTGACAAAATTCAAATTATTTTTTCTTCTCTAAAAGTTGTACTCTTAGCCAGGTGTGGTAGTTCACATCTGTAATCCCAGCACTTTGGGAGGCCAAGGCAGGCAGATTACTTGAGCCCAGGAGTTCAAGACTAGCCTGAGCAACTAGGCCAAAACCCACCTCTAACAAAAAATGCAAGAAATAGCCAGGTATGGTGGCACACATCTTTAGTCCCAGCTACTAGGAAAGCTGAAGTGGGAGAAGAGCTTCAGCCCAGAAGGTCAAGGCTGCAGTGAGCCATGAGTGTGCCACTGCACTCCAACCTGGGTGATAGTGAGACCCTGTCTCAAAAATTAACTAATTAATTTTTGAAAAAGAAAAGTTTACACTTTTTATATCTTACTAAGTGACCTTTAGCAAACCCAAGATCACTAAGATTTTCTCCTATGTTTTCTCCTCAAGAGATTTATAATTTTATTCCTTACATTTATGTCTATGATTCATTTCAAGTGAATTTTTGTAGATAAGGTAAGGTAAAGGTTGAAATGCAGTTTTTTTTCATACATGGTATCCATTGTTCTAATACAATTTGTTAGAGTATCCTTCCTCCATGGGATTGTTTGGGCACCTGTGTCAAAATCAATTGGCTATATAGAAGTAGGTTTATTTCTGGACTCTGTTCAGTTCCATTGGTTTATTTGTCTATCTTTATGCTAATACCATAGTGTCTTGATTATTATCATTCTATAATAAATTTTGAAATCAGGTAGTATAAATCCTCTGGGTTTGTTCTTCTTTTTCGAAGTTGAGTTTTCACTTATCTAGGTCCTTTGAATTTCCATATAAATTTTAGAAGCAGCTTAAAAGTTTCTATAAGAAAAGCCTGCTAGAATTTTTATTGGTATTCCAATGAATTAATAGAAAAATTCCTGCAGAACTGATAATATTGAATGTTCTGATCTGTGAACACCTTAAGTCTACTTAGGCTTCTTTTATATTTCTAAGCATTGTTTTGTCATTTTCAATGTGCAGGCCTTACACAACCTCTGTCAGATTTACTCTAAGGTACTTCACATACTTCAAATATACTTCAAACATGTGAAGTACCTAAGAATAAATATAGATATTCTTAATGTTAATTTTTTTATTTTTATTTTTTTGTTGTTGAGACAAGGTCCTACTCTGTTGCCTAGGTTGGGGTGCAGTGATGTGATCATAGCTCACTGCAGCCTCAACCTTCCAGGCTTAAACAATCCTTCCACCTCAGCCTCCTGATAGGTCTACAGGCATGCACCACCATGTCTGGCTAATATTTCCATTTGTGGTAGAGACAGGATTTCGCCATGTTGCCCATGCTGGTCTCAAACTCCTGAGCTCAAGAAATTCACCTGTCTTGGCCTCTCAAAGTGCTGGGATTATAGGCGTGAGCCATGATGCCTGGCTTATTCTTAATATTAATTTCCAATTCTTCATTGATAGTATATATAATTATAACATATATATACATATTACTAGCATAGATAATTTATTTTTGTATTGGAAACTTTGCTGGACTCACTAGTTCTGGTAACTTTTTCTAGATTCCATAGGATTTTCTACAAAGACTAGGATTTCTCAACTTTGACATTGTTGACATTATGGGACATTCAACATCATCTCTGGCCTCTACACACTAAATGCAGAAGTACCCCAATCCTAGTTGTGACAACCAAAATATCTCCAGACAATGCCATATGTGCCCCGGGGGGCAAAATCACCCATTTTTCAGAACTTCAGACATAGATAATCATGCCATCGGCAAAAAGTGACAGTTTTACTTTTGTTTCCCATCTTGATGCCTTCTGTGTGTTTTGTTTGCCTTATTGCACTGGTGGGAGTCCCCAGTATAGCATTTAAGAGCAAAAACTCTTGCAATGTTGTTGATCATTAAGAGGAAAATATTTCCTCATTTACTTTAAGAATGATACTAATAAGTTTTTCATAATCTCCCTTTATCAGGATGAGAGAAAGTTTTTGTTAGGAATGGATATTGGATTTTGTCAAATGCTTTTTCTGCATCTATTAAGATGATCTTATGGCTTTTTTATTTAATCTGGTAAATTACATTGATTGAGTTTGTAATGTTAAACCAACCTTGCATTTTAGGGTAAAGCACACTTTATCATGATTTATTATTAAAATATATTGTTGTATTTGACTTGCTAAAATATTCATGAGTAATATTGGTCTATAGTTTTCTTTTTTTGTTATGTTGGCAGAGTAATCTAGCCTTAAAGAATGAGTTGGGAATTATTTCCTTCTTTTCAGTTTTTTGAAGAGTTTATATAGCGTTGGTGTTATTTTCTTCCTTAAATGTTTGGTAGAATTCATCAGCACCATCTGGACCTGGAATTTTCTTTATGAAAAGCTTTTTTTAAAAAAATATTTTATTGCATTTTAGGTTTTGGGGTACATGTGAAGAACATGCAAGATTGTTGCATAGGTACATATTTGGCAATGTGCTTTGCTACCTTCTTCCCCATCACCTATATCTGGCATTTCTCCCCATATTATCCCTCCCCAACTTCCCACCCCCTGATGT
Organism: Cebus imitator; assembly: GCF_001604975.1. NCBI lineage: Eukaryota > Metazoa > Chordata > Mammalia > Primates > Cebidae > Cebus > Cebus imitator. The sequence goes on from NW_016107326.1 coordinate 5,475,070, forward strand.
TCCTCCCCTACTTCCCCCCAACAGACCTTAGCATGTGATGCTCCCCTCCCTGTGTTCATGTGTTCTGATTGTTCAAAACCAACCTATGAGTGAGAACATGTGGTGTTTAATTTTCTGTTCTTGTGTCAATTTGCTTAGAATGATGGTTTCCAGGTTCATCCGTGTCCCTACAAAGGACACGAACTCATCGTTTTTTATGGTTGCATAGTATTCCATGGTGTATATGTGCCACATTTTCCCTGTCCAATCTATCATCGGTGGGCATTTCAGTTGGTTGCAACTCTTTGCTATTGTAAACAGTGCTGCAATGAACATTCGTGTGCATGTGTCCTTATAATAGAATGATTTATAATGCTTTGGATATATACCCAGTAATGGGATTGCTGGGTCAAATGGAATTTCTATTTCTAGGTCCTTGAGGAATCACCACAATGTCTTCCACAATGGTTGAACTAACTTACACTCCCACCAACGGTGTAAAAGTGTTCCTATTTCTCCACATCCTCTCCAGCATCTGTTGTCTCCAGATTTTTTAATGATGGCCACTCTAACTGGCATGAGATGGTATCTCAATGTAGTTTTGATTTGCATTTCTCTAATGACCAGCGATGATGAGCATTTTTTCATATATTTGTTGGCCTCATATATGTCTGTTCATATACTTTGCCCACTTTTGATTGGGCTTGTTTTTTCTTGTAAATCTGTTTAGTTCTTTGTAGATTCTGGATATTAGTCCTTTGATGGCTAGATTGCAAAAATTTTTTCCCGTTCTATTGGTTTCTGATTCACTCTAATGACTGTTTCTTTTGCTGTGCAGAAGCTGTGGAGTTTGATTAGGTCCCATTTGTCTATTTTGGCTTTTGTTGCCAATGCTTTTGGTGTTTTAGTCATGAAGTCCTTGCCTATGCCTATGTCCTGAATGGTTTTGCCTAGATTTTCTTCTAGGGTTTTTATGATGTTAGGTCTTATGTTTAAGTCTTTAATCCATCTGGAGTTAATTTTGGTGTAAGGTGTCAGGAAGGAGTCCAGTTTCTGCTTCCTGCACATGGCTAGCCAGTTTTCCCAACATCATTTATTAAACAGGGACCCCTTTCCTCATAGCTTGTTTTTGTCTGGTTTATCAAAGATCAGATGGTTGTAGATGTGTGGCGTTGCCTCCAAGGTCTCTGTACTATTCCATTGGTCTATATCTCTGTTTTGGTACCAGTACCATGCTATTTTGATTACTGTAGCCTTGTAGTATAGCTTGAAGTCAGGTAGAGTGATGCCTCCAGCTTTCATCTTTTTGTTTAGAATTGACTTGGCTACGTAGGCTCTCTTTTGGTTCCATATGAAGTTTAAGGGTTTTTTTTCCAGTTCTGTGAAGAAGGTCATTGGTAGCTTGATGGGGATAACATTGAATCTATAAATTACTGTGGGTAGTGTGGCCATTTTCATGATATTGATTCTTCCGAACCATGAGCATGGAATGCTTCTCCATCTGTTTCTGTCCTGTCTTATTTCGTTGAGCATTGCTTTATAGTTCTCCTTGAAGAGGTCCTTTACATCCTTTGTTAGTTGTATTCCTAGGAATTTTATTCTGTTTGTAGCAATTGTGAATCACAGTTCATTCTTGATTTGGCTCTCTTTAAGTCTGTTATTGGTGTATAGGAATGCTTGTGATTTTTGTACATTGACTTTGCTGAAGTTGCTTATCAGTTTCAGGAGATTTTGGGCTGAGACGATGGGGTCTTCTAAATATGCAATCATGTCATCTGCAAATAGAGACAATTAGACTTCCTCCTTTCCTAATGGAATACCCTTTATTTTTTTTCTTGCCTGATTGCTCTGGCTAGAACTTCCAATACTATATTGAATAGGAGTGGTGACAGTGGGCATCCTTGTCTAGTGCCAGATGTCAAAGGGAATGCTTCCAGGTTTTGCCCATTAAGTATGATATTGGTTGTGGGTTTGTCATAAATAGCTTTTCATTTTTTGAGATAAGTTCCATTAATACCTAATTTTTGAGAGTTTTTAGCATAAAGCGCTGTTGAATTTTGTCAAAGGCCTTCTCTGCATCTATTGAGATAATCATGTGGTTTTTGTTTTGGTTCTGTTTATGTGGTGGATTATGTTTATAGACTTGCGTATGTTGAACCAGCCTTGCATCCCCGGAATGAAGCCTACTTCATCGTGATGGATAAGCTTTTTGATGTGCTGTTGCAATCAGTTTGCCAGTATTTTACTGAAGATTTTTGCATCTGTGTTCATCATGGATATTGGCCTGAAGTTTTCTTTTCTTGTTGAGTCTCTGCCAGGTTTTGGTATCACGATGATGTTGGTCTCATAAAACAATTTGGGAAGGATTCCCTCTTTTTGGACTGTTTGGAATAGTTTCAGAAGGAATGGTACCAGCTCCTCTTTGTATGTCTGGTAGAATTCGGCTATGAACCCATCTGGACCTGGGCCTGTTTTGCTGGTTAGGCTATTAATTGCTGCCTTAACTTCAGCCCTTGTTATTGGTCTATTCAGGGTTTTGACTTCTTCCTGGTTTAGGCTTGGGTCAAGGCAAGTATCCAGGAATTTATCCATTTCTTCCAGGTTTACTGGTTTATGTGCATAGAGTTGTTTGTAGTAATCTCTGATGGCGGTTTGTATTTCTGTGGAATCCGTGGTGATATCCCCTTTATCATTTTTTATTGCATCTATTTGATTCTTCTCTCTTTTCTATTAGTCTTGCTAGCAGTCTATTTTGTTCATCTTTTTTAAAAAACCAGCTCCTGGATTTATTGATTTTTTGAGAGTTTTTTGTGTGCCTATCTCCTTCAGTTCTACTCTGATCTTAGTTATTCCTTGTCTTCTGCTAGGTTTTTAGTTTTTTTGATCTTGCTCCTCTAGCTCTTTCAATTTTGACCATACGGTGTCAATTTTAGATCTTTCCTTGCTTCTCATGTGGGCATTTATTGCTATATATTTTCCTTTAGACACTGCCTTAAATGTGTCCCAGAGAGTCTGATATGTTGTGTCTTCATTCTCATTGGTTTCAAAGAACATCTTTATTTCTGCCTTCATTTCATTGTTTATCCAGTCAACATTCAAGAGCCAGTTGTTCAGTTTCCATGAAGTGCAGTTCTAATTTCTGAGTTCTGAGTTCTAACTTGATTCCTCTGTGATCTGAGAGACTGTTATGATTTCTGTTCTTTTGCATTTGCTGAGGAATGAGAGTAGGTGTGGCGTGGTGCTGAGAAGAATGTATATTCTGTGGATTTGGGGTGGAGAGTTCTGTAAATGTCTATTAAGTTTGCTTGGTCTAGGTCTCAGTTCAAGTCCTGGATATCCTTGTTAATTTTCTGTCTCGGGCCAGGCGCGGTGGCTCACGCCTGTAATCCCAGCACTTTGGGAGGCCGAGGCGGGTGGATCACAAGGTCAAGAGATCGAGACCATCCTGGTCAACATGGTGAAACCCCGTCTCTACTAAAAATACAAAAAATCAGCTGGGCATGGTGGCGCATGCCTGTAATCCCAGCTACTCAGGAGGCTGAGGCAGGAGAATTGCCTGAACCCAGGAGGCGGAGGTTGCGGTGAGCCGAGATCGCGCCATTGCACTCCAGCCTGGGTAACAAGAGTGAAACTCCGTCTCAAAAAAAAAAAAAAAAAAAATTTCTGTCTCGTTGATCTAATATTGACAGTTGAGTGTTAGTCTCCCACTATTATTGTGTGGGAGTCTAAGTCTTTTTGTATGTCATTAAGAACTTGCTTTATGTATTGGGTGCTCCTGTATTTGGTGCGTATATATTTAGAATCATTAGCTCTTCTTGTTACATTGATCCTTTTACCATTATGTAGTATCCTTCTTTGTCTCTTTGATCTTTGTTAGTTTAAAGTCTACTTTATCAGAGACTAGGATTGCAACTCCTGCTTGTTTTTGCTCTCCATTTGCTTGGTAAATCTTCCTCCCTCCCTTTATTTTGAGCCTATTTGTATCCTTGCATGTGAGATGCATTTCCTGGGTACAGCACACTGATGGGTTTTGACTTTTTATCCAGTTTGCCAGTCTGTGTCTTTTGACTGGGGCATTTAGCCCATTTACATTTAATGTTAATATTGTTAAGTGTGAATTTGATCCTGTCATTTTGATGCTAGCTGGTTGTTTTGCCCATTCGTTGATGCAGTTTCTTCATTGTGTCAATGCTCTTTACCATTTGGTACGTTTTTGGAGTGGCTGGTACTGGTAGTTCCTTTCTATGTTTAGTGCTTCTTTCAGGAGCTCTTCTAAAGCAGGCCTGGTGGTGATGAAGTCTCTGAGCAATTGCCTCTTTGTAAAGGATTTTATTTCTCCTTCGCTTATGAAACTTAGTTTGGCTGGATATGAAATTCTAGGTTGAAAGTTCTTTTCTTTAAGGATGTTGAATATTGACCCCAACTCTCTTCTGGCTTATAGGGTTTCTGCCAAGAGATCTGCTGCGAGTCTGCTGGGCTTCCCTTTGTGCGTAACCCGACCTTTCTCTCTGGCTGCCGTTAGCATTTTTTTCCTCATTTCAACACTGGTGAATCTGATGATTAATGTGCCTTGTGGTTGCTCTTCTTGAGGAATATATTTATGGAATATATTTATGGTGTTCTCTGTATTTCCTGGATTTGAATATTGGCCTGTCTGCTAGATTGGGGAAGTTTTCCTGGATAATAATACTGAAGAGTGCTTTCCAGCTTGGATTCATTCTCTCTGTCACATTCAGGTACACCTATCAAACGTAGATTAGGTCTTTTCACATAGTCCCATATTTCTTGGAGGCTTTCTTCGTTTCTTTTTATTCTTTTTTCTCTAATCTTGCCTACTCATTTTATTTCATTGGGTTGATCTTCAAT
>NW_016107326.1:5480234-5483385 GCF_001604975.1 Cebus imitator
CCAGTGTGTGATGCTCCCCTCCCTGTGTCCATGTGTTCTCATTGTTCAACACCCACCTATGAGTGAGAACATGTGGTGTTTGATTTTCTCTTCTTGTGTCAGTTTGCTGAGAATGATGGTTTCCAGATTCATCCTTGTCCCTACAAAGGACATGAACTCATTGTGTTTTATAGCTACATAATATTCCATGGTGTATATGTGCCACATTTTCCCTGTCCAGTCTATCATCGATGGGCATTTGGGTTAGATCCAAGTCTTTGCTATTGTAAACAGTGCTGCAGTGAACATTTGTGTACCTGTGTCCTTATAATAGAAAGATTTACAATACTTTGGGTATATGCCCGATAATGGGATTGCTGGGTCTAATGGAATTTCTATTTCTAGGTCCTTGAGGAATCGCCACAGTCTTCCACAATGGTTGAATTAATTTACACTCCCACCAACAGTGTAAAAGTGTTCCTATTTCTCCACATCCTCTCCAGCATCTGTTGTCTCCAGATTTTTTAATGATCGCCATTCTAACTGGCATGAGATGGTATCTAGAAGTAGTTTTGATTTGCATTTCTCTAATGACCAGTGACGATGAGCATTTTTTGATATGTTTGCTGGCCTCATATATGTCTTCTTTTGTAAAGTGTCTGTTCATATCCTTCACCCACTTTTGAAGGGGCTTGTTTGTTTATTTCTTGTAAATCTGTTTTAGTTCTTAGTCGATTCTGGACATTAGCCCTTTGTCAGATGGGTAGACTGCAAAAATTTTTTCCCATTCTGTTGGTTTCCAATTCACTCTAATGACTGTTTCTTTTGCTGTGCAGAAGCTGTGGAGTTTGATTAGGTCCCATTTGTCTATTTTGGCTTTTGTTGCCAATGTTTTTTGGTATTTTGGTCATGAAGTCCTTGCCTATGCCTATGTCCTGAATGGTTTTGCCTAGATTTCCTTTTAGGGCTTTTATGGTGTTATGTCTTATGTTTAAGTCTTTAATCCATCTGGAGTTAATTTTAGTGTAAGGTGTCGGGAAGGAGTCCAGTTTCTGCTTCCTGCACATGGCTAGCCAGTTTTCCCAACATCATTTATTAAACAGGGACCCCTTTCCTCATAGCTTGTTTTTGCCTGGTTTGTCAAAGATCTGATGGTTGAAGATGTGTCGCATTGCCTCCGAGGCCTCTGTTCTGTTCCATTGGTCTATATCTCTGTTTTGGTACCAGTACCACATTGTTTTGATTATTGTAGTATATTTGAAGTCAGATAGTGTGATGCCTCCAGCTTTGTTCTTTTTGTTTAGAATGGACTTGGCTATGTAGGCTCTCTATTGGTTCCATATGAAGTTTAAGATGGTTTTTTCCAGTTCTGTGACATAGGTCATTGGTAGCTTAATGGGGATAGCGTTGAATCTACAAATTACTTTGGGTAGTATGGCCATTTTCACGATATTGATTCTTCCGAACCATGAGCATGGAATGCTTCTCCATCTGTTTCTGTCCTCTCTTATTTCGTTGAGCGTTGCTTTGTAGTTCTCCTTGAAGAGGTTCTTTACATCCTTTGTTAGTTGTATTCCTAAGTATTTCATTGTAGCAATTGTGAATGGCAGTCGTTCTTGATTTGGCTCTCTTTAAGTCTGTTATTGGTACATAGGAATGCTTGTGATTTTTGCACATTGACTTTGCTGAAGTTGCTTATCAGTTTCAGGAGGTTTTGGGCTGAGACGATGGGGTCTTCTAAATATACTATCATGTCATCTGCAAATAGAATTTGACTTCCTCTTTTCCTAATTGGATACCCTTTATTTCTTTCTCTTGCCTGATTGCTCTGGCTAGAACTTCCAATACTATATTGACCAGGAGTGGTGAGAGAGGGCATCCTTGTCTAGTGCCAGATGTCAAAGGGAATGCTGCCAGGTTTTGCCCATTAAGTATGATATTGGCTGTTAGTTTGTCACAAACGGCTTTTATTATTTTGAGATACATTCCATCTATACCTGGTTTATTGAGGGTTTTTAGCATAAAGGGCTGTTGAATTTTGTCAAAGGCCTTCTCTGCATCTATTGAGATAATCATGTGGTTTTTGTTTTGGTTCTGTTTATGTGGTGGATTACGTCTATAGACTTGCGTATGTTGAACCAGCCTTGCATCCCCGGAATGAAGCCTACTTCATCATGATGGATAAGCTTTTTGATGTGCTGTTGCAATCAGTTTGCCAGTATTTTACTGAAGATTTTTGCATCTATGTTCGTCATGGATATTGACCTGAAGTTTTCTTTTCTTGTTGAGTCTCTGCCAGGTTTGGTATCAGGATGATGTTGGTCTCATAAAATGATTTGGGAAGGATTCCCTCTTTTTGGACTGTTTGGAATAGTTTCAGAAGGAGTAGTACCAGCTCCTCTTTGTATGTCTGGTAGAATTCGGCTGTGAACCCATCTGGACCTGGGCTTTTTTTAGTGGTTAGGCTATTAATTGCTGCCTTAACTTCAGCCCTTGTTATTGGTCTATTCAGGGTTTTGACTTCTTCCTGGTTTAGGCTTGGGAGGATGCAAGTGTCCAGGAATTTATCCATTTCTTCCATGTTTACTGCTTTATGTGCATAGAGTTTTTGTAATAATCTCTGATGGTGGTTTGTGTTTCTGTGGAATCTGTGGTGATATCCCCGTTATCGTTTTTTATTCATCTATTTGATTCTTCTCTCTTTTCTTTTTTATTAATTTGGTTAGTGGTCAGTCTATATTGTTGATCTTTTCAAAAAACCAGCTCCTGGATATTGAATTTTTGAAGGGTTTTTTGTGTGTCTATCTCCTTCAGTTCTGCTCTGATCTTAGTTATTCCTTGTCTTCTGCTAGGTTTTGAGGTTTTTTTTATCTTGCCCCTCTAGCTCTTTCAATTTTGACCATAGGGTGTCAATTTTAGATCTTTCCTTGCTTCTCATGTGGGCATTTATTGCTATATATTTTCCTCTAGACACTGCTTTAAATGTGTCCCAGAGATTCTGGTATGTTGTGTCTTCATTCTCGTTGGTTTCAAAGAGAATGAAGATCTTTATTTCTGCCTTCATTTCATTGTTTATCCAGTCAACATTCAAGAGCCAGTTTTTCAGTTTCCATGAAGATGTGTGGTTCTGAGTTAGTTTCTGAATTCTGAGTTCTACCTTGATTGCACTGTG
>NW_016107326.1:5483466-5497146 GCF_001604975.1 Cebus imitator
CATTTGTTGAGGAGTGATTTACTTCCAATTATGTGGTCAATTTTAGAGTAAGTGTGATGTGATGCTCAACAAACCTTTTTTCAAAGTTCTTAGTTTCTTTGCATTGGGTTAGAACATGTTCTTTTAGCTCAGAGAAATTTGTTATTTCCTACCTTCTGAAGCCTATTTCTGTCAATTCATTAGACTCATTTTCCATCCAGTCTTGTTTCCTTGCTGGTGAGGAGCTGTGAGCCCTTGGATGAAGAGAGGCGTTCTGGTTTGGGGTGCTTTCATCCTTTTTACACCGGTTTCTTCCCATCTTTATGTATTTATCTCCCTGTGGTCTTTGTAGCTGGTGACTTTCTGTTGGGGTCTCTGACTGGACGACCTATTGTTGATGTTGAAGTTATTTCTTTCTGTTTCTTAATTTTCCTTCTAACAGGCCCCTCTGCTGTAGGACTGCTGGAGGTCCACTCCAGACCATGGTTGCCTGTGGATCATCTGCAGTGGCTGCAGAACAGTAAGGGTTGCTGGCAGTTTCTTCTTCTGCTATCTTTGTCCCAAAAGAATATCTGCCAGAGGGTAGCCTGAGCTCTCCTTTATGAGGTGACTCTTAGGATATATGGGGGTCGGCGAGCTTTTTGAGGAGACAGTCTGTCCTTTATAGGAGCTCAAGTGCTGAACTGTGAGCTCCGCTCCTCTGGTCAGAGCTGCTGGGCAGGTACATTTAAGTCTGGTGCAGCGTAACTCATAACCGCCTTTTTTTCCCCAGGTACTCTGTCCTGGGAAGGTGGGGCTTTATTTATAAGTTTCTGTCATGCTGCTGCCTTTTTTCAGAGATGCCCTGCCTAGCAAGGAGGTAGCCTAGTCACAGTCTGCCAGCAGAGGTGTTGTTGAACTGCCATGGGCTCTGCCCAGCTGCTGTGTGAACCTCCTTGCAGTTTTGTTTATAGGGGTATACTTAGAACTGCTTCAGTAATGGCGATCTGCCTCTGTAATGATGGACTGCCTTGGTAGTGGTGGATTGCCTCGGTAATGGCAGATGCCCTTCCCCCACAGAAGTGGACCATCCAGGGTCCAGTTGTGCTTTCTGTGAAACTCTCAATTCAGAGCATTTCAGATTGGTGGTCTTTGTGGGGGTGGGACCGGCCAAGCCAGATCACCTAGGTCCCTGTTTCAGTCCCCCTTTTTTTTTTAATTGCACGGGCAACTGTCTCCCAGGCATTCCAGTCACCAATTGAAAAGGGGCCTAGGTTTGTGTGAGTTTTTGTGCAGAGACCCACTGCACTGGCTAAAACAGCCATGCTGGGGGCTCATGGCACTTTTCCACCCAGGAATTTCCTGGCCTGGCTCCCCGTTTCAGTCCCTTTTTCAGTTGCATGGGCAACTCTGTCTCCCAGGCATTCCAGTCGCCAGTTGAAAAGGCACCCAGATTTGTGTGATTTTTTTGTGTGGAGACCCGCTGCACTGGCTGGGACTCATGGCGCTTTTCTGCCCAGGAATCTCCTGGCCTGGCTCCTGGTTTCAATCCCCTTTTTTTCAGTTCAACAAGCAATTCTGTCTCCCAGGCATTCCAGTCACCAGTTGAAAAGGCGCCCAGATTTGTGTGAGTTTTTATGCGGAGATCCACTGCACTGGTTGAAACGGCTGTGCTGGGGGCTCCTGGCGCCTTTCTGCCTGGGAAGCTCCTGATCTGTGGGCAGTAAAAATTCGTTTGGAAATATGGTTATCACTCACCCTCTGCATTTTTGCTGGGAACTGCAATCCCGAGCTGTTCCTTTTTGGCCATCTTAGATCCCGTCTGATCAAAAGCTTTTTAACTGCAAAGGCAATATACTTGATAGATACAGTGCTATTCAAGTTATGTTTCTTCTTGAATGAGCTTTGATCGTTTGTGTCTGTCAAAGAATTTGTCCTATTCATCTAACCTGTCAAATCTGTTAAGTTGTTAACAATGTTTCCTAATTATCCTTTTAATATATGTGGATTCTATATAGTGATATCACTTCTGTCATTCCTGATAATAATAATTTATGTCTTCTCTCTCTCTCCCTCCTTCCCTCCCTCTTTTTAATAGCCTGAAGATTTGTTAATTTTGACCTACTTGTACTCCCAATTTCATCTTCTCAACCAAGGCTAAGGATCTATGTAGTTGTCCGTCCTTGTATTGTGGCCTGGTAACTCTCTCCAGACAGTGGGCTAGAGAAATTTTATGTTTTGGCCCATTTGTTACTTCTCTTTCATGAATCCTTTATGGCTGTTGTGCAATTTTTGAAAAACTTTGTTTCATGTATTTTGTCTTTGTCGTAGCTGGAGGAAGAGTAAATCTGGTTCTCTTTGATTCTGTCTTGGTCAGAAGTAGAAGTCCTCAACATATTTTCTTTTTAACTTATAATTTATTTTCTCGCCAACCTGGTTCATCATGCTCTACTACAGAGATTATTTCACTGTTTCTTCTGGGAACGAAAGGGAAATGTAAAGTCCTTCATAATTTTTCATTTCTCAGAGTTTTTATTGGAGAGACATCCAGTAAGAGAATTTTGTCCAAATAGCAATATATTAGGGATGACAATCCAGAGACTCCAGAGGGAAAAGGAAAGGGATAACACATCATTTCTTAGCTGCAAAGACACAGGGTGCAGTCATTCTTAGAACCTTTCATCTCCAAGTGAATGGAAAACTTGACTGGTTAGACTTAGAAAGACCAGATTGGCGGGGTACAATGGCTCACGCCTGTAATCCCATTTGGAAATTCAAGGCGGGCAGATCACCTGAGGTCAGGAGTTTGAGGCCAGCCTGGCCAACATGGTGAAACCCCGACTCTATTAAAAATACAAAAATTAACTAGGCATGGTGTCATGTGCCTATAATCCCAGCTACTCGGGAGGCTGAGGCAAAATTCCCGAATCGCTTGAATCAGGGAGGCAGAGGTTGCTGTGAGGCAAGATCACACCATTGCAGTCCAGCCTGGGCAACAGGAGTGAAACTCCATCTCAAAAAAGGAAGACCAGATTGACTTCATGGTAAGTTGTTAGGTCTCAACTTGAGCTCTTTAGAAGAAATATTAGGGTGAGGTCATGATGTTTGGGAAAAGACCTCCCTAAACCTAATGCTCAAGACTTTCTCTTACTGTCAAAACTGAAGAATGAGATAGGTGCTTAGATCATATATTGGTCTGACCCAATACGACATTTCCGCTGCTGTTACACAATACTCATGTTTCTTTTTGTCGGTGTTCTAGGTTTTCTGTCTCAACTCGTCTCTGACAAGCCTCTGACTGAATGTATTCGTGCTGGCCACTATGCAGCAAGCGTCATAATTAGACGGACTGGCTGCACCTTTCCGGAGAAGCCAGACTTCCGCTGATGGAAGAGCTGAAAATGCAGGCCCGGGAGTGAAGACACTGCCCTGATTGCTTCCTGAGAATTCCCATATTAATAAAGAAGAAAATTATCTGCCATCTTTTCCTACTATAATAATGCTGAATCTTAATTTAGAGGGTATAAGGGTACGGTAATGCTTGTAGAATCTTTATTACCTCAACAACCTAAAAAATGATGTTTATTTCCATAGTTTGATAGTGCCACTTAAATGTCAATTAAACAAGAATATAACATTTGAAATTTTATTTCATTTTCAATTACTTTGTAAATTTGTGTGTATTTAGTACACTGATTCATTTTTTTACATTTCTGCTTTGAATGCAGATGCAATTTAATATAATAGATTTTTTAATGAATTAATCTTAACATAGTAATCTTTAGCTTTTTATACAAATATATTTAATTTAGGAGTATATCTGTATCTACACACACACATACATAAATATACCACATATATACCTGATAGTCAAATAAGGTACGGAAATTTTATCTTGTCAAACTATGCCTAATAATCTCTTTAATGTGCATTCAATCATGTAATAAACTTTGGATAATTAATGTGCCAAATTTAAGTTGTATTACAATATTTAAATCATAGTCCTATGGAACTCTGTAATTTGATGCAAACAAAAACTTGTCATATAGGAATTTTTTTCTGTCTTTTTCCCTGTGTACAACAAGCTAAGGAAAAAAGGTCATTATTTAATACTGGGCCCTGAAATGATATCCAATTTGTTAATGGAATTAGGAAAAATAGCAACATAATACACCAAATAACTTAGTATTGGAAACCAATAAATCATTTTTTTAAGGAAAACAAAATGGTATGATAGGACTTATGGAGTCAGACTTAGTTACCTTTATATGACCTTAGGCAAATCTTCTAACCTCAGTTTCCTTTTTGTAAAAAGAGATAATAACCCTTATATACAAGGTCATTGAGATGATTTGAGAAAGATTACCAAGTATATTTGGCACAATGCCTTGTAAATGCTTAATAAGTAGCTGCTATTAGCATTATGATTTTTTTAATAAGAAAAAAAGATAAGATTTGTAAAACTGAATTCAAATCATAGGAAAGGATTTGGCCAGGCGCCATGGCTCACTACTGTAATCCCAACACTTTGGGAGGCCAAGGTGGGAGGATCACTTGAGCCCAGGAGTTCAAGACAAGCCTGGATAACAAAGTGAGGTCCCACCTGTACAAAAAAAAATTTAAAAATTAGCCAGCCACAGGCTGGGCACAGTGACTCACACCTGTAATTCCAGCACTTTGGGACGAGGCAGTTGGATCACTTGAGGTCAAGAGTTCAAAATCAGCCTGGCCAACATGGTGAAACTCCATCTCTATTAAAAATACAAAAATTGGCCAGGCATAGTGGCTCACGCCCATAAACCCAACACTTTGGGAGGCCAGAGCAGGTGGATCACCTGAGGTCAGGAGTTCGAGACCAGCCTGACCAACATGGTGAAACCCCGTCACTACTAGAAATACAAAAATTAGCCCAGTGTGGTGGCACATGCCTGTAATCCCAGCTACTCACTCAGGAGGCTGAGGCAGGAGAATCACCCAAACCCAGGAGGCAGAGGCTGCAGTCAGCTGAGATCGCACCATTGCACTCCAGACTGGGCAACAAGAGTGAAACTCCATCTCAAGGGAAAAAAATACAAAAATTTTGCCAGGTATGGTGGCATGGTGGTGGTTGCCTGTAATCCCATCTATTTGGGAGGCCGACACAGGAGATTTGCTTGAACCCAGGAGGCGGAGGTTGCAGTGAGCCAAGATCACACCACTGCACGCCAGCCTGGAAGACAGAGCAAGACTCCATCTCAACAACAACAACAAATTAGCTGTGGTGGTTTATACCTATAGGCTCAGCTACATAGGAGGCTGAGTTGGGAGGATTGCTTGAGCCCAGGAGTCTGAGGCTACAGTAAGCCATGATCACACCACTGTACGCCAGCCTGGGCAACAGAGCAAGACCCTGCCTCAAATAAATTAAATAAAACTTGTAATTCAAACTATAGAAAGTTGAGGACTATCTGTAGTACAATTAATTTAAATATAAAGTAGTTTGATACTTTACAGCGGTGCCAAAGCAATCCATTGGGAAAAGGAAATTTTTCTCAATAGATAATGCTATAAAAACTTGATATTCATAAGGAAAAAAAGTGAATCTTTGACTCTGACCTCACACCATACAAAAAATTAGAGATAAATCACGGTCACAAGATAAAAGCTAAAACTACTAGGCTTATAGAAGAAAACAGGAGAATATTTGCCCAGCTCGAGATAAGCAAAAGTTCTTGGAAAGAATCATGAGAGCACTAACCATATAACAAAAATATTGATAAATCAGATTTCAAAAAAATTAGAACTTTATGTTCATCTAAAGACACCATTACAATCCCCCATAGGCCAGGATACTATAATTACAACACATATATCTGAACTCATAACCAGAATATATCTTAATACTCTTACAATTCAAAAATACAGATACTTAACAAAAGAAGATATATGAATCACTAATAAGCATGATTGATAAATCATGAATGATATATCAATTTGAATGATAAAGAATTCAATATTATTATCATGGGAGAAATAAATTTTAAGACCTCATTGAGATACTACTACACTAGAATGACTAAAATTTAAATGACAACACCAAATGTTAGAGAAGACATGGAGCAACATCGCTGATGGACTGAACAACCACTGAACATTGCTGATGTAAAACTGAACAATCACTGCGAAAAGACCCTTAAGTTTCTTATAAAAAAGTAAATATACACCTATTCTTTCATCTAGCTATTTCACTTCTTGGTATTTACCCAACAGAAGTTAAAGTATAACTTTGGTGGATACACCAAAGGACTTGTAGTAGTTTTATTCATCATTGCCAAAAACTGGAAAGAGATAGTTGTCCATCAGCAGGAGAGTGGATAAACTGACATATTCAAATAGTGGAATAGAGGACCAAGTGTGATGGCCCATGCCTGTAGTCCCAGCAATTTGGGAGGCCGATGTGGGAGGATCACTTGAGCCCAGGGGTTAAGACCAGCCTGGATAATGTAGTGAGGCCCCCATCTCTACAGAAAAATAAAAAGCAAAATTAGCTGGGCATGGTGGTGCACACCTGTATTTGCTACCCAGGAGGCTGAGGTGGGAGAATTGCTCGAGCTCAGGTCAAGACTGCAGTGAGCCATGATTGGGCCACTGCACTCTATCCCGGATGACAGAGGCAGACCCTGTCTCGAAAAAAAAAATAGGAAAAGGAAGAAATTAACTGCTGATAAAACAACATGAATCCGTTCAAAAGTGGAAAACCTTACTGAGTTAAACCAGATACAAAAAGCATACAAACTGCGAGTTTCCTTGTACAGGTATTGATCGACTTACAACCTATGCAACTTACGACCATTCGACTTTACGACCACAATCGCTAGCCACGACTGCTCCACATATCTGGCAGCGCAAATGTTGCCCAGCTGGGCATACGACAGTGCGGACCAGCTTCCAGCAGCACTACCATCTCCGCATGCACCATTTCAACTGTACATATAGCCTACTCAACTTACGACCAAATCGTGTTACGATCGGTCTGCCGGTCCCAATCGTGGTCGTAAGTCGAGCACTAGCTGTATTTGAAAGTCTAGAGCGAGCAAAGCAACCTATAGAGAAAAAGAGCAGTGGTTGCCTTTGTAGGGGAGGAAGAAAGTGGAAACTAACCAGAAAGGGTCTGAGGGGACTTTCTGAACTGATGGTGATGTGCTGCATCGTAATAGGATTACATAGGTGTATGCATTTGTCAACGCTCAGGAAATAGCCCACTTTAGTTATGTGATTTCATTATATTTAAGTTTTACCTCACAACCTCACACACACACAAAAGAATTATAGGCTGGCTGTGGTGGCTCACACCAGTAATTCCAGCACTTTTGGAGGCCAAGGTAGGTGGATCATTTGAGCCCAAGAGCTGGCCAACATGACAAAACTCCATCTACAAAAAAAAAAACAAAAAAAAAACACTACAAAAATTTGCTGGGCGTGGTTGTGCATGGCTGTGGCCCCAGCTACTCAGGAGACTGAGGTGGGAGGATCACTTGATCCCAGGAGGTCGAGGATGCAGTGAGCCTTGATTGCACAACTGTATTCCAGCCTGAGTGAAAGCCTGCCTGAAAAAAAAAAAAAAAGAATTATAAGCAAATACTGAATTCTAGTTAAATAATATATGTACTGATAGAGATAAAGTGTTCTGAGGTTTTCAACCTGTGGTAAAGTGCATCAAAAAATAAGAAACATAAAGAGGGAGATAAGCAGATGAAAGATAATACAAAAAAAAAAAATTTTTTTTCAGACAGGGTCTTAACTCTGTTGCCCAGGCTGGAGTGTAGTGTGGCATGTTGGCTCAATACACAACCTCTGCTTCTTGGCAAGCAATTCTCATGCCTCAGCCACCCTAGTAGCTGGAATTACAGGCATGTGGCTATTTTTTGTGTTTTTAGTAGAGATGGGGTTTTGCCATACTGGCCAGGAGCTTGAACTCCTGGCCTCAAGCGATCCTCCCACCTCAGCCTCCCAAAATGCTGAGATTAAAGGAGTGAGCCACTGCACCTCGCCAACTTTGTATTTTTTTAAAGGCTGAATTGTAGTATTCCATTATGTATATAGGTCACATTCTAAAATTCATTTATCCATTGATGGGCACTTTGGTTGTTTCCGTATCTTGGCTATTGTGAATAATGCTGCTGTGAGCATGAGAAAACAGACATGTCTGTGACATACTGATTCCAATTCCTTTGGGTATGTGCCAAGAAGTGGGACTGTTGGATCATGTGGTAATTATGTTTTTAGTTTCTTGAGGAACCTCTATGCTGTTTTCCAAAATGACTATACTAACTTACAATATCATCAACAGTAGCCAAGGGTTCCCTTTTCTCCACATCTTCACCAGCATTTCTTCTCTTTCATGTTTTTGATAATAGCCAATCTAACAGGTAAGAGGTGATATACCTCATTGTGGTTTTAATTTCATTTCTCTGATGACTAGAGATCTTGAGCATGTTTTCACATATCTGTTGGCCATTCATATTGCTTCTTTTGCAAAATGTCTATTCATGTCCTTTTCACATTTTAATAGGGTTGTTTTCTTATTACTGAGTAGTTTGAGTTCCTTATATATTTTGAATATTAGCCCCTTATGTGATGTATGATTTACAAATATTTTCTTCCAATCTGTGGGGTGTATTTTTGCTTTATTAATTCTTTACTATGCATAAGCTTTTTTTGATGTAATCCTATTTTTCTTTTTTTGTTTTCATTACCTGTGCTTTTGGAGTCATATTCAGGAAACCACTGTCCAGATCAATGTCATGAAGCTTTTCTCCTGTTTTCGTCTAGTAGTTTTATAGTTTCAGATGTTACATTTGACTTTTTACACTCTATCATCCAGGCTGAAGTACAATAGTACAGTCACAGCTCACTGCAGCCTCAACCTCCCAAGCTCAAATAATCTTCCCACCTCAGCCTCCCAAGTAGCTGAGACCACAGGCATGCACCACCACAACCAGCTAATTTACTTTTATTTTTTGTATAGCTGGGGTTTCTCTATGTTTCCCAGGCTGGTCCCAAACTCCTATGCTCAAGTGATCCTCCTGCCTTAGCCCCACAAACAGCACCTGGCAAAGTTGTTTATTGTATGAGATGAGATAAGGAGCTATTTTCATTCTTCCATATATGGATATCTACATATGAAAGAATGGAAGTTTTCTCAGCACCATTTATTAAAAAGACTGTCCTTTCCCCATTGTGTATTCTCGGCACCTTTGTCATAAATCAATTGACCGTAGATGTATGGGTTTATTTCTGGAATCTCCATCCTATTCCATTGGTCAATAGGTTTGTTTTTATGGCAGTACCATACAGTTTGGTTACTATAGCTTTCTAATATATTTTGAAATCCAGTAGTGTGATGCCTTCTCCTTTGTTCTTGTTAGTCGAGATTGCTTTGGTTATTCAGGTCTTAGGTGCTTCTATATAAATTTCAAGGTTTTTTTTTTTCTCTCTCTCTCTGTGAAGAATGGCATTGTAGGCCAGGTGTGGTGAGTCAAGCCTGTAATCTCAGCACTTTGGTAAACTGAGGCAGTCAGATTGCTTGAGCTAAGGAGTTTGAGACCAGCCTGGGCAACAAAGTAAGACCCTGTGTCTTTAAAACATATAAAAATTGGCCAGATATGGTAGCATGCACCTATAGTCCCAGCTACTCAGGAGGTGGAGGTGGAAGGATAGCTTAAGCCTGGGAGGCAGAAACTACAGTGAACACTTCTGCCTGGGCAACAGAGCCAGACCCTGTCTCAAAAAAAAAAAGAATGACACTGGAATTTTGATAGAGATTGCATTGAATCTGTAGATTGCTTTGGGTAATATGGACATTTAAAAAATATTTATTCTTCCATTGCATGAACAAAGTATATCTTTCCACTTATTTATGTCCTCTTTAGTTTCTTTTTTAACATATTTAATGTATCCAACTGACTCTTAAATTTCCTTCAACAATGTTTATAGTTTTTAGCATACAGATCTTTCACTTCCTTGGTTAAATTTACTCCTAAGTATTTTATTTTGCTATTTTCGTAAATGGGATTTTCTTATTTTTTTTCCAGATCATTGTCAGTGTATGAAAGCACTACTCTTTTGTATGTTGATTTTGTTTCCTGCAACTTCATTTATTTACCAGTTCTAATAGTTTTTTGGTAGAATCTTTTGGATTTTGTATATATAAGATTCTATCATCAACACAGACAGTTTCACTTTTTCCTTTCCTATTTGGATGCCTTTTATTTTCTTTTCTTGCCTAATTACTCTGACTAGCACTTTTAGTACTATGTTGAGCCAAAGTGTGGAAATGGGCATCTTTGTCTGGTTCTTGACCATAGAGGAAAATCCTTCAAGTTTTCATCATTGAGTATAATATTAGATGTGGCCCTGTCATATATGGTCTTAATTGTATTAAGGAACATTCTTTCTATACCTAACTTGCTGAGAGTTTTTATCATAAATAGATCTTGAATTTTGTCAAATGTTTTTTTCTGCATCTATGGAGATGATCACGTTTTTTGTCTTTCAGTCTGTTAATAAGATGAATCACATTTACTGACTTGAATATGTTTAACCAACCTTACATCCCAGGGATAGACCCTATTTGATCATGGTAAATGAGCTTTGAATGTACTATTGAATATGATTTACTAGTATTTTGTTGAGGATTTTTTTGCATTAATGTTCTTCATTGATGTTGGCTTATAGTTTTACTTAATTGTAGTGTCTTTGTCTGGCATTGGTATTAGGTTAATGACCTTGTTTAGAATTATTCTCTCCTCTTTAGTTTGGTGGAAGAATTTAAGAAGGATTTGGTAATAGTTCTTCTTTAAATGGTAGAATTCAGCCATGAAGTCATCTGATCCTGGGCTTTTTTTGATGGGAGGATTTTAACTGCAGACTCAATCTATTTATTCATTACTGGTCTGTTCAGAGTTCCAATTTCTTCATGATTCAGTCTTGGTAGGTTACATGTTTCCAGGAATGTACCATTTCTTCTAGTTTGTCCAATTTCTTTGGTGTATAATTGTTCACAGCACTCCTTTATGATCTTTTGTATTTCTGTGTGTGTTATCAGTTGTAATGTCTCCTCTTCCACTTTCATTTTCTTTTTTGTCACCCAGGCGGGAGTGGAGTGATGTGACATAACTCACTGTAACCTCAAACTCCTAGGCTTAAGTGATCCTCTGCCCTGCATTAGCCTCCCATGTGGCTAGGACTACAGGTGCTCACTACCACACCCAGCTAACTTTTTTATTTTTTGTAAAGGCAGGGTCCTACTATGTTGCCCAGGCTAGGCTCAAACTCATCTTACCACTTGACCTCCCAAAGTGCTGTAATAACAGGCCTGAGCCACCACGCTTGGCCACATTTTATTTATTTAAGTCTTGTCTCTTTTGTTTCTTAGTCTAGCTAAGAGTCCATTTCATGGTCAGGTGTGTGGCTCATGCCTATAATCCCAGGACTTTGGGAGGCTAAGGTGGGCAGATCACCTGAGGTCAGGAGTTCAAGGCCAGCCTGGCCAACACGGTGAAACCTGTCTCTACTAAAAATGCAAAAATTAGCCAGGCATGATGACAGGCACCTGTAATCCCAGATATTTGGGAGGCTAAGTCAGGAGAGTGGCTTCAACCTGGGAGGCAAAGTTTGCAGTGAGCCAAGATTGTGCCATTGTACTCCAGCCTGGGTAACAGAGTGAGACTCCATCTCAAAAGAAAAAGAAAAAAAAGAGTCCATTTCATTTAGCTTTTCAAAAACCAACTCTTAATTTTGTTAGTCTTTTCTACTGATTGTCTAGTCTCTAACCATTTACTTCTGCTCTGATCTTTGTTATTGCCTTCCTTCTGCTAATTTTGGGCTTAGTTTGTTCTTCTAGTTCCTTGAGGTATTACATTTGTTTATTTGATAACTTTTTTTATTTTTAAGGTAGGCTTTTTTTAACTATAAACTCTACTCTTAGAGCTACTTTTGCTGTATTGCATAAGTTTTTGTATGTTTTCATTTTTGTCTCAAGACTTTTTACAAATTTCCCCTCTAACTTACTCTTTGACTTAAAGAATAGGTAGAATGTTCTCTACATGTCTGTTTACTTGGTCTGAAGTGTAATTCAAGTACAATGCTTCCTTATTGATTATCTGTCTGAATTATCTGTCTGTTGTTGGAATTGAGACATTAAAATTCCCTACTATTATGGTGTTGCTCCAGTCTACATGTTCCTTCAGATCTCTTAATGTTTGCTTTATATATTTACGTGCTATGATGTTGGGTGTATATGTATTTATAATTGTTATATTCTCTTAATTGACCTCTTTATCACTGTATAATGACCCTCTTTGTCTCTATTTACAGTTTTTTATTTAAAGTCTGTTTTATCAGGGATGGGCACAGTGGCTCACATCTGTAATTCCAGCACTTTGGGATGCAAGGCAGGTGGATCATCTGAGTCAGGAATTTGAGAACAGCCTGGCCAACATAGTGAAACCCTATCTCTACTAAAATACAAAAATTAGCCAGGCATGACGATGTGCGCTTATAATCCCAGTTACTCAGGAGGCTGAGACAGGAGAATCACTTGAACCTGGGAGGTTGAGGTTGAAGTGAGCCGAGATCATGCCAGTGCACTCCAGCCTGAGTGACAGAGCAAGATTCCATCTCAAAAAAAAAAGTCTATTTTATCTGAAATAAGTGTAGCTACCCCCACTTCTTTTGGTTTCCATTTGCATATAATATTTTTTCCCTGTCTTCGCTTTCCATCTATGAGTGTCCTTTAAGGTGATATGAATCTCTCACAGGCTGCATATAGTTGGGTCTTGGTTTTTGTTTTTTAAAATCCATTCAGCCACTCTATGCATTTTGATTGGATAATTTAATCCATTCTATTCAACATAACTATTACTGGGTCAGAATTTACTGGCACTGTCTTGATCATTGTTTTCTTATTGTTTTATAGATGCTTTCTTCCTTTGTGGTTTGATGGCTTTCTGTAGTGGTATGCTTTGGTCTTTTCTTTTTATCTCTTTTGTATCTATTATAGGTTTTTGCTTTGTAGTTACCCTGAAGCTTACATAAAACACCTTATAAGAACTTGCCTTATGTATCTAGGTGCTCCTGTATTGGGTGCGTATATATTTAGGATCGTTAGCTCTTCTTGTTGCCTTGATCCTTTTACCATTATGTAATGTCCTTCTTTGTCTCTTTTGATCTTTGTTGCTTTAAAGTCTATTTTATCAGAGATGAGAATCATAAGACCTAACACCATAAAAACCCTAGAAGAAAATCTGGGCAAAACCATTCAGGACATAGGCGTAGGCAAGGACTTCATGACCAAAACACCAAAAGCATTGGCAACAAAAGCCAAAATAGACAAATGGGACCTAATCGAACTCCACAGCTTCTGCACAGCAAAAGAAACAGTCATTAGAGTGAATCGGCAACCAACAGAATCGGAAAAAATTTTTGCAGTCTACCCATCTGACAAAGGGCTGACATCCAGAATTTACAAAGAACTAAAACAGATCTACAAGAAAAAAATAAGCTTATTCAAAAGTGGGTGAAGGATATGAACAGACACTTTACAAAAGAAGACATACATGAGGCCAACAAACATATGAAAAAATGCTCATCATCGCTGGTCATCAGAGAAATGCAAATCAAAACTACATTGAGATACCATCTCATGCCAGTTAGAATGGCGATCATTAAAAAATCTGGAGA
>NW_016107326.1:5497552-5502336 GCF_001604975.1 Cebus imitator
TCTCGTCGGGGGAAACAGGAGAGGGAAAGCGAGGGGTGGGGAGTTGGGGAGAGATAGCATGGGGAGAAATGCCAGATGTAGGTGAAGGGGAGGAAGGCAGCAAATCACACTGCCACATGTGTACCTATACAACAATCTTGCATGTTTTTCACATGTACCCCAACACCTAAAATGCAATTTAAAAAAAAAAAAAAACATCTTATAGCTGGCTACTTTAAGCTACTGACAATTTAACTTTCATTATTTATACAAACTCTATACTTTTACTCCCCCTCCTCCCATGTTTTAGGTTTTTGTCAAAATTTACATCTTTTATTATTTGCATCTTAACAAATTATGGTAGCTCTAGTTGTTAATAGTTTTGCTTAACTTTTATACTATAGATTTAATTTATTTACCCACTGCCCTTACCATATTAGAGTGTTTTGGATTTCACAACATACTTATTTTTACCAATGACTTTTATATGTTTTAATGTTACTAATTAGCATCCTCTTCCTTCAGTTTAAAGAACTGCCTTTAGCATTTCTTGTAAGCCAGATCTAGGGGTGATAAACTCCCTCAGCTTTTGTTTGAGAACATCTTTATCACTTCTTCATTTTTGAAAAATAGGATTGCTGGGTATAGTATCATTGGTTGAAATTTTTTTTTCTTTGAGGATTTTGAATATGTCATACTACTTCCTTCTAGCCTGCCTTTCCAAACTCTCTGTCTTTAACTTTTACCAATTTGATTATGATGTGTCTCAGCATGGGTCTCTTTGGATTCATCTTATTTGCTATCTTTTGGGCTTTCTGAATCTGGATTTCTATTTTCTTCACCCAGGCTTAGGAAGTTTTCTGCCCTTATTACTTTGAAAATATTTTCTGTCCTTTTCTCTCTCCCTTCCCCTTCAGGCATACCAATAATGCTTATGTTGTTACATTTGGTAGTGTCCCATAAGTCTCTTAAGCTATCATTACTCTTTTAAATTCTTTTTTGTTTTTATTCCTCAGATTGGATGATTTCTAGTGACCTATCTTCAAGTTAAATGGTCCTTTCTTCTGCTTGATCTAGTGGGCTGTTGAATCCCTCTATTTAATTTTTCAGTTCAGTCATAGTATTCTTCAGCTCTAAGATTTCTGTTTTGTACTTTGCTTTGTTTTTGAGACAGAGTCTTGCTCTGTTACCCTGCCTGAAGTGCAGTGACACAGTTATGGCTCACTGGAGCCTTGACCTCTTAGGTTCAAGCAATCTTCCTACCTCAGCCCTCCAAGTAGCTGGAAATCCCAGCACTTTGGGACGCCAAGGCAGGTGGATCATGAGGTCAGGAGTTTGAGACCAGTAGGCATGCACCACCACATCTAATTTTTTCTTTTTCAGACGGAGTTTCACTCTTGTTACCCAGGCTGGAGTGCAATGGCACAAACTTGGCTCACCGCAACCTCCGCCTCCTGGGTTCAGGCAATTCTCCTGCCTCAACCTCCTGAGTAGCTGGGATTACAGGTACGCGCCACCATGCCCAGCTAATGTTTTGTATTTTTAGTAGAGATGGGGTTTCACCATGTTGACCAGGATGGTCTCAATCTCTTGACCTCGTGATCCACTCGTCTCGGCCTCCCAAAGTGCTGGGATTACAGGCTTGAGCCACTGCACCCGGCTCACACCTAATTTTTTAATAAAAATTTTTGTGGAGATATGTCTCCCTGTGTTGCCCAAGCTGGTCTCAAACTCCTGGGCTCAAACAATCCTCCCACCTCAGACTTCAAAACTGCTGGGATTGCAGGCATGAGCCATTGCTCCCAGATTCTGATTGGTACTTTTTAATACTCTCTTTGTTGAAATTCTCAGTTATTCTTACATTGCTCTCCTGACTTCAATGAGCATCTTTGTGACCATTATTTTCTTTTTCAACTTTTTGTCTCGCTCTGTCACCCAGGCTGGTGTGCTATGCAATGGCACAGTCTTGGCTCACTGCAACCTCTACTTCCCAGGTTCAAGCAATTCTCCTTCCTCAGCCTCCCAAGTAGCTGGGACTACAGGCACATGCCACCACACCCAGCTAATTTTTGTATTTTTTTAAGAGATGGGGTTTCACCATGCTGGCCAGGCTGGTCTCAAACTCCTGACCTCGTGATCCACCTGCCTCAGCCTCCCAAAGTGCTGAGATTACAGGCATGAGCCACCACACCCAGCCATGACCATTATTTTCTATTCCCTGTTGGGTAAATTACATCTCCACTTCACATCAGTTCTGGAGATTTATCTTGTTCTTTTTTTGGAATACATTCTATTTTTTGGTCACTTTGCTTTTTTGTTGGTTTCTGTACATTAGATAAGAACTGCCTCTCCTAGTCTTGTCAGACTGGCCTTATATAGGGAATCCCACCAGTTCATCTGGCCAGAGACTTTAAATTTTCTCTCAAATCTTTATGTTCATCCAAACTGCTGTTTCTTGTTTTGGTGGTCTCTTGGAGATTAGAATGTGCCATATCCTGGCCAGGCACTGTAGCTCATGCCTATAATCTTAATACTTTGGGAGGCCAAGGCAGGAGGATTGCTTGAGCCCAGGAGTTTTCGACTAGCCTGGACAACATCATGAGGCCCTATCTCTATATTAATATATTAAACAAAGAGAGAGAGAGAAAAAAAAAGAATATGCTATGTCCTGTCCATACCCCAAGACTGGTAAGGTAGAAGCAGACTCTCTTGATATAGCCGGAAAGGTTGAGGTGTTGCATACATGTTCCAGTTCATTCCAGTTCCTTCTATCTTCACAGTGAAGCTGAGTGCAAGCATTTTTTCCCACCCTCTCTGCACAAAGCTGGGGAGAGAATCTGTGAAAAATACCTGTCTTCACACTCAGGCAGCACCCTCTGTTCCTGTGGAATAGCTGCTGGAAGTGGGCCCACTGGATGTCTGACACTTTATTTTTTGTGGTCTAGGCCACTCAGGAATGCAAAGTCCCATCAATTCCTAGAGTGAGAGGTTTTTTGTGTTTGTTTGGTTGGTTTTGGGGGGTTTTTTTGGAGATGGTGTTTCGCTCTTGTTGTCTGGGCTGGAGTGCAATGGCACAATCTCAGTTCACTGCAACCTCCACTTCCCAGGTTCAAGCGATTCTCCTATCTGAGCCTCCCGAGTAGTTGGGATTACAGGTGTGTACCACCATGCTCAGTTAATTTTAGAGACAGGATTTCACCATGTTGGCCAGGCTGGTCTTGAACTTCTGACCTTAGGTGATCCACCCTCCTCAGCTTCCCAAAGTTCTGCGATTACAGATGTGAGCCACCATGCCTGGCCTAGAGTGAGGTTCTTAAGGAGACAGTCCCTTTAGTAGACGTAGAATTTGTGGCACTCAGTGCATGTAAAATCTCCTTCCCAAGAATGTATAGGCCTGTATTTATACCCGGGGTGAGCCAAAGGAAAGGATTTATACCAGGAAGTGCCAAGCTGTGGCTCAGGTTGCTGTAGGGCTGCTGTTTGTCTGTCCCACTAACTCCCCAGTGCAAGTTCATTAGAAGCCAGGCCATCAAGTAGCTACTGGAAGTGTGTGCTATAAAACTCTTCTGGAAAGAAAATAAGAACAGTACATTCCAACCCATTTTGTGCACTACCATAAGGGGGTCTAACCCCTGGAAGTGTTTGTGTACCTGTTTAAAACCACCTCTTTGTTCTGTGATCCATGGAGACTCACATACGCCTAGTCCCTTCTGCTCCCAGATCTAGGAGGTTTGGGATGGAATCCTTTGGGAAATAGTTGTAAAAACTGGAGCACTTGATGCTTGGCATAAACCTCTTCTGGGGAGAAACAGGGAACTACATTTTTATAGCCCCTTCTCTACACTGTTTCCAGGGGATAAAGCCCCTGATAATATTTGCATCCTCATATGAAACCACTACTTTTTTCTGTGGACTAGAGAGACTCACATATACTTAGATCCTCTCTCTTTCTAGAGCTAGAAGATTTAGGATGCAATTCTTCAGATAGAAACTGTAAACATTGGGGTGCTTGATGTGTGGACAATCTCCTACCAGAAGGGATTAACAGACCTGGAGTTATTGCTGGAGTGAACCAAGAAAGAAGGCTTGGGAAGTGCCAATCTGCTTCTTAGACTGCCAGCAGGCTTCTATTTTATCTGCCTCTTTAACTCCCTGATACAAGTTAGTTAAAAGCAAGGCTGCCAAGTAGCCACTGAAAGAGTATGTCCTAAACCCTTTCTGGGGAGAAAATGGGGTGCAGTTTTTAAGCTCCTTCCCTGCATTGTTCCCAGGAGATGAAGCCTCTAGAAGTGCTTGTGTACCTATAAAACGTACTTTTCTCCTATGATCTAGAGAGACTTGTGCATGCCTGATTCCCTCTACTCTCAGAGTTGGTGGATTAAGAAACCAACCCTAGAGAAGATACATTTTGGCAATTCCTTTCCCAGTTTTATAGCACAGTGCCCAGAATGGTATCCATGCCTGAGTGTGGCTTGGCTTCCCCATTCAATGTTGATGTTTTCTCAGTCACCCAGTGGGTGTCTCTCAACCTGTCTCTTACTTTCTCTCAAAGGGAATTGATCTGTAAATAGATATTGATTTGGTGTATCTGAGAGTGGAGGGAAAGTCCAGAGATTCCTATCTACCATGTTGCTGACATCATTCCTTCCTATATATCTAATTGATCACCAAGTTCGGTCAGCTCTCCCTCTTTTTTTTTTTTGAGACGGAGTTTCACTCATGTTACTCAGGCTGGAGTGCAATGGCACGATCTCGGCTCACCGCAACCTCCGCCTCCTGGGTTCAGGCAATTCTCCTGCCTCAGC
>NW_016107326.1:5502432-5504217 GCF_001604975.1 Cebus imitator
TATTTTTAGTAGAGACGGGGTTTCACCATGTTGACCAGGATGGTCTCAATCTCTTGACCTTGTGATCCACCCGCCTCGGCCTCCCAAAGTGCTGGGATTACAGGCTTGAGCCACCGCGCCCGGCAGCTCTCCCTCTCTTAAATCTCTTCCTCATGTCTCCATCTCCTTTGGTGTGATTTAGACCATTATCATATATATTTCTCCAACTCTGGTTCTTTCCCATCACTAGTAAATCCTCCCTCACCATGGGGGATGCCTTGTTAAAGAGGAAACTCAATCACATTGCCTGGTCTGTTTAAATCCCTTGACCATTCACCCCTTAACCACTTTAACAGCCTTCCTACTGCCATCCCTCCTTCAGCCTAAACATACCTTATAACTACACTCATGTTTCTAACTGGATTACCGTTTTTCTTCAACTACTCATATTTTAAAATCCTGTTCAAAAGTCAGGTCCTCTTCAATGTTTTATTCTGTGTTACCCAGACAATTTTGGTTGCTGCTTCATCCATTTTTCTCTCATAGTACGTTGCCTATTTCCTTATCATAGTTTATGCAATTGTATTGTATCATATAATTATTAATGTATATGTCTTCTTCTAAGGCAGAACTATCTACTGCCACATAGTAGATGCTAAATAAATGTTTGCTCAATGAACTTTCTCACTTCTCCAGATTTCTGTAGTGAGTTAGAGACTTAGGAATGGCAGAGTCACCAAGGATTTTGGCTGCCAGAACAACTGTAGTTCTTTGTATTATCTGGCTTTACTTCTGCTTACATCCTCTGTACTGAAACCCTTCCTTCTTCTCCATTTAGCTCCATTCTTAGAGGCTCTATCCTTGGCCAGGCGCAATGACATTGTGGCATTTTAACCTGCCCTAGTTCCATGGCCCACTTTCCAAGAAATGCAAGAAACAACGAAGTATGGCTTATATGTGGGGGTAGGGGGAGGAAATCAACAAAAAATCATCACTGGGGTAGCTCAGACATTAGACTTACTAGACAAAGACTTTAAATCAGCTTTTTTAAATGTGTTCAAACAGCTAAATAAAACATGTCTAAAGAACAACAACAAAAAGGCCAGGTGCAGTGGCTCACACCTGTAATCTCAGCACTTTGGGAGGCCAAGGCAGGCAGATCACCTGAGGTCAGGAGTTCAAGACCAGCCTGCCAACATGGTGAAACCCCATCTATACTAAAAATGCAAAAATTAGCCAGGCGTGGTGGTGCATGCCTGTAGTACCAACTGCTCAGGAGGCTGAGGCAGAATCGCTTGAACCTGGGAGGCAGAGGTTGTAGTGAGCCAAGATGGTACCACTGCACTCCAGCCTGGATGATGGAGGGAGACTCTGTCCCCAAAATAATAAATAAATAAATAACAACAACAAAAAGCTTGATGTCTTGCCAAATAGAGAATATGAATAAGGAGACAGAAAATATAAAAAAGGAACCAAAGAGAAATTCTGGAGTTTAACATTATAATAACTCAGGCCAGGTGCAGTGGCTCATGACTGTAGTCTTAGCACATTTGGAAGTCAAGGTGGGTGGATCACCTGAGGTCAGAAGTTCGAGACTAGCCTGTGGAGGTGAAACCTCATCTCTACTAAAAATACAATAATTAGCTGGGTGTGGTGGCCAACGCCTGTAATCCTAGCACTTTGGGAGGCTGAGGCGGGTGGATCACAAGGTCAAGAGATCGAGACCATCCTGGTCAACATGGTGAAACCCCGTCTCTACTAAAAATACAAAAAATTAGCTGGGCATGGTGGCGCGTGCCTGTAACC
>NW_016107326.1:5504422-5508029 GCF_001604975.1 Cebus imitator
GAGGGAGAAAGAATCAGTGGCTTCAAGATTGAAATTATCCAATCTGAGGAAGAGAAAAAATAAGAATGGAGACAAATGGGCAGACCAACATATAACCAACATAACATTTATCAGACACAATGAAAATCCCAGAAGGAGAGAAGAGAGAGAAAGGGGCAAAAGAATATTTGAAGAAATAATGGCTAAAAACTCCCTAAGCTTGATGGCAAATACTAATTGACACATCCCATAAGATCAACAACTTCCAAGTAGGATAAACTTAAAGAGATCTACATTGAAACACATTAAATCAAACCGCCAAAAACAAAGAATCCTAAAAGTAGCAAAAGAGAAGCAACTCATCATATACAAGAGACCCACAATAAGATTAACAATTGACTTCTGATTAGAAATCATGGAAGCCAACAGGGAGTGTGGATCAAGAGAATGAGGAAACAAGCCACAGACTGGGAGAAAATATTTGCAAAAGATGTATTTGACAAAAGACTGTTATCCTTAATATACAAAGAACTCCTAAAACTCAACAATAAGAAAAGGAACAACCTGACTTAAAAATGGGCCAAAGATCTGAACAGACACGTCGCCAAAGAAATTATGCAAATAACCAATAAGCATACGAAGCCAGGCAAGGTGGTTCACACCTGCAATCTCAACAGTCCGAGAGGCTGAGGCAGGTGGATCACATGAGGCCATGAGTTCAAGAGCAGCCTAGCCAACATGGTGAAACGCCATCTCTACTAAAAATAATCTTCAAAATTAGCCAGGCATGGGAGCATGCACCTGTATCCCAGCTACTTTGGAGGCTGAGGCATGAGAATCATTTGAATCCAGGACATGGAGGTTGTAATAAACCAACACTTCACCACTGCATTTCAGCCTGGGCAATAGAGTGAGATTCTAAAAAAAAAAAAAAAAGAAAAAGAAAAAAACATATGGAAAGATGTTCAGCCTCATATGTCATTAGAGAACTGCAAATTAAAACAATGAGATAAAAAATAAAAAGACCATGAGATACCATTACACACTTATTAGAATGGCCAAAACTTAGAACACTGACAGACATAAAATGCCAGAACAACAGGAACTCTCATTCATTGCTGGTAGGAATCCAAAATGGTACAGCTACTCTGAAAGACATTTGGTGGTTTCTTACAAAACTAAACACACTCTTACCATATTTATATTCTTTGGTATTTATCCAAAGGAATTGAAAACTTACATTCACACAAAAACCTGCACATGGGTGTTTATTGCAGTTTAGTCACTTAGCAGCTTTATTCATAATTGCCAAAACTTGTCCTTCAGCAGGTAAATGGATAAGTAAACTGAGGTACATCAGATAATGGAATATTATTCAACACTAATAAGAAATACACTACCAGCGAAGCACAGTGACTCACGCCTATAATCCTAGCACTTTTGGGGGCTAAGGCAGGAAGATTGCTTAAGGCCAGAAGTTTGAGACCAGCCTGAGCAATACAGTGAAACACCATCTCTATTTTTAAAAATAAAAATAAAATAAAAAAACAAGCAATCAAGCTATGCAAAGACATGTAGGGATCTGAAATGCATATTATTAAGCAAAAGGACCCAATTTGAAAAGGCTACATACTATACGATTTCAACTATTCAACATCTGAAAAAGGCAAAACTATAGTGACAATAAAAATATCAGTGATTGCCAGGGGCTGGGGGAGGGAGGGATGATGAGGTGGAGCTCAGGAGATAGTTAGGGCAGTGACACTTCCCTGTTAATGTCATAGTTGTAGATATATGTCATTACACATTAATCAAAACCTATAGAATATACAATACCAAGAGTGGACCCTAATGTAAACTATAGATATGGAGGGATAATGATGTGCCATTGTAGGTTTATTGATTATAACAAATATACCACTTTTGTGCAGGGCATTGATAGCGGAGGAGGCTGTGCCCGTTGGGAGTCCAGAGGTATATGGGAACTCCCGAAATTTTCTGCTCAATTTTGCTGTGAAAATTGTAAAACTGCTCTAAAAAATCAAGTCTATTTTAAAAGAAGGCTGTGGGGTGTCATATTTAAAGCTCTGACAGGGAAAAAAAAAAAAAAAAAAACAGTTAACCAAGAATCCAACAAAAATATCCTTCAAAAATGAAGAAATTGAGATATTCCTAGATAAAAAGCTGAGGGAGTTTATTGCAGAACCTTCTCCAAAAGATATGTGAAATGGCATCCTCTGGGCTGAAATGAAAGGACATTAGACAATAATTCAAATACACAGAGAAATAAAGAACACTAGTCAGGTAAGCACAGTGGCTCACGCCTGTAATCCCAGCACTTTGGGAGTCTGAGGCGGGTGATCACCTAAGACCAGACATTCGAGACCAGTCTGGCCAACATGGCAAAACCTCATCTCTACTACAAATACAAAAATCAGTCAGGCACGGTGGTGCATGCCTGTAATCCCAGCTACTCAGGAGGCTGAAGCAGAAGAATCACTTGAACCTGGGAGGCGGAGGTTGCAGTGAGCTGAAATCGCTCTGCTGCACTCCAGCCTGGGCAAAAGAGCAAAACTCTATCTCAAAAAAAAAAAAAAAAAAAAAAAAAAAAAAAAAAAAAAAAAAAAAAAAAAATGAAAAGAAAAGAACACTAGCCAGGGTAACCACATAAGTAAATGTAGAAGACAATGTTAACATATTATTATTGTAGTTCTTCTTTCCTATCTGATTTAAAAGGCAATTGCATAAAGCAATAATTATAAATATCTGCACATAACCTATAAAGATATAATTTGTGACAATAAAAGCATAGAAAGGGAGGGGAAGCAATATAGGAGCAAATCTTTTATATACCATTGAAACCAAGTTGGTATTATTCTGAATCACAGAGAAAACGTAGATGAGTGATTACCAGGAACTGGGAAAATGGGAGAAATGAGGAGGTTATGGTTCATGGTTATGGAGTTTCTCCTTGGTGGGTTGATGGTAATGGAATATTCTGGAATTAGTGGTGGTGGTTGTACAACCTGAATATAGTAAAAACAACTAAATTGTACACTTTAAAAGTTGAGTTTTATGGTATGTGAATTATATCTCAGTAACAATTACTTTGAAACAAACAAAAAGATGGCAGGAATTGGCCTGTATATATTAAAGTAACTGAATTTGTATAGTTGAAAACATTCCTACAAAAACACCTTCAGGCCCATATGGCTTTACTTATGAAGTCTACCAAACATTTAAAGAAGAAATAATCCAATTCTACATATACTCTTCCAAAATAAATTAAAGAAAACATAATTATTTCCAACTCATTATTTAAGGTTAGGACCAAAACCGGATTAAGATGTTAGAAGAAAATAGCCTGTAACCCCAGCACTTTGGGAGGTCAAAGTGGGCAGATCACCTGAGGTCAGGAGTTCAAGACCAGCCTGGCCAACATGGCAAAACCCTTTCTCTACTGAAAATACAAAAACTAGCCAGGCATGGTGGCACACACCTGTAATCCCAGCTACTCAGTAGGCTGAGGCAGGGAATCACTTGAACCCAGGAGGCAGAGTTTGCAATGGGCTGAGATCATGCCACTGCACTCCAGCTTGGGTTACAAAGCAAGACTCTGTCTCAAAAA
>NW_016107326.1:5508080-5518619 GCF_001604975.1 Cebus imitator
AAAATAAACCAATATCTCTCACAAAATAATTTTCAGCAAATCAAATTCAACAATATATTAAAAAGTTGCCTGAGCACTGTAGCTCACACCTGTAATCCCAGCTCTTTGGGAGGCCAAGGTGGGTAGATCACCTGAAATCAGGAGTTAGAGACCAGCCTGGCCAACATGGTGAAATCCCATCCTTATTAAAAATACAAAAATTAGCCAGCTGTGATGGCAAGCACCTGTAATCTCAGCTACTCAGGAGGCTGAGGCACAGGAATCACTTGAGCTCAGGAGGCAGAGGCTACAGTGAGCAGAGACTGCTCCACTACACTCCAGCCTGGGTGAGAGAGTGAGATCCATCTCAAAAAAATAATAAATTAAAATTCTTTAAAAAGTATATATATATTTATATATGTATGTGAAAATTAGCCGGGCATGGTGATACATGCCTGTAGTCACAGCTACTCAGGAGGCTGAGATGGGAGGATCACTTGAGCCCAGGAGGTCAAGGCTGTAGTGATTCATGATCTGGCCACTGCACTCCAGCCTAAGCAACAGAGCAAGACCCTGTCTCAAAAAGAAAAGGTTAACATATCATGATCAAGTGGAGTTTATCCCAGGAATACAGGGTTGGTTTAATCTTTAAAATCAAGCCAGACGTGGCAGCTCTCACTTGTAATTCCAACACTGGGAGACTGAGCTGGGAGGACCTCTTAAGGCTAAGAGTTTAAGACCAGCCTGAGCAATGTAGCAAGACCCCATCTCTAAATAAATACAATATTCAGAAACAATAATTGAGCAAGTTGCAGTGGTTCGTGCCTGTAGTCCAAGCTACTCATGAGGCTCAGGTGGGAGGATCATTTAAGCCCAGGAGTTCAAGGCCGCCTGGGCAATATCACAAGATCCCATCTCTAAAAGAAAAATCATTCATTATAATTCACCATATTAACAAAGAAGAAAACCATATGATTATCTTGATATACACAGAAAAGCATTTGACAAAATCCAATATTCATTCCTGATAAAAACCAAATAAATCTGGAACAGAAAGGGACATCCTCAACATGATCATGGACATCTACAAAAACCCCACAGTTACCATCACACGCAGTAGGGAAAGACTGAATAGTTTCCCCTACAAGGCACTTGGCTCCCCATTTCTATTCAACATTATTCTAGAAGTCCTGGCCACTGCAATCACGCAGAAAAAGAAAGAAAGAAAGAAAAAACAGCCAAATTGAAGAAGTAAAATTGTCCCCATTTTCAGACAATATGACTGTCTATGTAGAAGTTAATGGAACCCAGAGAAAAGCCACTAGAATAGGCAAGTCTAACAAGGTTGACGGATACAAGACAATACACAAAAATTAATTGTATTTCTATATGCTAACAGTGAAGTCATAAATTTATTAATTTATCAAATTAGTACAATGCCATTTATAATAGTATCAAAAATATAAAATACTTCAGAATAAATCTGACAAAATATGTAAAAATCCTCTAACTGAAAACCATAAAATGTTGCTGAATGAAATTAAATAAGATCTAAATAATGGACAAAGGATTCTCAACCAATTGAGATTAGAGTTCACCTCTTTTGATGAACTTTTGATTGTTATCTTACTTTAAAATTCTAGGATCTCATAACTTCTATGAAATTTTTATACCTGGATTCTAAAACTTCTGAAGGATGTGCTTAAATATTGTTGCTTAAAAGAAAATAATTGGGCTGGGCATGAGGGCTCACACCTGTAATCCCAGCACTTTGGGAGGCCGAGGTGGGTGGATCGCCTGAGGTCAGGAGTTCAAGACCAGCCTGGCCAACCTAGAGAAACCCCCGTCTCTACTAAAAATACAAAAATTAGCTGGGCGTGGTAGCAGGCACCTGTAATCCCAGCTACTCCAGAGGCTGAGGCAGGAAAATCGCTTGAACGTAGGAGGCAGAGGTTTCAGTAAGCTGAGATTGTGCCATTGCACTCCAGCCTGGGCAACCAGAGCAAAACTCCATCTCAAAAAAAATGGAAAAAGAAAGAAATTACTGGGAACTGGAGTAAAAGTCACCCTTGTGGCCGGGCGCGGTAGCTCACGCCTGTAATCCCAGCACTTTGGGAGGCCGAGGCGGGTGGATCATGAGGTCAAGAGATCGAGACCATCCTGGTCAACATGGTGAAACCCCGTCTCTACTAAAAATACAAAACATTAGCTGGGCATGGTGGTGCGTGCCTGTAATCCCAGCTACTCAGGAGGCTGAGACAGGAGAATTGCCTGAACCCAGGAGGCGGAGGTTGCGGTGAGCCGAGATCGCGCCATTGCACTCCAGCCTGGGTAACATGAGTGAAACCCCGCCTAAAAAAAAAAAAAAAAAAAAGTCACCCTTATTACACCTTCGCAAAGAACTTGGCTGCATTGTGTCCATGTCCTAGAGCTTTGTGGAAGGCTGAACTTGAGAGTGACGACTTGGGGTAACTGGCAGAAGAAATTTCTAAGCAGCAAAGCATTCAAGAAGTGCCATGGCTGCTTCTAACAGCCTATGATCAGATATGGGAGCAGAGGAATTACTAAGGTTGGAAATTATAGTTAAAAGGCAAGCAGAGCATAAAACTTTGGATAATCCGCAGCCTGGCCATGTGGTAGAGAAGGAAAGAGGGTTTCCAGGAGGGGAATCCTAGCAGGCTGCAGAGCAGCCACTTGCTAAAGCAATTAGCATGTGTAAAAGAGAGCCAGGTGCGAATATTCAAGACAATGGGAAAAAAGCTCCAGAGGCATTTCAGAAATCTCCCAGGACACTCCTCCCATGACAAACGGGGAGGCCTAGAAAGACAGACTGGTTTTAGGGATCAGGCTGGGGCGCTGCTACCCTATACTGCCTCAGGACACTCTTCCCCAAATGCTGGCCGCTCCAGCTCCAGCCTTGGCTCAAAGGGCTTCAGGCACAGTTTGAGCTGCAGCTCCAGAGGGCGCAAGCTGTAAGTCCCGGCAGTCTCCACATGGTGTAAAGTCTGCAGGCACACCAAATGCAAGAGTGAAGTAGGACTGGCAGCTTCCACCTAGATTTCAGAAGATGTATGGGAAAGCCTGGGTGCCTAGGCAGAAGCCTGTCACCGGGGCAGAGCCCCCACAGAGAGACACAACTAGGGCACTGCTAAGGGAAAGCGTGGGGTTGGAGCCCCCATGTAGAGTCCCCAGTGAGGCACTGCCTAGTAGAGCTATAGAAATGGGACTACCACCCTCCAGGCTCAAGAATTGTAGAGCCACTAGTAGCTTGCACCCTCATCCTGGAAAAGCTGCAAGCACTCAACTCCAACATGTGACAGCAGCCACTTGGGCTGTGCCCAGCATAGCCAGAGGACTGAGGCCACCTGAGGCCTTGGGAGTTCATTCTTCACACCAGTGTGCTCAGGATGTGGGATATGGAGTCAAAGGAGATTATTTTGGAGCTTTAAGATTTAGCGTTTGCCCTGCTGGTTTCAGACTCACATGAGGCCTGTTGCCCACTTCTTTTGGCCGATTTCTCCCTTTTGGAATGGAAGTCTTTACCTAATGGCTGTACCATCACTGAATCTTGGAAGCGAATCATGTGTTATTGGTATTACAGGCTTATAGGTGGAAGGGACTTGCCTTGAGTCTCAGATGAGACTTTGGACCTTTGAGTTAATGCTAGAATGGCTTAAGACTTTGGGGGAATATTAAGGAGGGGTTATTGTATTTTGCAATGTGAGAAGGACAAGAGATCTGGGGGGCCGGGGTGGAATTATACGGTTTGGATACCTGTCCCCTCTAAATCTCATGTCGAAATGTGATTTCCACTGTTGGAGGTGGGCCTAGTGAGAGGTGTTTGGGTCATGGGCGCAGACCCTTCATGAATGGCTTGGTGTCCTCCCGTGGTAATGAGTGATTCTCGTTCATATGACAGCTGGTGGTTTATAGGAGTCTGGCGTCTCTCATTTGTTTCCTCTTTTGCCATGTAACACAATTGCTCCCCCTTCACCTTCTGCCATGAACGAAAGTGTCCTGAGGCCTCACCAGA
Organism: Cebus imitator; assembly: GCF_001604975.1. Taxonomy (NCBI): domain Eukaryota; kingdom Metazoa; phylum Chordata; class Mammalia; order Primates; family Cebidae; genus Cebus; species Cebus imitator. The sequence continues at coordinate 5,512,093 of NW_016107326.1, forward strand.
AGCAAAATGGATGCTGGTGCCATGCTTGTACAGCCTGCAGAACCGTGAGCCAAATAAACCTCTTCTGTCTGTAAATTACCCAGCCTTGAATATTCCTTTGTAGCAACACAAAATGGACTAATACAGATGCTATGCAATCACGATTAAAATTCTAGCTGGCATTTTTGTGAAAACTGACAAGCTGCTGATTCTCAAATTCATATGAAAATACATAGGACCTAGAATAACTAAAACAGCTTTGAAAAAGAAAAGCAAAGTCAGAGGATTTACATTACTTGATTCAAGACATATAAAGCCACAGTAATCAAAACAGTGTGGCATTAGCATAAAGTTAGAAACACAGATAAGTGGAACAGAATAGACAGTTCAGAAATAGTCTCACATAACTATGCACAAGTGACTCTTCAAGAGCTTTATGAGATACAATTTACAAACCAAACCATTCACCCATTTAAAATGTATACTTTTTACATCTTTTTTTTTTTTTTTTTTGAGATGGAGTCTTGCTCTGTCGCCAGGCTGGAATGCAGTGGCGCAATCTTGGCTCACCGCAACCTCCGCCTCCTGGGTTCAAGTGATTCTCCTGCCTCAGCCTCCCAAGTAGCTGGCACTAAAGGCATGCACCACCACACCCAGCTAATTTTTGTATTTTTAGTAGAGATGGGGTTTCACCATGTTGGCCAGGATGGTCTTATTCTCTTGACCTACTTATTACATTTTTAATTTTAATTTTTTTTTTCCTTAGAGACAGGGTCTTACTCTATTGCTCAGGACGGAGTGCCGGGGCATGATTATAGTTCACTGAAAACTCAAAATCCTGAGCTTATGGGATCCTCTTGCCTCAGCCTCCTATGTAGCTAGGACTACACATGCGCACCACCATGCCCAGCTAGTTGTTAAATTTTTCTGTAGGGACAGGGTCTCACTATATTGCCCAGGCTGGTCTCCAACTCTTGATTTCACGTGACCCTCCCTTCTCAGTTTCCCATAGTGCTGGGATTACAGGTAGCATGAGCCACATCACCCAGCCTAAGTCAAATTTTTTAAATAAGTTCACTGGGTTGGACAACCATCACCACAATCTATAAAAAATTTTTGTCTACCCAGAAAGAAACATTGTGCTTATTGTCAATAACTCCTCATTTCCCCCATTATCTCCTCCTCAGCCATAAGCAAGAGCTAATCTTTCTTTCTTTACTGATTTGCTTCTTATGGATATTTTATAAAATGAAAGCATCTAATATTTAGTCTTCTGTAACTGACTTCTTTCCCTTAGCATAATTTGTTCAAGGTTCATCTGCATTGTAGTGTGTATCAATACTTCATTCCTTTACCTTGCCAAATAATATTCCATTGTAAGGATATATCACATTTTGTTTATTCTTTCATCAGTGGATAAATACTGGGATTATTTCCACTTTGGGGATACTACAATAATGCTACTAGGGACATTTGTGTACAAGTTTTTGTGTGAGCATAAGTTTTCATTTCTCTTGGGTTGACACATAGGAGTGGAATTGCTGGATTGTATGAAAACTACTTGTTTAACTTTTTAAGAAACTGCAAAATTGTTTTTCAAAACAGCTACGAAAGGTTACATTCACACCAGGAGTGTATTAAGGTTTCAGTTTCTCCATATCCTTGCCAACATTCATTACCCCTGTCTCTTTTATTATAGCCATGCCGGTGAACGTGAAATGGTATCTCATTATGTGTTTGTCTGATTATTGTGGCAAAATACATGTAACATAAAATATGTCATTTTAGCCATTTTAAGAGCACAATTTATTGGCACTAATTACATTCTTCACAGTGTTTTGCAATCATCACCACTATTTCCAAGACTTTTCCAGCACCCCAAACAGAAACTCTGGACCTGTTAACCACCCACCTCTCCTCACTCCCAACCTCTGGTAACCTACTTTCTGTTGCTATAAATTTGCCTATTATAAATATTATAAGTGGAATAATACAGGCCGGGCACAGTGGCTCACACCTGTAATCCCAGCCCTTTGGGAGGCTGAGGCAGGTGAATCACGAGGTCAGGAGTTCAAGACCAGCCTGGCCAACTTGGAGAAACCCCGTCTCTACTAAAAACACAAAAAATTAGCTGGGCATAGTGGCAGGCACCTATAATCCCAGCTACTCGGGAGGCTGAGACAGGAGAATTGCTTGGACCTGGGAGGCAGAGGTTGGGTGAGCCAAGATCATGCCACTTCATCCAGCCCGGGCAGCAGAGTGAGACTCCATCTCAAAAAAAATAAAAATAAAAAATAAGTGGAATAATTCAATATTTGTCTGCCTTATTTCACTTAGCATAATGTTTTCAAGATTCACCCATGGTATAGTATGTATCGAAATGTCATTCCTTTTTCATGGCTGAATACTATTACACTGTATGTGCAATTTTGATTATCAGTGGATGGACACTGGGTTGTTTCTACTGTTTGGCTATTGTGAATAGTGCTACAATGACCATTAGCACACAAATATCTGCTCGAGTCTCTGTTCTCAGTTCTTTTGATTATATATGTCTAGGGGTAGAGTCAAAGAGTCATCTTGTAATTTTATGTTTAACTTTTTGAGGAACCATCAAATGGTTTTCCACAGTGGCTGCACCATTTTACATTCCTAGTAATGTACGAGGTTTCTAATTTCTCCATGTCCTCATTAACAAATACTTGTAATTTTCTGTGTTTTAAAAATCATGATAGACATCGCAAGTGGATGTGAAGCGGTAACTCACCGTGGTTATGATTTGCATTTCCCTAATGACTAATGGTGCTGAGCATCACTTCATGTGTTATTACCTATTTATATAACTTCTTTAGGTGTACTTTCAAATCCTTTGCTCATTTTTAAATTGGGTTTTTTGTCTTTTAATTGTTGAACTGTATTTTTGTATGTTCTAGATGCAGTTCCTTCATAGGATCTACAGATATTTTCTCCAATTCTGTAAGTTGCCTTTTCAGTTTTTCAATGGTATCATTTGTGGCACAAAAGTTTATAACTTAGCTATTGACCTTTTTTTTTTCTTTTGTTATTTGTGCTTTTGTCATATCTAAGAAACCATGGCATAGCCCAAGGTCACAAATATTTACTTCTGCATTTTCTTCTAAGTATTTTATAGTTTTAGCTCTTAAATTTAGATCTATATGTTATTTTGAGTTAATTTTTGTATATGGTGTGAGTTAGAGATCCAAATTCCTTTCATATGTGAATATCCAATTTTTCCAGCATTATTTGTTGAAAAGGCTATTTCTTGGCACCCTGGCTGAAAAACAATTGATCATAAATGTATGGGTTTATTTCTAAAATTTTAATTATGTGGCAATTGATTGTTAAAAGTCTGAAACTATAAAACTTCTACAAAAATAAAAACAGGAGAAAATTTTGGTAGTCCATTAGGCAAAAAATATATATGTATAAATATATATGTATATGTATAAATATATATGTATATAATATATATATAAATATATATGTATAAATAATATATTTATATATAATATATATAAATATATATTTTATATATAAATATATTATTTATACATATATATTTATATATATATTATATATATATATATAATTTTTTATTTTTATATATGTGTGTGTATATATATATATATATTTACACATGACACCAAAACACAATCCTAAAAAGGACAAATTTAGGCTGGGCATGGTAACTCACACCTATAATCCCAGCACTTTGGGAGGCTGAGGCTGGTGGATCATGAGGTCAGGAGTTTGAGACCAACCTGGCCAGTACAGTGAAACCCTGTCTCTGCTAAAAAAAAAAAAAAAAAAAAAAAAAAAAAAAAAAAAATACAAAAAATTAGCCAGGCATGGTGGTGCATGCCTGTAATCTCAGCTACTTGGGAGGCTGAGGCAGGAGGATTGCTTGAACCCAGGAGGCAGAGGTTGCAGTGAGCCAAGATTGCGCCACTGCACTCCAGCCTGGGCGACAGAGTAAGACTCTGTCTCCAAAAAAAAAAAGGACAAATTTATATTTTGGACTTCACAAAAATTTAAAATCTCTGCTATTCAAAAGAAGCTGTTAAGAAAATGAAAAGGTAAGCCATAGAATAGAAAAATATTTTTGCAGAGCACATATCTGATAAAAGACTCCCAGCAATTTGGGAGGTGAAGGTGGGCGGATCATTTGAGGTTAGGAGTTCAAGTCCAGTCTGGCCAACATGGTGAAATCCTGTCTCTATTAAAAATACAAAAAATTAGCCACATATGGTGGTGTGTACCTGTAATCCCAGCTACTCAGGAGGCTTAGGCAGGAGAATCACTTAAACCCAGGAGGTGGAGTTTGCAGTGAGCCGAGATTGTACCACTGCACTCCAGCCTGGGCAACAGAGCGAGACTCTATCTCAGACAGCTTTATAAACTATTATTCATGGAAGATATTATGTACATTTATTTCAGATAAAGGACAACAAGTTTGTATCTGAACTCAAAACAAAGTAGTTGTATATTTTAACATTCAGAATTGGGGTTTCCCAATGTGACATATCATTAATAAAACCCTTCAGCCCATAAGACACAAGGCTGCCACTGGTAATCTGTGTATGGTATATAAACATGTAAAAATAGGTTGTATTTTATTCTATGTATGATGCTGATCAATGAACACTTTATTTTACAAAGAAACTTATCTATGAACTTTATTATATATGTTTATTTTTTAATAAAAAGGATTTTAAATGCTATGTAATAATTAGTAGATAGTTGTGCAGCTCAGTAAATATACTAAAAACCATTGAATTATTCTCTTTAAATTGGTGAACATTGGTGAACCTTATGTAAGTTATATCTCAATAAAGCAGTTGAAAAATTACTTATGTGGCTTGTGTTATATTTCTGCTAGACAGTGCTGTTTCAGAAGAACACAGCTTGATGCAAAATCTTGGCCAGAGTTAGGTAGAAGGACATAGTGGTGCTCTTGATATGCTTGCCCTGCATATAATATGCATTCAACCAACATTTGCTCATTTTAAACGTAGGACAAATGTTGCAGCCAACAAAAAATATATTGGTGGCCAGGCACAGTGGCTCACGCCTATAATCCCAGCACTGTAGGAGGTCAAGACAGGTGAATTGCTTGAGCTCAGGAGTTCAAGACTAGCAACATGGTGAAACACCATCTTTACAAAAAATACAAAAATTAGCCAGACATGTTGGCATGAACCTGTAGTCTTAGCTACTTGGGAGGCTGAAGTGGGAGGATAACCTGAGCCCAGGAGGTTGAGGCTACAGTGAGCTATGATTGTGCCAGCGCCCTCCAGACTAGGCAACAGATCAAGACTCTGTCTTAAACACATACACACACACACACAGACACACAGACACACACACACACACACACACACACACAGTGATTTCATGGAGCCATGCTTTTTTAAACTATCATGTGTAAAAGCTTTTAAATACTCTACTTACAGTTGCTAAGTAATAAGTTCTCTAAAGTTAACTTGAATGTACAAATAACTTTCAAGTCTTGGACAGTTTTTGCCTTTAAGAACTTCCCCATAATCACTAAGAACCCCAGCCCCACTCTGCCCCTTGACTTCAGAGTTTCCTTGCCCTCTTGTTGGGTTGCTGCCTTGAGAAAGTTGAGATGGAAGCCAGCTTTCTAATCAAGTGCCACCTAATGGGTGTCCAAATTTGGCTGTCTCAAATCTTAAATCCGCAAATGAATTTTACTGAGTTTGACACCAGCCAGAATCAAGGATTTATGCTCGTAAGCTGAATGCACGACAGCTATGTGAGTTTGGGGCCTGATGGTGTCTGGCAGTTCATTTTTTCCAAAAGGATGGAGCTGTCTTTTACTTCCTCTTAAAGGAAAAAAATTGGCTGGGCACAATTAGCTCATGCCAGTAATTGCAACACTTTGGTGGACGGAATGCTTGCACCCAGGAGTTCAAGACTAGCCTGGGCAACATAGGGAGACCCCATCTCTACAAAAAATACAAAAATTAGCCAAGTGTGTTGGCACATGCCTGTCGTAGTCATAGCTACTTGGGAGGCTGAGTTGGGAGGGCCTTTTGATCCTGAAAGACAGAGGCTGAAGTGAGCCGTGATTGCACCACTGCGCTCCCGATGGGTGACAGGGTGAAATCCTGTCTCAAAAATCAAATAAAATAAAAACACAAAGGGAACAAAATTATCCTAGAATATCCTGTATAGAAAACAAAGAGATAAAAACTCTGATAGGCATGATGATCCCACAAAGAAGTCCATGTCCTAATCCCTGCAATCTGTAGAACAATATGTAACATGGCAAAAGGGCCATTGCAGATATAATTAAGGTGACAGTTCTTAAAATACAGAGATTATTCTGGGTGATCCAGTGAGCCCAGTCTAATCACATGAGCCTTTAAAAGCAGAGAACTGGCCGGGCACGGTGGCTCACACCTGTAATCCCAGCACTTTGGGAGGCCAAGGCGGGTGGATCACGAGGTCAAGAGATCGAGACCATCCTGGTCAACATGGTGAAACCCCGTCTCTACTAAAAA
>NW_016107326.1:5519854-5541508 GCF_001604975.1 Cebus imitator
AAAAAAAAAAAAAAAAAAAAAAAGTTCATAGAGAAGTAAGAGGGATGGTTCTTAAATTTTAAAATTGGGGCTGGGCACAGTGGCTCACATCTGTAATCCCAGAACTTTGGAAGCCTGAGGCAGACAGATAACTTGAGCCCAAGGGTTCAAGACCAGCCTGGCCAACATAGCTAAACCCCCTCTCTGCAAAAAAATACAAAAATTAGCCAACTATAGTGGTGTGCCCCTGTAACCTCAGCTACTTCAGGGGCTGACACAGGAGGATTGCTTGAACCCCAGAGGCAGAGGTTGCAGTGAGCCGAGATTGCACCACTGCACTCCAGCCTGGGCAACAGAGTGAGAACTGGTCTCAAAAAAAAAAAAAAAAAAAAAAAAAATTGGAAGACACGTTTAGGGATATAAATAAAAACATTATGGAAGGTATCATATTAGATCACAGAACCAGGACTTTGGTGCTCACATGTTGGCCCTGACATTGCACTCTGCTGTGGCATCGAACTGGCTTGACAGATTCAGCTGTAGTTGTAGAAATTCAGGCACAAAGGCTGAAGACAAGTGGGAGATATGGGACTCTCATTTGTGTTGGCTGTCTGCAGGTTCTATGAGACAGGAAAAGTAACGGTGCTGTGTTTTGCCCCAAGCTTGCTGTCACTGGCATTCTCTACCCACCTGGTACAAAGCCAGTGTGTCATCCCCCGCCTTGCAGCATCAGTCCAGTCCTGCACCCGCCAGGAGTATCAAACAGCTGGAAGATGAGGGTACACTTTCCCTCTCTGGGAAAAAAGTCAGTCCTTTCAAGAAGTGAACAGAAAAGGCCGCTTATCCCCTTTGAGGGGACAGGACCAAAACAAGAAAGACAAGTCTTGTCAATCAGGGACCCAAGATGGCCGAGTAAGAGCAGCTCTGGATTGCAGCTCCCAGCGAGAGTGTAGAGGGTGAGTGGTCGTCGCATTTCCAGATGGATTTCCATTGCCCACAGATCAAGAGATTCCCGGGCGGAGGAGAGCCACAGGTCTCTAGCGTGGCTGCTTCGGCTGTTGCACTCACCACACAAAAAAACCTCACAAGGGTCTGGGCAATGTTTCAGCTGGCAGCTGGAGCGCCTGGGAGACAGAGTCGCCCGTTAAACTGAAAAAAGGGGACTGAAATAGGGAGCCAGGCCAGGAGATTCCCAGGTGAAAAAGCACCACAAGTCTCCAGCATGGCTGTTTCAGCCGGTGCAGCGGGTCTACACACAAAATCTCACACATATCCGGGCGCCTTTTCAACAGGCAACTGAACACCTGGGAGACAGAATCACCCAATCAACTGATAAAAAGGGGACTGAAACAGGGAGCCAAGCCAGGAGATTCTCAGGCAAAAAAGTGCCACGAGCCCCCACTGCAATCTGGGCGCCATTTCAACTGGTGACTGGAATGCCTGGGAGACAGAGTTGCCCCTTCAACTGCAAAAAAGGGGTCTGAGGCAGGGAGCCAGGTGATCAGGCACAGCCGGTCCCACCCCCACAAAGACCAGCAATCTGTAACACTCTTGTTTAAGAGTTTCACAGCAAATACAGCTGAATCCAGGACAGTCCAGCTCTGTAGGGGAGGGCTGTCCACCATTACTGAAGAAGTTCACTACTAATGAGGAGGTCTGCCATTGCTGAGGTGGTCTGCCATTGCCAAGGCAGCCCACCATTACAGAGAGAGTCCACCATTACCGAGGCAGCCTGCCATTGTGAGGCAGTCTGCCATTACAAAGAGAGTCTGCTACATTACAGAGGCAGGCTGCCATTGCCAAGGCAGTTCTAACTATACCCATATAAACAGGACTGCAGGTAAGTTCACAAGGCAGCTGGGTGAGGCCCACAGCAGCTCAGCAATGCCTCTGCTGGCACACTGTGACTAGGATGCCTCCTCGCTGGGCACAGCAGCCCTGAAAAAGGCAGCAGCACAACAGAAACTTATAAATAAAGCCCTACCTTCCAGGGACGGAGCGCCTGGGGGAAAAAAAAAAAAAACACGCTATTATGAGTTCTGTTGCAGCAGACTTAAACGTACCTGCCCAGCAGCTCTGAATGGAACAACGGAGCTCACAGCTCAGCACTTGAGCTACTATAAAGAACAGACTGTTTTCTCAAGCAGCTCCCTGACCCCCATATATCCAAAGAGTCACCTCATAAAGGAGAGCTCAGACTGACATCTGGCAGGTATCCTTCTGGGACAAAGATAGCAGAACAAGAAACTGGGAGCAACACTTACTGTTCCGCAGCCACTGCAGGTGAGCCCCAGGCAAGCAGGGTCTGGAGCAAACCAAAAACCTCCAGCAGTCCTACAGCAGAGAGGCCTGACTGTTAGAAGGAAAACTAAGAAACAGAAAGAAATAACTTCATCATCAACAAACAGGACATCCACTCAGAGGCCCCAACTAAAAGTCTCCAACTACAAAGACCACAGGTAAATAAATCCACAAAGATGGGAAGAAACCAGTGCAAAAAGGATGAAAACACCCAAAACCAGAACACCCCTCCTCCAACAAGGGATCACAACTCCTCACCAGTAAGGGAACAAGGCTGGATGGTGAATGAGTCTGATGAATTGACAGAAAGAGGCTTCAGAGGTGGGTAACAAGAAACTTCTCTGAGCTAAAAGAACATGTTCTAACCCAATGCCAAGAAACTAAGAACTTTGAAAAAAGGTTTGATGAAATGCTAATGAGAATAAACAGCTTAGAGAGGAACGTAAATGAATTGATGGAGCTGAAAAATACAGCATGAGAACTTTGCGAAGCATACACAAGATTCAGTAGCTGAACTGACCAAGAAAAAAGGATATCAGAGGTCGAAGATCAACTCAATGAAATAAAACAAGAAGGCAAGATTAGAGAAAAAAGAGTAAAAAGAAACTAACAAGGCCTCCAAGAAATATGGGATTATATGAAAAGACCTAATCTACGTTCAATAGGTGTACCTCAATGTGACGGAGAGAATGAATCCAAGCTGGAAAACACTGTCCAGGATATTATCCAGGAGAACATCCCCAACCTAGCAGACAGGCCAATGTGCAAGTCCAGGAAATACAGAGAACACCACAAAGATATTCCTCAAGAAGAGCAACCCCAAGGCACATAATCATCAGATTCACCAGGGTTGAAAGGAAGGAGAAAATGCTAACTAAGGGCAGCTAGAGAGAAAGGTCGGGTTACCCACAAAGGGAAGCCCATCAGACTCACAGCGGATCTCTCAGCAGAAACCCTACAAGCCAGAAGAGAGTAGGAGCCGATATTTAACATCCTTAAAGAAAAGAACTTTCAACCTAGGATTTCATATCCAGCCAAACTAAGTTTCATAAGCGAAGGAGAAATAAAATCCTTTGTGAACAAGCAATTACTCAGAGATTTCGTCACCACCAGGCCTGCTTTACAAGAGCTCCTGAAAGAAGCACTAACCATAGATAGGATCAATCAGTACCAGCCACTCCAAAAACGTACCAAATGGTAAAGAGCATTGACACAATGAAGAAACTGCATCAGCTAACAGGCAAAACAACCAGCTAGCATCAATATGGCAGGATCAAATTCACACATAACAATATTAACCCTGAAATTAAATGGGCTAAATGCCCCAATCAAAAGACACAGACTGGCAAATTGGATAAAAAGCCAAAACCTATTGGTGTGTTGTATCCAGGAAATCCATCTCACATGCAAGGATACACACAGGCTCAAAATAAAGGGATGGGGGAAGATTTACCAAGCAAAGGGAGAGCAAAAAAAAAGCAGGGGTTGCGGGAGAAGATCCAAGATGGCCGATTAGACACAACTCCAGTGCACAACACCCGGCAAGAGAGACACAGAAATCCAGAGATCTCCTAGCTCCAACCAATGTACCAGGTGCATTTCAATGGGTCTGGTCTGATGGTGAGTAAAGTCTGCTCAGGGCAGACCAAGGTGGGGAGGGGTGCTGCTTCACCCAGAAAGTGCATCTGACCCGCGAGTTGGAGGCTCCCCTTCTGGCACTCCAGTCCAAATACAGCACTTCCCCCAAAGCCTCAGCAATACACAGAACAAGGGATCTTTGCCAATCAAGTGCCAGGAATTATAAGCACGGAGTTGAATAAGAGTCTGCAGACTGAGCTATCGCCCCCTCTCCCCACCTGGAGAGAGAGGGAGCTGTAAGCAGGAGCAGCTGGGTGGGCCCCTACCCCATGACCAGAGAGAGAGGAAGCTGAAAGGGGGAGATGACCTGGTGTGGCTGGGTAGGTCCCTACCCTCCCCCACAAACCCCAGAGGGCTGAAGATCTGACTCTAGTGGGTTGCACAGCCAGTGCCACAGTCTGAGATGAACCCTGAATGATCCAGCCCAGTGGAGGAAGGGCACAACCCACCACTAGAGGGGTGGGACTGGGCTACATGTTTTAATAAAAAACATAGGAAGCCTACGTAGCAAGCCTACGTTCTTGACAACCCAGCCGCACCTACAGGTCAGCAGAAGAGGTGGGCCTAATCTCCCATTATAAATAAAAGACACAGGAAGCTTCCCTGGTAACCTAAAGGAGTCCCTAGAAACTCAGTAGCACCTCCATAGGCAGACAAGTGACATCATCAAGCAGCTCTCTGACACCACAACCAGGTAAATCCACAAAGATGGGAAAAAACCAGCACAAAAAAGATGAAACCATCAAAGACCAGAACACCTTTTCTCCTTCAAGGGATCAGAAGTCCTCAACAACACAGGATCACAACTTGACCAAGGATTGTGATGAATTGACAGAAACAGGCTTCAGAAGGTAGATAATAACAAACTTTTCTGAGCTAAAGGAACACATTATAATTCAATGCAAAGAAACCAAAAACCTTGAAAAAGGGTTAGACGAAATGCTAACTAGAATAACCAGCTTAGAGAAGAACATAAACGACTTGATGGAGTTGAAAAACACAGCACGAGAACTACGTGAAGCAAACACAAGTTCTCATAGCCAAATCAATCAAGCAGATCTCTTCTATAACCCAATGTAAAGAAATTAAGAACCTTGAAAAAAGGTTTGATGAAATGCTAACACGAATAAACAGCTTAGAGAGGAATATAAATGAATTGATGGAGCTGAAAAACGCAACACAAGAACTTCACAAAGCATACACAATATTCAATAGCCAAATTGACCAAGCAGAAGAAAGGATATCAGAATTGAAGATCAACTCAATGAAATAAAAAGAGAAGGCAAGACAAGAGAAAAGAGAGTGAAAAGAAATGAACAAATCCTCCAAGAAATATGGGATTATGTTAAAAGACCTAATCTACGCTTGATTGGTATACCCAAATATGATGGGGAGAATGAATCCAAGCTGGAAAACATGCTCCAGTTTGTTATCCAGGAGATGTCCCAAGCCAAGCAAGGCAGTCCAAATTTCAAATTCAAGAAATACATAGAACTCCGCAAAGATATTCCTCAAGAAGAGCAACCCCAAGACACATAATCGTCAGATTCACCAGGGTTGAAATGAAGGAAAAAATGCCAAGGGCAGCCAGAGAAAAAGCTCAGGTCACCCACAGAGGGAAGCCAATCAGACTCACAGCAGATCTTTCAGCAGAAACCCTACAAGCCAGAAGAGAGTGGGGGCCAATATTCAACATCGTTAAAGAAAAGAACTTTCAACCCAGAATCTCATATTCAGCCAAACTACCCTTCGTAAGTGAAGGAGAAATAAAATCCTTTATGGACAAGCAATTATTGAGAGATTTTGTCACCACCAGACCTGCTCCTGTGTGGGGAACCCAACCCTGTGAATACTTGCAAAGCGAGTTTCACAAGATGGGTGGTCGAGCCCAGACACAGGGATGCCTGATAGAGGGAAGTTGAGATAAAGTTGAGTCAGGAAAAGAAAAAGGAGAATCCTGTTAAAAGATAACCAGGTGATCGGAACCAGGAAACCCTGCAGTCACAAGGAACAATGTCTTGATGTAAATGTTTTTTATGAGCACCAGAAATGACCATTACCTATTACGACCACTGATTGTGTATCTGTCTTCTTTATCGTGTAGGGCATGTAAAGTATAGATCTGTTCTTCCCCTTGCAATGACATAAACCAGAGCCTAAAAAATGTACATAATTGAAGCCTTTGAGAAATAAAGTCGCTATTGGGGCACTGACTCCTCAACCCTCCTGACCCCAGTTTCCTGTCTATCTTTTTTCTTCTAGTGCACCCCCCACTCAGGTTGGAATCCTCTTGCTAGTCAAGAGTTCCCAGCACTCCTGAAAGAAACAATAAGCATGGAAAGAAACAAATACCAGTCACTGCAAAAGCAAACCAGTTGGCAAAGACCAAAAATGCAATGAAGAAAATGAGTTAACTAATGGGAAAGAAAACCAGCCAGTAACAAAATGGCAGGATCAAATTCACACATAACAATATTAACATTGAATGTAAAGGGCCTAAACGCCCCAATCAAAATACACAGACTGGCAAACTGGACAAAAAGTCAGAACCCATTGGTGTGCTGTATTCAGGAAACCCATCTTACATACAAAGACACACATAGACTCAAAATAAAGGGATGGAAGATTTACCAAGCAAATGGAGAACAAAAAAAGCAGGGGTTGCAATCCTAGTCTCTGATAAAATGGACTTCAAACCAACAAAGATCAAAAGAGACAAAGAAGAACACTACGTAATGGTAAAAGAATCAATCCAACAGGAAGAGCTAAGTATCCTAAATATATATATATCCCCAACACAGGAGCACCCAGATACATAAAGCAAGTTCTTAATGACCTAAAACGATATTTAGACTCCTACACGATAATAGTGGGAGACTTCAACACTCCACTGTCAATATTAGACAGATCAATGAGACAGAAAATTAACAAGGATATCCAGGACTTGAATGCAGAGCTGGACCAAGCGTACCTAATAGACATATACAGAACGCTCCACCCCAAATCCACAGAATATACATTTTTCTCAATACCACATTGCACTTACTCTAAAATTGACCACATCATTGGAAGCAAATCACTCCTCAGCAAATGCAAAAGAACAGAAACCATAACAAACAGTCTCTCAGACCACAGTGCAATTGGACTAGAACTCAGGATCAAGAAACACACTCAAACCCGCAAAACCACTTGGAAACTGAACAACTGGCTTTTGAATGTTGACTGGATAAACAACAAAATGAAGGCAGAAATAAAGATGTTCTTCGAAACCAACCAGAATGAAGACACAACATACCAGAATCTCTGGGACACATTTAAAGCAGTGTCAAGAGGGAAATTTATAGCAATAAATGCCCACCAGAGAAGAGAGGAAAGATCTAAAATCAACACCCTATCATCAAAATTGAAAGAGCTAGAGGAGCAAGATGAAAAAAACTCAAAACCTAGCAGAAGACAAGAAATAACTAAGATCATAGCAGAACTGAAGGACATAGAGACACAAAAAACTCTTCAAAACTAAATAAATCCAGTAGCTGGTTTTTTTTGAAAAGACCAACAAAATCAACAGACCACTAACCAGATTAATAAAAAAGAAAAGGGAGAAGAATTAAATAGATGCAATAAAAAACGATAAAGGGGATCTCACCACTGATCCCACAGAAATACAAACTACCATCAGAGATTACTACAAACAGCTCAACCCACATAAACCAGTAAACCAGGAAGAAATGGATAAATTCCTAGACACTTGTACTCTACCAAGACTAAACCAGGAGGAAGTTGAAACCCTGAATAGACCAATAACAAGGGCTGAAGTAGACGCAGCAATCAATAGCCTACCAACCAAAAAAAGTCCAAGTCCAGATGGATTCTTAGCTGAATTCTACCAGACATACAAAGAGGAGCTGGTTCCATTCCTTCTGAAACTGTATCAAACAATACAAAAGGAGGGAATCCTCCCTGACTCATTTTATGAGACCAACATCATCCTGATACCAAAACCAGGCAGAGACTCAACTAAGAAAGAAAACTTCAGGCCAATATCCATGATGAACATTGACGCAAAAATCTTCAATAAAATACTGGCAAACAGACTGCAACAGCACATCAAGAAGCCTATCCATACAACCAAGTAGGCCTCATCCTGGGATGCAGGGCTGGTTCAACATACACAAATCCATAAATGTAATCCATCACATAAAAACCACATGATTTTCTCAATATATGCAGAGAAGGCCTTCGACAAAATTCAACAGCCCTTCATGCTAAAAACTCTCAATAAACTAGGTATTGATGGAACGTATTATAAAATGATAAAAGCTATATATGACAAACCTACAGCCAATATCATACTGAATGGACTAAACCTAGAAGCATTCCCTTTGACATCTGGCACTAGACAAGGATGCCCTCTCTCACCACTCCTATTCAACATAGTATTGGAAGTTCTAGCCAGGGCAATCAGACAAGAAAAAGAAATAAAGGTATTCGATTAGGAAAGGAGGAAGTCAAACTGTCTCTATGTGCAGATGACAGGATTGTATATCTAGAAGACCCCACTGTCTCAGCCCGAAATCTTCTCAAACTGATAAGCAACTTCAGCAAAGTCTCAGGATACAAAATCAACATGCAGAAATCACAAACATTCCTATATACCAATAACAGACAAACAGCCAATTCAAGAGCAAACTCCCATTCACAACTGCTACAAAGAGAAGAAAATACCTAGGAATAAAACTAACAAAGGATATAATGGACCTCTTCAAGGAGAACTACAAACCACTGCTCAATGAAATAAGAGAGGACAGAAACGGATGGAGAAAGATTCCATGCTCACGGTTAGGAAGAATCAATATCGTGAAAATTGCCATACTGCCCAAAGTAATCTATAGATCCAATGCTATCCCCATGAAGCTACCAATGACCTTCTTCATAGAACTGGAAAAAACCACTTAAACTTCATGTGGAATCACAAAAGACCCTGCATGCCAAGACAATCCTAAGCAAAAAGAACAAAGCCAGAGGCATCACACTGCCAGACTTCAAACTATACTGCAGGGCTACAGTAATCAAAACAGCATGGTACTGGTACCAAAACAGAGACATAGACCAATGGAACAGAACAGAGACCGCAGAAGAAACACCACACATCTACAACCATCTGATCTTTGAAAAACCTGACAAAAACAAGCAATGGGGAAAGGACTCCATGTTTAATAAATGGTGTTGGGAAAACTGGCTAGCAATGTGCAGAAAGCAGAAACTGGATCCCTTCCAATCACCTTATGCTAAAATTAACTCCAGATGGATCAAAGATTTAAACATAAAACCTAACACCATAAAAAGGCTTCAAGAAAACATAGGGAAAACCATCTAGGACATAGGCATAGGCAAGGACTTCATGACTAAAACACCAAAAGCAATGGCAATAAAAGCCAAGATAGACAAATGGGATCTAATTAAACTCCAGAGCTTCTGTACAGCAAAAGAAACCATCATTAGAGTGAATCAGCAAACAACAGAATGGGAAAAAGATTTTGCAACCTACCCATCAGACAAAAGGCTAATATCCAGAATCTACAAAAAACTAAAACAGATATACAAGAAAAAAAAACAAGGCCATCCAAAAGTGGGCGAAGGATATGAACAGACACTTTTCAAAAGAAGACATATATGAGGCCAACAAATATATGAAAAAATGCTCATCATCACTGGTCATTAGAGAAAGGCAAATCAAAACCACACAGAGACATCATCTCACACCAGTTAGAATGGCCATCATTAAAAAATCTGGAGACAACAGATGCTGGAGAGGATGTGGAGAAATAGGAATACTCTTACACAGTTGGTGGGAGTGTAAATTAGTTCAACCATTGTGGAAGACAGTGTGGCGATTCCTCAAGGACCTAGAAATAGAAATTCCATTTGACCCAGCAATCTCATTACTGGGTATATACCCAAAGAACTATAAATCATTCTACTATAAAGACACATGCACATGTATGTTCATTGCAGCCCTGTGTACAATAGCAAAGACCTGGAACCAACCCAAATGCCCATCAATGATAGACTGGACAAAGAAAATATGGTACATATATACCATGGAATACTACACAGCCATAAAAAACGATGAGTTCATGTTCTTTGTAGGGACTTGGATGAATCTGGAAACCATCAATCTCAGCAAACTGACAGAAGAACAGAAAGCCAACCACCGTATGTTCTGACTCATAGGTGGGTGTTGAAAAACGAGAATATGTGGACTCAGGGAGAGGAGCATCACACACTGGGGGCAGTTGTGGTGGGTAGGGGAGAGACAGTGGGGGATGGGGAGGGATAACATGGGGAGAAATGCCAGATACACTATGCACCTAAAGTAAAATAAATAAATTTTAAAAAAAGTCAGGAGAAGGCGCTGTGCAAAAAATAAATAAACAAATAAAAATAAAAATAAAAAGCAGAAGTTGCAATCTTAGTCTCTGATAAAATAGACTTTAAACCAACAAAAATCAAAAGAGACAAGGATATTACATAATGGTAAAAGGATCAATGCAACAAGAAGAGCTAATGATCCTAAATATATATGCACCAAATACAGGAGCACGCAGATACATAAAGCAAGTTCTTAATGACTTACAAAGAGACTTAGACTCACACACAATAATAGTGGGAGACTTTAACAACCCATTGTCAATATTAGACAGATCAACACAACAGAAAATTAACAAGGATATCCAGGACTTGAACTCAGATCTGGACCAAGCAAACCTAATAGACATTTACAGAACTCTCCACCCCAAATCCACAGAATATACATTCTTCTCGGCACCACATCATGCCTACTGTAAAACTCACCACATAATTGGAAGTAAATCACTCCTCAGCAAATGTGAAAGAATGGAAATCATAACAAACAGTCTCTCAGACCACAGTGCAATCAAGGTAGAACTCAGAATTCAGAAACTAACTCAGAACCACACATCTTCATGGAAACTGAACAACTGGCTCTTGAATGTTGACTGGATGAACAATGAAATGAAGGCAGAAATAAAGATGTTCTTCGAAACCAATGAGAATGAAGACACAGCATACCAGAATCGCTGGGACACATTTAAAGCAGTGTCTAGAGGAAAATATATAGCAATGAATGCCCACATGAGAAGCAAGGAAAGATCTAAAATCAACACCCTATCATCAAAATTGAAAGAGCTAGAGGAGCAAGATCAAAAAATTCAAAACCTAGCAGAAGACAAGAAATAACAAAGATCATAGCAGAACTGAAGGAGATAGAGACACAAAAAACCCTTCAAAAATTCAATAAATCCAGGAGCTGGTTTTTTGAAAAGCTCAACAAAACAGACCACTAGCCAGATTAATAAAAAAGAAAAGAGAGAAGAATCAAATAGATGCAATAAAAAACGATAAAGGGAATATCACCACAGATTCCACAGATTCAAACCATCATCAGAGATTACTACAAACAACTCTATGCACATAGGTTTCTTCCGGGTTTAATGGAAGAAATGGATAAACTCCTGGTCACTTGCATCCTCCCAGGTCTAATCCAGGAAGAAGTCAAAACCCTGAATAGACCAACAACAAGGGCTGAAGTACAGGCAGCAATTAATAGGCTACCCACCAAAAAAAGCCCAGGTCCAGATGGGTTCATAGCCAAATTCTACCAGGCATACAAAGAGGACCTGATACCACTCCTTCTGAAACTATTCCAAACAATTCAAAAAGAGGGAATTCTTCCCAAATCATTTTATGAGACCAACATCATCCTGATACCAAAACCCGGTAGAGACTCCACAAGGAAAGGAAACTTCAGGCCAATATCCATGATGAACATAGATGCAAAAATCTTCAAGAAAATACTGGCAAACCAATTGCAACAACACATCAAAAAGCTTACGCATCACGATCAAGTAGGCTTCATCCCGGGAATGCAAGGCTGGTTCAACATACGCAAGTCTATAAACGTAATCCACCACATAAGCAGAACCAAACCAAAAACCACATGATTATCTCAATAAATGCAGAGATGGCCTTTGACAAAATTCAACAGCGCTTTATGCTAAAAACTCTCAATAAACTAGGTATCGATGGAACGTATCTCAAAATAATAAAAGCTATTTACGACAAACCCACAGCCAGTATCATACTGAATGGGCAAAAACTGGAAGCAGTCCCTTTGAAATCTGGCACTACACAAGGATGCCCTCTCTCACCATTCCTATTCAATATAGTACTGGAAGTTCTAGCCAGAGCAATCAGGCAAGAGAAAGAAATAAAGGGTATCCAATTAGGAAAGGAGGAAGTCAAATTCTCTCTATTTGCAAGTGACATGATTGTATATTTAGAAGACCCCACTGTCTTAGCCCAAAATCTCCTGAAACTGATAAGCAAATTCAGCAAAGTCTCAGGATACAAAATCAATGTGCAAAAATCACAAGCATTCCTATACACCAATAATAGACTTAAAGAGAGCCAAATCAAGAATGAACTGCCATTCACAATTGCTACAAAGAGAATAAAATACCTAGGAATACAACTAACAAAGGATGTAAAGGACCTCTTCAAGGAGAACTACAAACCACTGCTCAATGAAATAAGAGAGGACAGAAACAGATGAAGAAGTATTCCATGCTCATGGTTAGGAAGAATCAATATCATGAAAATGGCCATACTGTCCAAAGTAATTTATAGAATTTATAGATTCAATGCTATCCCCATCAAGCTACCAATGATCTTCTTCACAGAACTGGAAAAAACCACCTTAAACTTCATATGGAACCAAAACAGAGCCCACATAAACAAGTCAATTCTAAGCAAAAAGATCAAAGCTGGAGGCGTCATACTACCTCACTTCAAACTATACTACAAGGCTACAGTAATCAAAACAGCATGGTACTGGTACCAAAACAGAAATATAGGCCAATGGAACAGAACAGAGGCCTCAGAGACAATGCCACACATCTACAACCATCTGATCTTTGACAAACCTGACGAAAACAAGCAATGGGGAAAGGATTCCCTGTTTAATAAATGGTGTTGGGAAAACTGGCTAGTCATGTGCAGGAAGCAGAAACTGGACTCCTTCCTGACACCTTACACTAAAATTAACTCCAGATGGATTAAATATTTAAACATAAGGCCTAACCTCATAAAAACCCTAGAAGAAAATCTAGACAAAACCATTCAGGACATAGGCGTAGGCAAGGACTTCATGACCAAAACACCAAAAGCATTGGCAACAAAAGCCAAAATAGACAAATGGGACCTAATCAAACTCCACAGCTTCTGCACAGCAAAAGAAACAGTCATTAGAGTGAATCAGAAACCAACAGAATGGGAAAAAATATTTGCAATCTAGCCATCAGACAAAGGACTAATATCCAGAATCTACAAAGAACTAAAACAGATTTACAAGAAAAAACAAACAAGCCCATTCAAAAGTGGGTGAAGGATGTGAACAGACACTTTACAAAGAAGACATATATGAGGCCAACAAATATATGAAAAAATGCTCATCATCACTGGTCATTAGAGAAAGGCAAATCAAAACTACATCGAGATACCATCTCATGCCAGTTAGAATGGCGATCATTAAGAAATCTGGAGACAAGAGATGCTGGAGAGGATGTGGAGAAATAGAACACTTTTACACTGTTAGTGGGAGTGTAAATCAGTTCAACCATTGTGGAAGACAGTGTGGTGATTTCTCAAGGACCTAGAAATGGAAATTCCATTTGACCCAGCAATCTCATTACTGGGTATATATCCAAAGGATTATAAATCGTTCTATTATAAGGACACATGCACATGAATGTTCATTGTAGCACTGTTTACAATAGCAAAGACTTCAACCAACCCAAATGCCCATTGATGATAGACTGGACAGGAAAAATGTGGCACATATACACCATGGAATACTAGGCAGCCATAAAAAATGATGGGTTCATGTCCTTTGTAGGGACATGGATGAACCTGGAAACCACCATTCTCAGCAAACTGACACAAGAACAGAAAATCAAACACCGCATGTTCTCACGCATAGGCGGGTGTTGAACAATGGGAACATATGGACACAGGGAGGGGAGCATCACACCCCGGGGTCTGTGCAGGGGAACTAGGGGAGGGACAGCAGGGGGTAGGGAGTTGGGGAGGGATAATATGGGGAGAAATGCCAGATATAAGTGATGGGGAGGAAGGTAGCAAACCACATTGCCATGTATGTACCTATGCAACGATCTTGCATATTCTTCACATGTACCCCAAAACCTAATAAAATATATATTAAAAAAAAAGACATGTCTTGTCATCTGGAGACTTGTAGTGTAAACCTCCTTTCTATCTCATTTTCATAAATTCTTTCAAAGGCTTGAGATGTAGGACAACTGGGGCTTTTTCTCAGTTCAAGTCTTCTAGTTTGAACATTATAATTCAATGCGATTGTTAGGAGTAAGAAGGAAACAATTCCAATGCTACAGAAAATACAGAAATAATGGCAAGTTTCCAGTTTATTTCACAAGCTAACATAACCCTTCTACCAAAACCAGACACATGCACACACACACACAACTCAAGCCAGATAAGATTAGTCTCACTTAGGCTGTTTATACGGAATAAATAAACATACATCCTAAATGGATTACTAGCAAATTTAATTCACTAGTACAATATATTAAAATAATATTTTATAACCAAGCAAAGCCTCTTCCAGAAATGCAAGGATGATCAATATTTTAGAAATGATCAATAGTACATATAGACTATGTCTGTTTTGTACACTAGTACGGTCCTTGTGTCTGGCACAGTGCCTGGCACACAGTAGCATGTAAGCATTTGTTGAGTGACTGAATATTACTATTAATAATCAGTTTGAAAATAAAATAAGAAAAAGATCTGATGCAAGTAGCAATTACAGCAAATAAATACACGTGTTTGTGTGTTGTGTATGTATATACACGTATTCCATATATATCCATCTATTTGTGTATACATGTATATATGTGTGTATATGTATATATGTCTATATGTATATGCGTGCATATATATACACATAACTACATATAAATATGTGTAGATGTGTATACACATATATACACATGTACATAGATGTGTGCATACATATACATATATACATGTGTACATATACATATACACACATATGTTTATATGTGTGTATATGCATACACATAGACACATACATATTTCACCCAGGAATAAACTTTAAAAAATGTATATAAGATCTGAATGAAGAATAGAGCAAACGTTTGCCAAGGTACATGTATGTGAGAGAAAAGGCATTAATAAAAGATGTCAGTTCTTTACAAACTAATTAGTAAATGTAATGCAGTGTCCATTAAAATCTCAAAGAGGGGTCTCCATGTTTGGATCCCCTTCCACATACTCTCTCTCTCGTGGAAGCTTTCTCTCCTTTTTCTCTTTCTCTACCTAAATAAATCACTTTCTGCAAACAAACAAAAAATCTCAAAGAGATTTTGGAAGAAGAGAGTCAGTAAATTGTATGGGAAGAAAAGAAATATAAGGGGATTTTTCATAATTATTAAAACCTGTTGTAAAACCACAGTAATTAAAACAGATTTGGCATAGAATAGACAGATCAGTAAAATAAAATTTAAAACCTGGAAACAGACCCACATATACACCAGTATTTTGCATATGATAAAGTTAGCATTTAAAACCAGAAAGGGGAAATATTATGCAAGCAATCCGTGCTGGAATAATTAGTGTCGGGAACAATTAAGCTGAGTCCCCATTGCATGCCAATCATTAAGGTAAAGTTTCAAATAGATTGTTTTTTGTTTTTTGTTTTTTTTTGAGACGGAGTTTCGCTCTTATTACCCAGGCTGGAGTGCAATGGCCCGATCTCAGCTCACCACAACCTCCGCCTCCTGGGTTCAGGCAATTCTCCTGCCTCAGCCTCCTGAGTAGCTGGGATTACAGGCACGCACCACCATGCCCAGCTAATTTTTTGTATTTTTAGTAGAGACGNTCCTGAGTAGCTGGGATTACAGGCACGCACCACCATGCCCAGCTAATTTTTTGTATTTTTAGTAGAGACGGGGTTTCACCATGTTGACCAGGATGGTCTCGATCTCTTGATCTCGTGATCCACCCGCCTCAGCCTCCCAAAGTGCTGGGATTACAGGCTTGAGCCACCGCGCCCAGCTAGATTGGTTATTTTTAAACTTTATTAATTTTATTTTTTTGAGACAGAGTCCCACTCTGTTATCCAGGCTAGAGTGCAATGGCATGACCTAGGCTCACTGCAACCTCTGCCTCCTGGGTTCAAGCGATTCTCCTGTCTCCGCCTCCTGAGTAGCTGGGATTACAGGTGCATGCCACCATGTTCGGCTTATTTTTGTATTTTTAGTAGAGATGGGGTTTCACCATGTTGGTCAGACTGGTCTCAAACTCCTGACCTTGTGATCTGCCTGCCTCAGCCTCCTAACATGCTGGGATTACAGGTGTGAGCCACCTGTGAGCCCAGCCTACTTTTTAAAATTCTATAAACAAAATGAGAAAATATAGAAAGTGTTTCTATTGAGTGGTAAAGATTTTTCAAAACATAATATCTAAAGAAAAATTATGAGATGCATAGATTTGCCTACATAGAAATTTAAAACTTAAATTTGATTTTTTAAAAAATAAGGCAAACCACAAACAGGCACAAGACGTTGGCAGTGTAAAATATCAACAAAAGATTAATAGCCTTAATTAATTTTTTGAGATGAAGTCTCTGTCCTAGGCTGGAGCACAGTGGCATGATCCCATTAGGAAAATGGACAAAAGGCAATTCACAAAAGAAGAATATCAATAAAAAAGAAATGTTTCTTTTTTTTCTTTTCTTTTTTTTGAGAGAGGGTCTCACTCTGTTGCCCAGGCTGGAATACAGTGGCTTGATCTCGGCTCACCACAACTTCTGCCTCCAGGCTAAAGCGATTCTCCTGCCTCAGACTCCCGAGTAGATGGGATTACAGGTGTACGCCACCACGCTGGGCTAATTTTTGTATTTTTAGTAGAGATGAGATTTTGCCATGTTGGCCAGGCTGCTCTTGAATTCCTGACCTAAATGGTCCACCCACCATGGCCTCCCACAGTTTTAGGATTATAGGCATGAGCCACCAAACCCGGCTGAAAGGTTTATTTTCAACAATAAACACAGAAACAGATAAGAAAAAAATTAAATACCTTTTTCTATCTCCTGGGTTACCAACAATTTACTTTTTTGTGTAAGTCTTTTTTTTCCTTTTTGTGGAGAATGGGGTCTCGCCATGTTGCCCAGGCAGGTCTCAAACTCCTGGGCTCAAACCAGCCTCCCACCTCTGCCACCTTAAGTGCTGGGATTACAGGCGAACCAATGTGCCTGGTGAGATTATCAACAATTTAAATAATGATAACATAAGCACTGGTAAACAAGGATTTCACGTATGTAGGAGGCAGTTGAAGCTTTAAAAATATGATCTGAAAATACTGTGTCTAGAATTTTTTTTTTTCAGTAACTGATTTTTGCTTTATTCTGTAGTTTACATAGGACAACCCCAAATTCCACACTTGTTTCTTCTCCTTTGTTATTCTTTCAGTATCTATGTCAACAGAGATCATTTATCCCAATAGCATATGCAATTTTGAGCCTCATCCAGGATGCGTAGGCCCTGGAAGATCCTAGCCCTCTAGCACTGCCACCTGGGCCTCCCATGTGACTACATTCGTGTCTGTTTGTGCTGGGGCTCAGCCCTGGTCCTGTCATCCTGAGGTGTCCTTAGGGCAGGAATGTCAACTGGGCTCCATGTGATGTACCAACTCTAAGTAAATACAAGAGGCTGCCTGGAGCCCCAGGCTGAGCTGTATCCGGCTTCCATTACGAAGAATGCTGTGACCATCAGCAATGCCTGCCGTGGCAATACCCATTAGAAGTGCCTAGAAGGATGTGAAATTTGGGGGAATGGGCTCAGAAAGGGACAAGGTATGTGGTCCATCCTTGTTTTAGGTGGTTGTCTGCTACCGAGGCTGTGCCATCCCATCGGCCAGGTAGCTGAGGAGGAAGTCAAGTCCACAAAGTTTCCAGTGACTTCCCCGTGGCCTGCAGGGAAAAGGCCAAGCTAGATGGAGCTTGGAAGGGTGCCCATCCTAGGCCCCGTGGGGATCTGCACACTGCAAGAGGTCGAGTCGGCGTTAGCACACATCCTCTGGGGCCCATCTCATCCAGGCTGGCCGGCCTCTGAGCGTTATAGATGCCACTAGCAGGTCAAATATTTTTACATGCCCCGGACGCAGAAACAGGCTGTACCTCCGGATAAACTTTGAGAAACTTTCCATCCAAACCAAAGGGTGTATCTTCCAAGTGGTACCAAGAAACCTAAACTGAGTAAAACAACAGGCTGCTTTAATCCAGTTCCAGAATGGGGTGCACGGCTTTGAAAAGCACTTTGTAGCAGAAGATGTAGAGGCGTGTGTAAAGCCAAGTTTCTAGAAACACCAAAGGAAACAGACACAACCCGATGTGGCCTGCTTGACCTCTGGATGCTGCTCTATACGGGTATGGGGTAGCTCCCGGGTCCAGTTGACTTTGGGGGTGTCGCGGTGCTCTGTGCGTGTGTCCAGGTGTCTGCTGAAGTCCTCCTCTCTCTGCTTGTGGGTCTGGGATGCTTTCTTCAGGATCCTTTGCCTTTGTCGCTTTTCCTGCATTTTCTTGAAGGCCGCCTGGGCTAGGGTCAGCCTGTCCAGGTCACACCACTGCTCTTCCTCATTCTTTTTGCTTGTTCCCATCACTTCCTACTTTGGCCTTGTCTTTGTGCTTCTTTTTCTTCTGCTGCTGGGTCACTCCAAGCTCTGTGATGCCTTTCGGCTTCAGGGGTCCCTTCTGGACCTGCTTTTGGCCCCCCAGGACACTAGCCTTCAGTTCGGTAAGTAATAGAATCTTTTGTAGAGAAAAGATCAAGCAACATACGTGAAGATTTATGTCCAAGGATGTGCATAACAGAATTCCTGAAAAAGTATATATTTTTTGTAGCAGAATCTCACTATGTTGCCCAGGCTGGAGTGCAGGCTCCAACTTCTGGGCTCAAGCAATTCTCTTGCTTCAGCCTCCTAGGTAGCTGAGAGTATAGGTGTATATGACCATCCCCGGCCAATTTTTAAAATTTTTCTGTAGAGATGAGGCCTTGCTATGTTAGCCAGGCTGGTCTCAAACTCCTGGCCTCAAGTGACCATCCTGCTTTGGTGGCCTCCCAAAGCTCTGGAATTACAGGTATGAGCCACAGCACCCAGCCCTTAAAATATATATATATATATTTAATTTTAATGTTTGTATTACGTATATCTACTGATTTTTATTTCTATATATATTTTTACTTAAAATATTTTAATGGAAATATTTAAATGTTCTCCAACATGGTGAAACCTCGTCTCTACTAAAAATATAAAAATTAGCCAGGCATGGTGGCATATGCCTGAAATTGGGAGGCTGAGGCATGAGAATCGCTTTAACCCTGAAGGCAGAGGTTGCTGTGTGTCAAGATTGCACCACTGAACTCTCAGCCTGGGTGACACAGCAAGACTCTTTCTCAAAAAATACATACACACACACACACACACACACACACACACACACACACACACACACATATATATGTATATAAATGTCTGCAATAGAAAACCACTTTGGTAGGTTATAGTCCATATGTAGTCCCAGCACTTTTGGAGGCTGAGGTTGGGAGGATCACTAGAGCCCAGGAGTTCAAGACCAGCCTGGGCAATATAGGGAGATCCCATCTCTACAAAAAAAAATGGAAAAATTAGAAAATTAGCCAGGTATCATGGCATGCACTTGTAGTCTCAGCTACCGAGGAGGCTGAAGCGGGAGGATCGCTGGAGCCCAGAAGATCGAGGCTGCAGTGAGCCATGATTGTGGCACTGCACTCCAGCCTGGGTAACACGCCAAGACCCTGTCTCTAAAGAAAAAAAAAAAAAGTGTGTTCTGACTCGGTAAATATTAGAATATTTAAGTTCTTAAGCTATGAAGTCAGAGCTGGATTTAAACCCATCTCTTCATAGCTGTGTGCTGTGGGACAATCTGTAACCTCTCTCAGCCTCAGTTTCCATACCTACCTATTTTATTTATTCAGAGGCAAGGTTTGCTACATTGCCCTTGGCAGTTATCCACCTCAGCCTTCTGAGTAGCTGGGACCACAGGCTCACGCCACTATGCCCAGCTACCTTTTAAAGTTACGGGATTAAATAAATCAGTTTCTATGATGTGATTATAAACAGTGCCTGGCATTCAATAAATATTCACTGCATATATATATATACACAATGATTGAATACTAAATCTTAAAGTCAGTGATGCTGGCATGCAAAAGGCATTTAATAAACATCTTTGAATAAATAAAATATGATTAATATGATTGGAGATTAGACTGAGAAAATTGTGTTTAGGTCAAAAAGAAAATTTGACTATAAAGTAAAGAGATTTTGGTGTTCTACAAGTAATTAATGAACTCAGAAGGGAATGCCATAGGATATTTTTTAAAACTGTTTTGAACAGTTGCATCATGCTGAAATAAACACGTATAGCCTCAAAAGGTGAATTCTTTAGAAGACAAAATCCATTTAGATATAACCATTCTATTTAGAATGCATGTTGTTTTGGGCGGGGCACGGTGGCTCACACCTGTAATCCCAGCACTTTGGGAGGCTGAGGCAGTCGAATCACCAGAAGTCAGGAATTCGAGACCAGCCTGACCAACATGCAGAAACCCCATCTCTACTAAAAATATAAAAAATTTTCCAGGTGTGGTGGCACATGCCTGTAATCCCAGTTACTCAAGAGGCTGAGGCAGGAGAATTGCTTGATTGCTTGAACCCAGGAGGCCGAGATTATAGTGAGCCGAGATCATGCCATTGCATTCCAGCCTGGGCAATGAGAGCGAAACTCTGTGTCAAAAACAAAAAAAGTATGTATGTTGTTTTCTATGTGATAACTTTATAGACATTCTCTACATGGCCCACTTTAAAACAGCCCTGGGAACAGCCTTTCCTTTATTCAGCAAAGGCTCTCTGAGCCCCTAGAACGGGCTAAGTGCTACCACGGGCCCAAGGTCTTTGCCCTCATGGACCGGCCACTGTGGACTGTGCTAGGCTGTGATGGGTGATGGTGATGCAGTCTCACCTCCTGTGGATGACTTGGGAGGTTCCTAGTGGTCTGGGAACACCCAGGACAGCCCAGAGGTCAGCTCCTGGAAAAGGAGGCAGCTTCAGGCTCTGCCTACCGCATACCCAACTGTGAAGCCTGGGCAACTATGCTGGGATTCTGGGGGTCAACTCTATCTATAAAATGAGAGTATTACAGAGATGACTTTAGTTTTTTTTTTTTTTTGAGACAAAGTTTTGCTCTTTTTGCCAGGGCTGGAGTGCAATGGCGCAATCTTGGCTTGGCGCAATCTTGGCTCACCGCAACCTCCGCCTCCCGGGTTCAAGCAATTCTCCTGCCTCAGCCTCCCTTCTGAGTAGCTGGGACTACAGGTGTGCACCACTGTGCCTGGCTAATTTTGTATTTTTAGTAGAGATGGGGTTTTTCCATGTTGATCAGGGTGGTCTCGAACTCCTGACCTCAGGTGATCTGCCCACCTCGGCCTCCCAAAGCGCTAGGATTACAGGCATGAGCCACCATGCCCAGCAGACTTTAGTTTTTTTTTTTTTTTT
>NW_016107326.1:5541834-5544679 GCF_001604975.1 Cebus imitator
GGGTTTCACCGTGATGACCAGGATGGTCTCGATCTCTTGACCTCGTGATCCACCCGCCTCGGCCTCCCAAAGTGCTGGGATTACAGGCTTGAGCCACCGCGCCTGGCCTTTTTTTTTTTTTAAGACAAGGTCTCTCTCTGTCACCTAGGCTGGAATGCAGTGGCTTGATCACGGCTCACTGCAGCCTTGACCTCCTGGGATCAGGAATTCCCCCCACCTCAGCCTCCCAAATAGCTGGGACCACAGGCAGAGGACACTACTCTCAGCTAACTTTTGATTTCTTTTAAGTAGAGACAAGGTCTTGCCATGTTGCCCAGGCTGGTCTTAAACTCCTGGGCTCAAGTGATGCTCCCGCCTCTGCCTCCCAAAGCGCTGGGATTACAGGGGTGAGCCACCACGCCTGACCTGAAATAGCTGGTTTTCTAGTGGAAAAAGGTCTGGCAAGGAAGCAAAGGCCCTGGTTGTTGATGGCTGCCGGCTTTATGGGATCTCAGGCAAATTCTGTCACCTCTTTTGGCCCTTTGCTGTAATGTCAGCTTCTGACCTAATGATCTCTGAAGTCCCTCCATTGCTGAAATTCTGTTTTATAATCATTCCAATTCCATTCAATGATCCCATGTTGAGCACATGTGCCAGGCACTTTCTATGCCCAGGGGCTGCAAAAGGGAATGACTCATGGACCCCACCATCGAAGGGCCCACCGTCCTACTGAGTGAGCCAGCGACAGAAGCACAGAGATGGAGATGGTTATGTGTGGGCTTGTTCCGGAGCTGGACACGCCTGAAGACTCTTAATGGAGGCCATGGTCTCCACCTGGCTCTCATTTGGGCCTATGCCATTTTTGTAGGATTTAAATGGGTGATGAATATACTCGGTGTCACCAAACACATATTGCCACCACATTTCTATCCCTACCCCAAAGGAGTTTGTTTCAAGAGGGAGTGTCTGGTCATCCTATGTGGCCAGACTCTGCATACGGCAAGCTCTGGCAATACAGCCAAACAATGCATGTGACAAAGGACAAATGCAGAATACAAAACATAGCTAATAGCTGGGTTAATTATCTTACTTGAGCCTGGATGTTTTTCAGCCCTCACTCCTCTACCCTCTGAGTCATTTACTTTTATCAGTTACATTTTTAAAAATTGATGTCACGCAAAACATAATTATATTTCTAGTCATCCAGTTCCTCATTTCAGACCCCCGGCCATATCCATTTGGTCACTTTCCATCACAAGATACTGTTTGAATTGTCGGCTCAAAAGCTTCCACTGCCCAGCAAGGCTAAATGCCAACACAAGAAAAAACCCCGCCAGCCAGTGGAGTTTATTTCTTACACCAGACAGGGCTTTGAAATACAGATTTCGACAGCATGAGAACTGGCTGGTGAATAATTGCTTCAACAGCATCAGCCCTCTAAGGGCCCAAGGAGTAAACATGATCTTCCATGGGAGTGAAATGCAACGGTTGTGCAGAGAGAAGACGTAGGAGAGGTTTACCTTGGGCAGCACGGTCAAGAGCAGACTCTTTCCTTGAGTGTGAAAGCCCATCTATAAACAACTTTCACAGCTCTGTGGGGCCAGACAATCGTACCATTGAAATATAGGACTGGTAAGTGCTCCCCACTTCCAGGGATTATTCTGTGTGTCTCAGTAGAAGTCAGGTGCTTTGTCCTGCTTTTGTGTGAGTAAATGTCTTTTTTTGTTTTGTTTTGTTTGTTTGTTTTTGAGATGGAGTCTTGCTCTTTCGCCAGGCTGGAGTGCAGTGGCATGATCTCGGCTTACTGCAACCTCTGTCTCCCGGATTCAAGCAATTCCCCTGCTTCAGTCTCCTCAGTAGCTGGGACTTACAGGCACGTGCCGCCACGCCCAGCTAATTTTTTTTGTATTTTAGTAGAGATGGGTTTCACCATGACCAGGATGGTCTCGATCTCCTGACCTCATGTTCCGCCCACCTTGGCCTCCCAAAGTGCTGGGATTACAGGCGTGAGCCACCGCACCTGGCCGAGTAAATGTCTTTTTGTTCTAGAAGCCCCTGTTCCTGTGCCTGGCCTCTTACTGTTACTGCTTAACCTGATCAGTAGCAAAGAGGCCAGAGGCAGAGAGAGTCAGCTACAAAACCTGTCCATCTGGGTGCCTGGTGGGGAGGCAATACCTCTCTAGAAGTTGCCCACTGGCCATAGACCCATTTCTCAGAGTGAACTCAGGACATTTGGGGTACAGTTTTCTTGGGAAGCAGTAAAGCCATCCAGGAAGCCATTATGAACCACATGATCCAAAAAGGTTTATGGAGACCCACCATGCGCCAGCATGTTCTAGGCCCTGGGAAAGAGTTCTGCTTATAATCAAGTCTCTGCTCTCCTGGAGCTCACTGTTCACAGGACATGATGATAACATGCAGATAAATGCCTGGAATGTCAGGTGACGGGGAGGGTGAGGAGGAAGGAGTGATCAGGGCAGGAAGAGACGCTGTTCTAGACAGGCCACTCAGGACAGACTCCTCCAATGAGGCCATATTTGAATGAAGATTGACTCACACAAATATCCGAGGCAGGAGGGCTTCAAATGCAAAGGCCCTGGTTTGGGGTGTGCCTGGCATCTCGAATGACCCCTAGATGGCACTTTTAAGGAGCTGGTGACAGCAATTCCTCCCAGGGAAGCTCTTCCAGGAGACACTGAGTGAGATGGTACATGAGAGGCTTTTCTAGTAAAACTGCTAGTGAAGGCCACAGAGGCACATGGAGGCTCATGCCTATAATCCCAGCACTTTGGGAGGCCAACCAGGAGGGTCTCTTGAGCCCAGGAGATCGAGGTTGCAGTGAGCTGTGATCATACCACTGAACTCC
>NW_016107326.1:5545653-5549358 GCF_001604975.1 Cebus imitator
AAAAAAAAAAAAAAAAAAAAAAAAAAAAAAAAGCAGTGGTGAATTGGGATTTGAACCCAGGCTGCCTGATTCTGGAGCCTGTATTCTTTCCACAGCAAAGCTATCACCCCTGTGTGCGGCGATCATATGCATCTACATGTATCGATCGACTTACCACCTATGCAACTTACGACCATTCGACTTTACACCACAATCACTAGCCACGACTGCTTCGCTTCTGGCAGTGCAAACGTTGCCCAGCTGGGCGTACGACAGTGTGGACCAGCTTTCGGCAGCACTACCATCTCCGTATGCACCATTTCAACTGTACATATAGCCTACTCAACTTACGACCAAATCGTGTTACGACCGGTTCCCGGTCCTGACTGTGGTCGTAAGTGGAGCACTAGATGTAGTACCTCGGAACCATTGCTAACCCAGCTTACAGAGCCCCATCCAGGAGCAGACTGCCAACCTTGGTTTGTGGCTGCATGGGGACTCCCCACAGATGGCAATTTGTTTATACAGAGTGGCTGTCACTTAATTCAGTAAAGCCTACATTTCCATGTCTCTGTTACAAGTTTGGCTGAACCACAAACCTAGGGAGTGGCTCACTGCCCTACCCTCAGCCTTCTCCATGTCTGAAATGCCGCAGTGGGCGCTCGGACAGTGAGACTGAGGGGGTGGCCCAGCTTTTGGAGATACGCCTGTGTGCTTTCAGGGTCAACCAATGCTTTCTCTCCAGAGGCTTCCCTTCTGCACTAGCGCTGTAGGTGTAGCTGTCATACCTAAAACAACACACAGGTTATGACCTTCCTTTCCCCAGAGAGACTTCTAGTACATGGAATCATGGAACGTGAGGGTCAAAATGGATGTGAAGTTCTTTGAGCCCAATGGTCTTCTGATGGTTCCCTCACTACTCTACCCTTCTGCCAAGCGACCATCCTGTTCATGCCTGAACACTCCAGTTTCCAGGTCATACACTGGCTCCTGCCAGCCACTCTGTCTCTGGACAGCTCCAAGCAGCTTCTCTACCCTGTGCCAAAGTCTGTCTTCCCTTCATCTCTACTCCGTGCAATTAATGGATACTCTTCCTGGGAGGCTACATAGCATACCTCAAATAGCTTCTGTGTGGAAGCCAAACAATTGCTTTATATTTCTATTAATATCATCTGCAGTCGCCGCTTTTTTTTTTTTTTTGAGATGGGGTCTTCCTCTGTTGCCCAGGCTGCAGTACAGTGGTACCACCTCAGCTCACTGCAACCTCTGCATCCCAGGTTCCACTGATCCTCCTGCCTCAGCCTCCCGAGTAGCTGGGACTACAGGCACACACCACCACGCCCTTCTAATTTTTGTATTTTTAGTAAAGATGGGGTTTCGCCATGTTGGCCAGGCTGGTCTCGAACTCCTGACCTCATGTGTCCACCTGCCTTAGCCTCCCAAAGTGCCAGTCACAGCTTTTTTTGATACTCATAAAACACTGTTAATTCATATTGATATTTTCATCAACCAAAACTTAAGTGTTTCATTTTCTTTTTTCTGCCATCACATTAGTATTAACCTGTACTCCTGTGTCCACACTAGTACAGTTGATTTCATGGACCATTATAAGATTTTGCATTATTCCTATTAAACTTTCACTAGATGCTCATCCCTTGACTGGATCCTGCTGGATTTTGTTGCTGTGGTCCATCTGCTTGCTCTCCCTCCCACCTTCACTTCACCTGCAAGTATTTAGGGAAGCATGTGTTTTGTTTTTGTTTTTGCTTTGAGATGGAGTCTCACTCTGTCGCCCAGGCTGGAGTGCAGTAGCGCAGTCTCGGCTCACTGCAACCTCTGTCTCCAGGCTCAAGCAATTCTCCTGCCTCAGGCTCCCGAGTAGCTGGGATTACAGGTGCCCGCTGCCACACTGGTTAATTTTTGTATTTTTAGTAGAGTTGGGGTTGGCCATGTTTCACCATGTTGGCCAGGATGGTCTCAAACTTCTGACCTCAGGTGATCTGCCCGCCTCAGCCTTCCAAAGTGCTGGGATTACAGGCGGCAGCCACCATACCCGTCCAGGGAAGCATGTGTTGATGGGGTCTCAAAATCAAATACTTGTAGATGCCAAGGATATAACGTAAGTGGACCCTCAGGGCAGGGCGTCCAAGTCTGAGGGCTTCTTTGGCACCCTCTGGACACCGTCCTCCAGCCCCTTTCTAAACCACCTCCCCGGGTTGACATCCAGCCGCTCACTGCCCATCCTGCCCAGATACACTGGGGACTGCTTTCTAGAGGAAGTGCTGCATCTCAGAAAGGGCTATAGTGGAAGGGAGCCAGGCAATGCTGGGTTCTCGCCTCCCCTTTTCCACTCCCTGGCTGTGTGACATTGCCCAAGTACATTCACTTCTCTGTGCTTTGGTTTTTCTGATCTGTAAAATAGGGAAAATATTGTCTACTTCATAGGGTTGAGGTAAATTACAAACTCATTCATTTGGCGTGTTTAGTTCAGGGCCTAGCACATAGGGATTACTTAATACAATTGACCTATACTGATGATTTTTGTGATCATTATAATTGCTACAAAGATTATTAGGAATCACACTGTTATCTCTGACATCTCCTACAGATAGTAGCAGCAGGACAATGGAAACAGCCCAGTGAGTACAGAAAGAGATGCTCTTGGACACATACCCAACCCTCTTCCTTCATTCACGACCCCGGCCGGATAACATGGGCACATGGCTATGCTCCTCTTGGAGAAAACTCCTCTCGCGTTAAGAGTGGAAATGCCAACTTGCCTTTGCATGACATGGAATGGGTCATGCCATTCTGCTCCTCAAAAACTTTCAGTCAGATCCCTTGTTTCTTCCAGAACAAAGTTCAAACTCTCTCCTGTCATTGAACATCCCCTTCCAGGTGGCCTGTGCCACATCTCTGGCTTGTC
Organism: Cebus imitator; assembly: GCF_001604975.1. NCBI lineage: Eukaryota > Metazoa > Chordata > Mammalia > Primates > Cebidae > Cebus > Cebus imitator. The sequence goes on from NW_016107326.1 coordinate 5,548,559, forward strand.
TCTCAGGAGACCCTTTCCAAGTCCCTGCCTGTCCACACATAGGACTCACCACTCCCTGGGCGAGCCTGGGCCCTCCCCACCCCATCCTGTGCTTTGATTCCCCAGCGGAGGTGCCTTGCCGGACTCTTCACTGGCTAAATCCCACTTATCCTGTAAAACCTGGCGAAGTTCAAGGCCGCTCGAGGAGCTCTTCCTTTGAGACTCTCCAGCAGGACCCGCTGCCTCTGCACGGATCGTGTAGCAAGCCCTGCTTGCCATTGCCACTCTGTTGCTGCAGAATGAGTGGACTTGGTCTGTTTCGTGACTCCCCCATCACACACCCACCCCACCCCCCACTGCATAGCACAAGGCTGAGAACACGGGGAACGCTCAATAAAGAAATATTTTTGGCCTGAATGAATGGCCTGAAGGACTGTTCCTTTCAACAATTATGGCCCAATAAATTATACCGACATTACCTCCTGGAGGGAAAGGCCACACCAAGGCCCCCACAGATGGGGAAACTGCTCTGTCTGCCAAAACTCACATGCGGGACAGCCTTGGCCCTGCTTGGCTGTCTACCTGAATCTGGGTTTAACAACTTGGCCTGCAGTTTTACAGCCTGAATCACCAGGCTCAGCACAACAGCATGAGTTCTTTGTCTAGCATGCTGCTGCCAGGTGTTAAAGGAACTGGCTGCAGTGACTTACCCGGCTCGAGGAGACCTGCAGGCGGGGGAGAGGGGTGCCTGCACCCCAGGCTGGGAGGCCAGGGGACTCGTCTGCAAAAGGAACCCTTGTCTGGACCCTAAAGAGGAAAAA
>NW_016107326.1:5549398-5557505 GCF_001604975.1 Cebus imitator
AAAAAGGGTGATGAAAGTTTATAGCATGAGGACCCAGGGCTGGGTGCTGCAGGGGGGGTACCAGCTTGGAGGTTGGGGGTAGGGGGTTGTGGAATATAGTGTGACCTTCGGGGTCAAGATTCAACTGAACAAAGCGTAGAGAGCCTAGACTTAGTCAGATTTTATTTCTGTGGCTGTAAGAGTTGTGTGGTCCTCCGAAGGATACAGGAAGCCATCAAACTTAAGCTTTTAGAGCCGGGGTTACATATCTTAAGAGCCAAAGAAATGCAGTATCCAAACAAGTGATATAAGGCATGAATGCTTGTGTGAGGACAGGTTAGAGGGTCTCTGGCTGTCTGGGCGTTCCCTTTTTGGGTTATGAAGTCATTGGTGCATCATCTATAGAGTTCACAGCAATGGTGTGCCGGTTTAACCACCAGTTCTTCCAAGAAAAAGCCCTGACTTGAGGCATTTGCAGATTTCTGTGGTGTAAATACACCCACCATGGCCTATTTCAAACTACCCAGAAGGTAGTCCCAGAATGTAGGACCAGGAAGAGATTGTACAGCCAGCTCTTGTGAGCCCGGGCAAACTGGCTCCCGTACACACTGATTCCCAGGAACCTGTCAGTGTTGCCAGCAAGAATCCTACCAGTAGCCCACCTCCTCGGTAGTTCTGCAGCCTCATGCACTGCAAGTCAATGAGGCAACCTCAAAAATTATGAGTTGGTAAGTCCCAAAATTGTGTGAGATAATATAATAATTCCCTTAGTGGGTAAGCGTCTTTCAAACTTGCTACTATTTATTTTTTATTTTTAAGGGACGAGGTCTCACTACGTTGTCTAGGCTGGTCTCAAATGTCTGGGCTTAAACGATCCTCCTGCCTCAGCCTCCCATAGTGTTGGGATTACAGGCGTGAGCCACTGCACTGTATTTATTTATTTTAATTTTTTGAGACAGGGTCTTGCTCTGTTTCCCAGGCTGGAGTGCAGTGGTGCAGTTATAGCTCACTGCAGCCTCAAACTCCTGGGCTTAAAGGATCCTACCTCATCAGCCTCCTGAGAAGCAGGGATTACAGGCTCATGCTAGTATGCCCAGCTAGTTTTTTTATTTTTTGTAGAGATGTAATCTTGCTACATAGACCAGGCTGGTCTTGAACTCCTGGACTCAGTCCTCTCGCTCTGGCCTCTCAGAGTGCTGAGATTATAGGCATGAGTCACTGTGCCCAACCCACAAGGCTTTTGCAGATATTCACCAACATGCACAGAGTGCCAAAAAATTTGAGTCAACTGACAAGCACATTTCCAGCAGAGGCCGAACAAGGTAATGCTCTGACTTCCTGTTTCAACTGCCATTTTGTGAAGAAATGTACTTTTCACAGTCCATTTAGTGCCATGCTTTTCAGATTTTTGTTCTTTTTCTTGGGGATTGTGCTGTTTAAAATGGTCCCCACATGCATGGCTAAAGTGCCTTCTAGTGATCCTAAATGCAGAAAGATTGTGATGCTCCTTCTGGAAAAAATACGTGTGTTAGATGAGCTTTGTTCAGGCAAGAGCTATAGTGCGGTCAACTTCATTCAGTGTTAATGAATCAGCAATATTTATTAATAAGGCATCTTTAAACAGAAATACACAGCTGGGAGCAGTGGCTTATGCCTGTAATTCCTGCACTTTGGGAGCCCGAGGCAAGAGAATTACTTGAGCTCAGGAGTTTGAGACCAGCCTGGGCAACATAAAGACCCATTGCTAGGGCTGGGCACAGTGGCTCACACCTGTAATCTCAGCACTTTGGGAGGCTGAGACGGGTGGATCACGAGGTCAGGAGATCGAGACCATTGCAGCTAACATGGTGAAACCCCGTCTCTACTAAAAATACAAAAAATAAATTAGCTGGGCGTGGTGGTGCATGCCTATAGTCCCAGCTACTTGGGAGGCTGAGGCAGGAGAATTGCTTGAATCCAGGAGGTGGAGATTGCAGTGAGCCAAGATCGCGCCACCACACTACAGCCTGGGTGACAGTGAGAGACTCCGTCTCAAAAAAAAAAAAAAAAAGACTCCGTTGCTAAAAAAAAATTTAAAAATTAGCTGGGTATTGTGGTGCACACCTGTGGTCCCGGCTATTTGGGAGCCTGGGAAGTTAAGACTGCAGTGAGCCATAGTTGTGCCACTACTGCATTCAAGCCTGGGCACAGCAAGGCCCAGCTTCTCTAAAAACAAAACAAAACCCCAAAAATCATAAATACACATAAAAGGCTATATATTAATCAGTTGACAAAACTGTTGTGACCAGAGGCTCTCAGGAAGCTAACCCTGTATCTCTGCTAGGAGCGATGGTTCAATATTCACTAATCCAGTGTCCATGGTCACCTTATCAAATGCAGCTACTATGAGTAATGGAAATCTATTGTATCTGCAGAAGGAGAGTAAGGTGCTGCCATGGCCCAGCCCCGAGTGTCAGATCCCAAGCAGAGTAAAGAGGGGAGGAGGGGATCCATGCCGGGGTGGCTCAGAGTACGGAGTCAGAGTCCACTCAGGGAAAATTCAGTGGCAGCCCAGGTGGGAGATTCATCACACGCATAGGTGGTAATGAAATAAGTAAACATATTAGGCCGGGTGCAGTGGCTCACGCCTATGATCCCAACACTTTGGGAGGCCAAGGCAGGTGGATCACGAGGTCAGGAGATCGAGACCAGCCTGGCCAACATGGTGAAATCCCACCTCTACTAAAAACACAAAAATCAGCCAGGTGTGGTGGCATGCATCTGTAGTCCCAGCTACTCGTGAGGCTGAGGCAAGATAATTGCTTCGACCTAGGAGGTGGAGGTTGCAGTGAACCAAGATAGCACCACTGCACTGCACTCCAGTCTGGCAACAGAGAAAGACTCTGCCTCAATAAAAACAAAAAACGACAACAAAAAAGTAAACAAATTGAGGGCAAGGGAAGCCAGGGTGCTGTTTCTGTCACTGAGGGGACCCAGGAGCGGCGTCACGCCAACAACAATGGGCCCCCTCAGAGCGCAAGTCTTGGCTCTAAATATTATTTTCCACAGCTCTTTTGAGAAATGGATGCTTCCAGTGTTAGAGCAGGCAAGGTGCCACATAAACCTGAAACATCTTATTTTTCCAGAAAGCACACAAGTACTCAAAAATATATATATATATATTATGGGGGCATGTCAAAAGGAACAAGCCAAGCTGGGCACAGTGGCTTACACCTATAATCCCAGCACTTTGAGAGGCCAAGACAGGCAAATCACTTGAGGTCAGGAGTTCAAGACCAGCCTGGACAACATGACGAAACCCCGTCTCTACTGAAAATACAAAAATTAGATGGGCGTGGTGGCGTACATCTGTAATCCCAGCTACTCAGGAGGCTGAGGCAGGAGAATCATTTAAACTGGGAGGCAGAGGTTATAGTGAGCTGAAATCATGTCACTGCACTCTAGCCTGAGTGACAGAGCAAGACTCCGTCTCAAAAAAAATGAACAAGCCAGCTTGATGAGAGACAATATGAGATTCAAAATAATGGTAGTAGATCATAACTCAAACATGGATAGATTAATTAATTGAAAGTTTTATTTGAATTATTAAAAATGGCATATTTGTATAGCTTCAAAATACATCTTTGTAAAATACTGATTAGTTACAAAATGAATAAAAAGTTAAGTTTGGCTGGACACGGTGGCTCACACCTGTAATCCCAGCACTTTGGGAGGCCAAGGCAGGCAGATCATGAGGTCAGGAGTTCGAGACCAGCCTCATCAACATGGTGAAGCCTCGTCTCTACTAAAAATACAAAAAATTAGCCGGGCATGGTGGTGCCGGCCAGTAATCCCAGCTACTCAGGAGGCTGAGGCAGGAGAATTGCTTGAACCTGGGAGGTGGAGGTTGCAGTGAACTGAGATTGTACCACTGCACTCCAGCCTAGGCAACAGAGCAAAACTTCATCTCAAAAAAAAAAAAAAAAAATTAAGTTTACAGCAGAAAGATCTGGTAGCACCATCTGAATCACATGATCTAGGTCAACATTATCAACAATGAGAAAAACTGAAATCATGCACCAATCAATAAGATGCAATAAAGAATATGGCATCATTTCTGTCATTTTTCTGCCTGACGGGTAACCTGAATCTGATCATGAGGATCACACATACTCAAAACAAGGAATATTCTGCAAAATAATTGGCCTGTAACTTCCAAAAATATCAAGGACATGAGGCTGAGGAACTATTCCAGACTGAAAGAGAAGGAAGAGACAGGACAACTACATGCTACACAGGATTTGAACCGGGTCTGCCTGCTGTGCAGGGCATTGTTAGGACTGCTGGTAAAACTCGGATGTGGTATTAGGATCTAATGATAGTAACATACCGTGTTAATCTCCTGATTTTGATGGTTGTGCTGAGGTTATACAGGACAATGTCCTTGTTTCCAGGAAAACACACACTAAATATTCATAGGTAATGGAGTATTAGGTTAGCAATCCTCTCAAATAATTCAGATAAAAAGTTATTTCTAGGCTGGGTATGGTGGTATAATCCCAGTACTTTGGGAGGCTGAGGTGGGAGGATCACTTGAGTCCAGGAGTTCGAGACCAGCCTGGGCAACATAGTGAAACCCATCTCTACTAAAAATACAAAAATTCGCTGGGTGTGTGATGGTGGGCACCTGGAATACTAGCTGCTCAGGAGGCTGAGGCAGAAGAATCACTTGAACCCGGGAGGTGGAGGCTGCAATGAGCCAAGATTGTGCCACCCAGAGCGAGATTCCATCTCAAAACAAAAACAAAAACAGTTCTTTGTACTGTACTTTCAACTTTCCTATGAGTTTGCGTTTGTATCAAAAACATGTCATCAAGTGATTTGTGGTTTTAACTAAAAACCTTACTAAATTTAACACAGTAGTGAAACATTTAAGGGAAATTAGGATCACCAGAACAATATATTTATTAGATTTATAAAAATTAGGTACTTGGGAGCATTTGTCAGTAATGTACTTTTTCTTTTCTTTTCTTCTTCTTCTTTTTTTTTTTTTTTTTGAGACTGACTCGTGCTCTGTCGCCCAGGCTTGAGTGCAGTGGGGAAATTTCTGCTAACTACAACCTCTGACTCCCAGGTTCAAGTGGTTCTCCTGCCTCAGCCTACTGAGTAGTTGGAATTACGGGCACGTGCCACCACACCCAGCTAATTTTTGTATTGATGTACTTTTAAAAGGAAATAGAATATTAAATTTATAAATGAAGTTTTAAATGGTTGAAGGCATTTAACTAAATGTGTAAATGGGACTAAATTATTATTTTAAAACTCCTTAAAAGTAATTGCTAAAATTACCTAGACTTATAAATAGAATAGGGGTTTCAACTGAACTTAAAAGTCTACTGAATATTAACTTTTTAAAACGAGAGTAAATGCAAATAGTTTTTTTCTGAATAATATAGATCCAATAATTCACCAGCACTGTTACAGCACTGACTTTGTGTTTAGAACTTCCAGGATAAAGAATAAATATAGGCCGGGCACAGTGGCTCGTGACTATAATTCCAGCTTTTTGAGAGGCTGAGGCAGAGGGACTGCTTGAGGCCAGGGGCTCAAGACCAGCCCAGGCAACATAAGTGAGACCCTGTCTCTAAAAAGAAATTAGCTGAGTGTGGTGGCGTGCCCCTGTAGTCTAGTCCCAGCTACTCTGGAGGCTGAGGTGGGAAGATCCCTTGAGCCTGGGAGACAGAGGTTAAAGAGAGCTGAGATCACACCATTGCACTCCAGACTGGGCGACAGATGAGACCCTGTCTCAAATAAATAAATAACAACAACAAAGAAATATGAAACATAATATCTGACCAGCTAAGGAGATCATAACTAATCAATACCACAAGACTAACTCATAGAAGGTAAGAGCAAATAAAACAATCTGGCAAGTGTCTGACAGTAAGATAATGTGGCATTCCTTATGTATAGCCCTAGAGGGCAGAACTCCAGTCCAGAGGAAAATAAATAAAGGCAATGCAGCCATAAATAGGAATGAGATCATGTCCTTTGCAGGGACATGGATGGAGTTGGAAGCCATTATCCGCAGCAAACTAACACAGAAACAGAAAATCAAACACCGCATCTTCTCACTTATAAGTGGGAGCTGAATGAGGAGAACACATAGACACCTGGGCGGAACAACTCACACTGGGCACCTGTGGGGGTTGGAGGAGGGAGGGCATCAGGAGGAATAGCTAAGGGATGCTGGGCTTCATACTTAGGTGATGTGATGATCTGTGCAGTAAAGTATCATGGCACACATTTACCTGTGTAACAACCTTGCACATCCCGGCACACATAATCCTGAACTGAAAAGAAAAGTTGAAGAAAAAAAAAAGAAATAAAACAATATAAACTTGAAAATAATAATAAATGGAGGCACTGATATTCAGCTTTCATAGGATGGGGTAGCCTACACCGCAAGAACAAACAGAGCTTGAACTCTCAGCAGCTTAACACATAAACTTTTTATTTTTTGAGACAGAGTTTTACTCTTGTTGCCCAGGTTGGAGTGCAATGACACAATCTCAGCTGACCGCAACCTCTGCCCCCTGCGTTAAAGCGATTCTCCTGCCTCAGCCTCCCAGTAACTGGAATTACAGGCACCTGCCACCACACCTAGCTAATTTTTTTGTATTTTTAGTAGAGATGGGATTTCACTATGTTAGCCAGGCTGGTCTCAAACTTCAGACCTCAGATGATCCACCTGCCTTAGCCTCCCACAGTGCTAGGATTACAGGCATGAGCTACTGCGCCCAGCAAAAATTTGTATCTTGCTCATTCAAAGTTCAATGCAAGCCAGGACAGCTGTTTGCCCTATAGTGACTTAGGGATCCAGGGTGACTTTGTTTTTTAATTTTTGTATTTTTGGTTTTTTTGAGACAGAGTCTCACTCTTGCTGCCCAGGCTGAAGTGCAATGCCAGGATCTCAGCTCACTGCAACCTCTGCCTCTTGGGTTCAAGCAATTCTCCTGCCTCAGCCTCCCAAGTAGCTGGGACTACAGGTGCTGGTCACCACACCCGACTAATTTTTTGGTATTTTGGTAGAGATGGGTTTTCACCATGTTGGCCAGGCTGGTCTCAAACTCCTGACCTCAGGTGATCTGCCAACTTCGGCCTCTCACAGTGCTAGGATTCCAGGCATGAGCCACCGCGCCTGGCTCACCTTTTATAACTTCGCCATAACTGACCACTGCTTCCAAATTACTACAACAGGGAAAAAGAGAGTAGAGAACTCATACTTGCTTTTAAATGTCTCTGCCTGGAAGTTCCACGCACAGCCCCTTGGTTATAAATGGTAGCACTGTCCCAGAAACGGCAACACAGTCCCACAAGGGCCGTAGGAAGTGTAGGGCTCCTCTGTGACCACGGAAAAGAAGAGAACCAACGCTGTTCTCTATTGACAAGAGCACATTTGAAAAGAGTAGAGCAATTAAGAGCACAGATTTTGAAGTCAGAAGACCTGGTTTGAACCTAGATCCCGTGGTTAAAATAACCGTGTGACTTTCAGTAAATAACTTATCTGTGCTTCTCTGCAAAATGGAGTGAAAGTAACTCCCTTTGATGGTTGTTAAGAATTAGGAGAAGATAATATCTCTTACCACAATGTGAGGGCTCAAACTATAGTGGTTATTTTATTGTTAGTATTACCAAGCCACCCACTAATCAAATACATTACTTAGAAAGTAATGAGAGTCAGGCTGTGCCTGGTGGCTCACACCTGTAATCCCTGTTACTCAGGGAGGCTGGGGCACGAGAATCACTTGAACCCAGGAGGAGGAGGTTGCAGGTGAAATGAGATTGTGCCACTGCACTCCAGCCTGAGCAACAGAGGAAGACTCTGTCTCAAAGAAACAAACAACACTGTAACACAATCCGGCAGAAAATTATTAGCAAATGGTACTATTTACTTATGTAGAGACAGGATCTCACTCTGTGACTCAGGCTGGAGGGTAGTGGTGCAGTCTCAGCTCACTGAAACCTCTGCCTGCCAGGTGCAAACGATTCTCCTGCCTCAGCTTCCCAAGTAGTAGCTAGGATTACAAGCAGGCGCCACCACACCCGGCTTTTTTTTTTTTTTTTTTTTTTTTTTTTTTTTTTTTTT
>NW_016107326.1:5558095-5562006 GCF_001604975.1 Cebus imitator
TCCGTCTCAAAAAAAAAAAAAAAAATTTAGCGAAGGGTCTGTGTGCTTGCCAACAGTGATGTGTCTGTCCTCTCTTGCAAAGGACAAATTATGTCATGACACTGTGTCTCCCGCTTGCTACTCCAAGGTTCAGAACAAGACCACTGCCATCGCAGGCATCCGATGCTGCCCTGACCACCACAGGCAGCCAGGAACACCTCTGCTCGGGAGATGAAATTAGGAAAAACTGTCCTCCACTTGCAGTGCCAAATCTAGTAGTCACTAAAAATTGTTCCATATCACCACCATTTGTGTTTCTTTTTGGTGTGTATCCATTTAAAACATGAACACATAGCGAGAGGCTCTCAGGGGCTCCCAAAGACTCCATCTTCTTGCTCTTCCAAGGCTGTGGCAGGGATACTGTCCCTGCTTGGCAGGAAGAAACCAAAAAATGCCTGGCCACTTGGATCAAATTGAGAAAAGGGCAAGCACTCTGCACACTGCAGGTGAATGAGGGCCTACAGGGCAGTGGCTGTCCACCCGGCTCTGCTTGGAACCACTTGGGGAGCCCAGCAAAATCATCAATGCCTGGGACCCACCCTACTTATTCAACAAATATTTATTTATTAATATTATTATTATTATTATTGAGATGGAGTCTCACTTGTCACGCAGGCTGGAGTGCAGTGGCGTGATCTTGGCTCACTGCAACCTCCGCCTCTTAGGTTCAAGCTATTCCCCTGCCTCAGCCTCCTAAGTAGCTGGGATTACAGGAGTCTGCCACCACGCTAATTTTTGTATTTTTAGTAGAGACGGGGTTTCACCATGTTGGCCAAGCTGGTCTCGTTACCTCAAGCGATCCACCCACCTTAGCCTCCCAAAATGCTGGGATTACAGACGTGAACCACCATGCCCAGCCTTAACAAATATTTATTAAGTGTCTCTTTTGTGCCAGGCACTATTCTGGACCAGAGCCTGGACAGCCTGTTGTGGTGCAAGACACAAGACTACAAAGTTTTCTGCTTTTGTAGTGCTCATGTTCTAGGAGAGAGGGAAAGAGACAATAACTATAATAAATTAGGAAATGATATGGTGTGTGCTCAGGAGACAGTGCTGTGCAGGATACACAGGCAGGGGACGCAGAGCATTAAGCAACACAAGGGAGCGGTTACAATTTTAAATCTGGGGTTCAGGGGAGGCCTCGCTGGGGGAAAGGGCTGCATTTGAGCAAAGCCCCAAGGGTGGAGGAAGCTGGGGCCGCACTCCAGACTGAGGGGATGAGGCCTGGTCCATGTTAGTATCTGCAAAAACTGTCCTTGCCCGGATCCCAAGCATCTGTCCTCTGCCCTTAAACGATGGCCACGCGAGTTTCCCTTCCTCTGTTCTTGGTATGTGACCATGAGGGACCCTTCTAACTGGAAACTTCAGTGGCACATTAGCACGAGGAAGAGAAAAATGAAAGATAAGAGGGGTGCTGGGCGTGGTGGCTCACACCTGTAATCCCAGCACTTTGGGAGGTAGAGGCAGGTGGATCACCTGAGGTCAGGAGTTCGAGACCAGCCTGACCAACATGGCGAAACACCATCTCTACTAAAAATACAAAATTAGCTGGATGTGGTGGCGCATGCCTGTAATCCCAGCTACTTTGGAGGCTGAGGCAGGAGAATCGCTTGAACCCAGGAGAGAGACGTTGCAGTGAGCCGAGACGGCGCCATTGCACTCCAGCCTGGGCAACAAGAATGAAATACTGTCTCAAAAGAAGGAAAAGAAAAAGAAAGATCAGAGGGTTGATGCCAGTTGAAACAGGCTTCTGAATTATCAGAGTGAGTGACAGTGGGACAAAGGGGCCGGGGATGGCCACCACGTGCTGGCTCAGTAGGTCAAGTAAGTGCTGTGTCCCAGCAGAGGCAGCTAGAGCTTAAGGCGAACTTAACAATCAGTGTGGTCTCTTAAATAAACCTAACTTATTAAGTATGGAACACACATTGCTTTCACCTAGGTTAGGTTTGTGTAAAATATGCTATCACTGCATATATTTTCAACCATTATTTGAAGAGAAACCTATTGCTTTTGGGCATTTCATTTACAATGTTTATGGAAATGGATATGTCAGCTATTTACTTATAAAAACTCATGCCTTCTTGAAATATAAAAGGTGCTAAATAGAGCTCCGTTTCACACCAGTCAGGTGCGAACAGCCCCCACCTCAGTGGTTTATGATAACAAAGGTTTATTTCTCACTCAAGTTCTGTGTGTATCACGGGTTGGCTGGGGCCACGGTGTCATGTCTCCTCATTCTGGGACCCAGGCTGGGGAAGCAGCTGTCATCTCAAACACTGCCAGTCGCCATGGAAAAGGGAGTCTTGGAAGGCTCTTGCATGCAAATGAAATGCCACAGCCCAGGGACACATGGTACTTTTTTCCACTCGGGACTCATTGGCCAGAACATGTGACATGGCCCCACCCAACCACAAGAGGGTCCAAAATGCATTTCTACCGTGTCTTGGGAAATGCAGGGGGCTAGAAGTTCTTGGTGAAAAATCTGAACAACTCCCCTAAACTGCCAGAGGCGACTGGCATTTGACAACAGGGCTCAGCTGCAGCCACCCCATGCAGTTGTTAGGCCACCTCTGAGAAGTAAGTTACTTCTTGATATAACATGATAAAAACCGTTACCTAAGAACAGAGACAAAGGGAGCAGGTGCGGTGGCTCAGGCCTATAACATCAGTGCTTTGGGATGATGAGGCAGGAGAATTACCTGAGGCCAGGAGTTCGAGATCAGCCTGGTCAACATAGTGAGATTCCCACCTCTACAAAAAATTTAAATGTTGCCGGGCGCGGTGGCTCACGCCTGTAATCCCAGCACTTTGGGAGGCCGAGGCGGGTGGATCACGAGGTCAAGAGATCGAGACCATCCTGGTCAAAATGGTGAAACCCCGTCTCTACTAAAAATACAAAAAATTAGGTGGGCATGGTGGCGCGTGCCTGTAATCCCAGCTACTCAGGAGGCTGAGGCAGGGGAATTGCCTGAATCCAGGAGGCAGAGGTTGCGGTGAGCCGAGATCGCGCCATTGCACTCCAGCCTGGGTAACAAGAGCGAAACTCCAACTCAAAAAAAAAAAATTTAAATGTTAGCCAGGTGTAGTGGCGTGCACCTGTGATCCCAGCTGCTCAGGAGGCTGAGATGGGAGAAGGGCTTGAGCTCACGGGTTGGAGGATACAGTGAGCTATAATGGTGCTACTGCATTCCAACCTGGGTGACAAAGATTCTGTCCCTATAAACAAAACAAAACAAAAAGCAGAGACAAATAATCCAACAGTATGATTATTTTTCTCACCAAGGAATGTCTGTGAGTAGAGAGAATATGGCTCTGGTAGAATTTGGACTGGGTTGTGTAAAAAGACAGAAACCAACGGCAATGCCTTCTGCCTGATTCCAGACCCAGCCTCCGGAACATAACCTCCTGAATGTCTTAGGAGCAAGAACTCAGAAGAGAAATGCCACGTTCTGTTTCAGATGTGCTGAATTCTGGGGAAACAGAAGAACGTTTGGAGGAGACTGGATCTGGCTTGCTGTTAGAATGTACAGCAGGAGAAGCCTGGGGCTTTCAGGAGAAGCCTGGGGCTTAGAGACATGGTGAGAAGTCACCTGCATTGAGGTGAGAGCCAGCCAGGAAGGAGGACAAGGTCCAGGACAAAACCTTGCCAATGTCATTGACACTTGTTGGAAACAGATGCTTGGTGCCACAAAGAAAAATCAGCACTAAGACAAAGGATCTCTCAGCAAGCAATTTTTACTTCCTGGACTGCAGGAAGGGTACTCTCCCTAGCCATTTTGCCATGGGAGTACAATGAACAAAGGAAAAGCAGACATATTTATCCCTTACGCATTTGGGGTAGTCCTTTTTTTTTTTTTTTTTTTTTTTTTTTT
>NW_016107326.1:5562227-5566830 GCF_001604975.1 Cebus imitator
GATCTCTTGACCTCGTGATCCACCTACCTCGGCCTCCCAAAGTGCTGGGATTACAGGCGTGAGCCACCGCGCCCGGCTGGGGTAGTCCTTACTGCTGTGTCTGATCTCTGTTGGCTGGAGCCAGACCTCACAATGTAAACTAAAACCCAATTGGCTAACAACTTAAAACTTTTTTAAACAGGCAAAGGCAATGGTGAGCTGGGACATGCCTGTGAGCACAAGGATATAGAATATACTACGTGCCTATAAGCATGGCATGCTTAACAGCTACATAGGATAGGGCTTAACAAAGAGTTGTTAGCAAATTTATTCTTTAACAAGAAAGCAAACTTTAAAGAGGAACTTTTCTACTTCCCACAACACTGAAAAGAGAGAGAAGGAATAGCAGGAGGATAAAAGAGGAGAGCAGGAGGGCACAGGGCCCCTCGGGGACCAGGCTCCAGCTTCCAGGAGTCCCAGCATGGACACTGCCTGCCCTGGAAAGCCTCCTGCCTTCTCCCAGTAGGTCTGCAGCCCCTCCCACAGTGGACCCTGTACTCCTGCCCAGCACTCCCCTTGCACTGGGATCTGCTTGGCACCTGGGACAGAGTTTTGTTCACTGGGACCTCCCCAGTGCCTAGACTGGCACCTGACCCTTAGAAAGCACTCAATACATGTTCCATGAATGAAGAGATGAATGAATAGAAAGTCCAGAGTGGTGAGGATCAAAGCTAAGGGTTCAAATGGGGAGACAATGAAAATGCAAAAGTAGATATAATTTGGTTTAATTCAACAAATGATAAACTCAGCCCCCTGGGGGGATCCAGGCCAGAGGTGACACAGGTCTTATTTTCAAGGTGCACACAGCCCAACAAGTGGGTAGATCACAGAGGGAGGGAAGGTGTAGCAGAAATGAGAGGAGCTGGAAAGATGGGCATTTTGAATCCGAAATTGGCAGTTGAAACCAGGAATGGGTTTTTGCAGATGAAACAGAAGGAGGAAAGTCCCCAGCCCAGGAAACTGCAGCCACTGCAACACCTAGAGCTCAGTGTCCAGAGAAGGGAGAGGCAGAATCGCCAGGTTGTTAACAAGCAACAAGGAATTATTTCTGCATGAATATGAAAATGTGAGCACACGAAAGTGACTCAGAGCTGCAGCTGTCCCTTATCCCTTGGGCAGTCATTGATCTGCTGCCCGAGGAACAAAAATGCTCAAAATAAATGAAAACAAAAGGTATCCACGGGTGCCTCCCCTTCACACCCGTCTCGGAACACCCCCATCAGGGAAGCAGAAAACCACTTTATCATCGGCTTCACTGGAGCCCTCAAGAGAAACTTCTGGCTAACATTCTTTGAAAGAGTCTGGATGAAATTCTTAGGCTTTATATTTCAGAATTAGTGACTGTGTTATTTTCTTTTTGTTTTTGTTTTGAGACAGGGTCTCGCTCTGTTACCAGGCTGGAGTGCAGTGGCATAATCACAGCTCACTGCAGCCTCTACCTCCTGGGCTCAAGTGATCCTCCCACCTCAGCGTCCAGAGTAGCTGGGACTACAGGTGCACACCTCCATGCTTGGCTTTTTTTTTTCTAGAGACAGGGGCTGGTCTCACTATGTTGCCCAGACTGGTCTCAAACTCCTGAGCTCCACTGATCCTCCTGCCTCAGCCTCCCAAAGTGCTGGAATTGCAGGTGTGAGCCAGCACACCTGGCCTGACAGATTGGGTTTCATTTGTCACAGTCACTAGTCACTTTGGGACACTGGCAGAGTTACTAGCCACTCAGATTGGCCAGAGGATGATGAGACCCTCTCACAAGGGCCCCTAAAATCCTTCTAGCCAAACTCTGCAGAAGGCAAGGACCGAAGATGTGGGAGTCTGGAGGGTGTGTGGCCAAGAGACCCAGGCCTGCTGACATTTCAGACCATCCCATGCTAGTGCCAAACTTCAGTGAGCTTGGCCAGGGAACAGGGAAGAGCCAGGGGCACATCTCAGGCTTCAGCTCTCCCCATGCAGAGTGCAGAACAGCAGGTTCCCAGCCACCTGCATCCCAGAGGAGAGGCACCCTCCAGCTTTCAGCAGGGTTTGCCCCTGGGGACCAGTTTCTTCTGATAAAATAGCTGTCTATAGCTATGGGAAGCGGCAGGACTGAAAAGCATCTGTACCCTCTCCAAAAACTGATAAAATCCCTCCTTGATCTAAATAAAGTGACTTAACAAGTTCTCAATTAATTTAGAGTGAGGAGTTGCATCCAATTCAACTCGTACCTGCCAAAAAGATGCTTTATAGAAGCTAAAGCGGAGTTATGAACCTCTCAGCAAACTTGTTTATAACAGAAATTACAAATCAGCAGCAATGATATAATTAGAAAGTATATTGTAGAGAAGTCATTCTAGACTGTTTAGAGATACTTTGTGTTCTATAACATGCAACATGAACCCTGGGCTAATTGGAAACAATTGCATGGTATATAATAAAAAATGTTTCACTGCATTTTTCTTTTACTGATGGGTCTGAGTATTAACCTGAGTCCTTATCCTGGATTTCTGGGTAGTTAAATTTACAAATCATAAAAATTGAATGCTAGCTGGGCGCTGTGGCTCATGTCTGTAATCCCAGCACTTTGGGAAGCTGAGGTGGTCAAATCACTTGAAGTCAGGAGTTCAAGATCAGCCTGGCCAACATAGTAAAATCCCGTCTCTACCAAAAAATACAAAAATTAGCCAGGCACACATCTGTAGTCCCAGCTATTCAGGAGGGGGAGGCGAGAGAATTGCTTGAACCCAGGAGGCAGAGGTTGCAGTGAGCCGAGATGCCACTGCACTCCAGCCTGGGCAACAAAGAGTGAAAAATCCACGGGTGCTTCCCCTTCGCGCCCATCTAGGAACACCCCCACCAGGGAAGTAGAGAACCACTTTATCGTCGGCTTCACTGGAGCCCTTAAGAGAAACTTCTGGCTAACATTCTCAACAACAACAACAAAACTTGCTGTTTTACTTAAATGTAATCAGAAGGGAAATTGTTTATTTATTTTTTTATTTTGAGACAGAGTTTTGCTCTTATTGCCCAGGATGGAGTACAATGGCGTGATCTCAGCTCACCGCAACACCTGCCTCCTGGGTTCAAGCGATTCTCTTGCCTCAGCCTCCTGAGTAGCTGGGATTACAGGTATGTGCCACCACACCTGGCTAATTTTCTCCATGTTAGTCAGGCTGGTCTCGAACTCTGAATCTCAGGTGATCTGCCCACCTCAGCCTCCCAAAGTGCTGGGATTACAGACATGAGCCACCATGCCTGGCCTAGAAATTTTAAAAAGAAACTTGCTGTAGGCCTGGTGCAGTGGCTTCATGCCTGAAATCCCAGCACTTTGGGATGCCATGGTGGGTGGAACATTTGAGGTCAGGAGTTCAAGACCAGCCTGGCCAACATAGTGAAACCCCATCTCTACTAAAAATACAAAAATTAGCTGGGCATGGTGGCATGCGCCTATAGTCCCAACTTCTCAGGAGGCTGAGGCAGGAGAATTGCTTGAACCTGAGAGGTGGAGATTGCAGTGAGCTGAGATCATGCCACTGCACTCCAGTCTGGAGCGAAACTCTGTTTCAAGAAAAAATAAATAAATAAAATTTTTAATTTTTAAAATTAAATTTAATTTTTTTTTTTTTTTTTTTGCAGACAGAGTCTTGCTCTGTTGCCTAGGCTAGATTGCAGTGGTACCATCATACCTCACTGCAGCCTAGAATTCATGGGCCCAAGTGATCCTCCCACACTGGCCTCCCGAATAGCTGGGACTACAGCCACATGCCACCATACCCAGCTAATTTTAAAAAATTTTTTTGTAGAGGCTGTAACTACCCATCAGGTTCTCCTTGCCCAGTGTCTAGACAGAGTCAATTTATCAAGACAGGCTAATTGCAATAGAGAAAGAGTTTAATTCACACAGAGTTGGTTGTGTGAAAGACTGGAGTTTTATTACTCAAATAAGTGTACCCGAGAACTGGGGATTAGAGTTTTTAATAATTTGGTGGGTAGGGGACCAGTGAGTCAGGAGCACTGATTGGTTTGCTCGGAGATGAAATCATAGGGAGTCGAAGCTGTCCTCTTACACTGAGTCAGTTTCTGGGTGGGGTTCGCAGGACTGATTGGCAGGTCCAGGTGGGGACATCAGGTTGTCAGAAATGCAAAAACCTGAAGAAACATTTTTAAAGGCCAATCCTAGTAATTGCGGAAGTTGCAAATCTTATGATCTCTGGAATAATAGCTGGTAATTATTTAGAATTCAAGCCCCTTTCATCTCTGCATGACTCCTACAGTTTTTCCTCTATTCTGATGTCACAGTCTCCAAAGTTATCAGAAACCTGCATTCAAAAGCACCTGTTAGAGTCTCATAGCTGATTATAAAACCAGCATCTAGCCGGGTGCGGTGGCTCAAGCCTGTAATCCCAGCACTTTGGAAGGCCGAGGCGGGTGGATCACGAGGTCAAGAGATCGAGACCACCCTGGTCAACATGGTGAAACCCCGTCTCTACTAAAAATACAAAACATTAAGGCCGGGCGCGGTGGCTCAAGCCTGTAATCCCAGCACTTTGGGAGGCCGAGGCGGGTGGATCACGAGGTCAGGAGTTCAAGA
>NW_016107326.1:5568375-5573654 GCF_001604975.1 Cebus imitator
TTTTGTATTTTTAGTAGAGACGGGGTTTCACCATGTTGACCAGGATGGTCTCGATCTCTTAACCTCGTGATCCACCCGCCTCGGCCTCCCAAAGTGCTGGGATTACAGGCGTGAGCCACCGCGCCCGGCCCGAGGTCCTTCTTAATAAAAGGCAAGGATGCTTGGCTGATTTGGGGTTAGAGGCCCAACTTTGGAGGGTTAGAATCCCTTCTATGATTTGGGGGTTAAAGTCCCTCTTGGCTGAAAATGTGTTTGGCACCGCAGGCTATGCTCTTTGTATAATCTGCCTTGTCCTCTTTGCTGCATAAATCAATTCCTTCATTCCTGTCTCTGTTTCACTGTCATTGTCAGCAGACTTTATTTAACTAGTCTTAAGGATTTTAATTTACTCTTTTCCTAAGCACCTCCCGATTTCCATCCATCTGCTTGTGATGGAGAAGCACTAGGATGAAGGTCAGGGGAATTTTCTCCTTGCTGTTTTGTTTCACACTAAAAATGTTTTCTTGGATTTGGGCAAACCAGCTTTGCTTGTCCAGCCCACACTGCTGCTATTGCCCAGAACCTGCTTGCTCTTGTCATTCCCATCTAAATCCTCTTCATTTCCTTTGCCTTATTCCACATTTTTGTCAACGTCCATGTTGTGGTTTACCTGAGATTCATGGCTTGGCTCACTTATGTTATTTGGAAAATGTGAATAAGAGAATTCAGTTTTCAGCAGGGATCCCCTCATTAATGCAGCTGCCTTTAAAAATCTCACTTTTTGGTGGAACTCTGCCAGTGGCAATACCATCTCACAGGTTTGGAACCTTCTTACAACATCACCTGCCTCCTTCGTGGGAACCATGGCACTGATTCCAAAGAACTCACCACTGGGATATAGTCCTGAACACTGGGACCAGTTTAAACTGAATGGGATTAAAAAGAGAAAACTGGTGTTTCTTTTTTCTTTTTTTTTTTTTTTTTTTTTGAGATGGAGTTTTGCTCTTGTTGCCCAGGCTGGAGTGCAATGGCACAATCTCGGCTCACTGCAACCTCCGCCTCCTGGGTTCAAGCAATTCTCCTGCCTCAGCCTCCTGATAGCTGGGATTACAGGTATATGCCACCACACCTGGCTAATTTTTGTATTTTTAGTAGAGATGGGGTTTCTCCATGTTGGTCAGGCTGGTCTTGAAGTCCCAACCTCATGTGATCTTCCTGCCTTGGCCTCCCAAGGTGCTGGGATTACAGGTGTGAGCCACCTCACCCAGCAAAAACTGGTGTTTCCATGTAATACTGCTTGGCCTCAGTATTATTTGGAAAACTAAGAGAAATGGCCTCCTACTGGAACTACGGTCTTTAATACTATACTTCAACTTAATTTGTTTTGTAAGCAGGAGGGAAAATGGTATGAAATACCATATGTTTAAGCATTTTTGCTGCTCAGTCAGGATAAAACCCTGTGGCATGCGTGTGAATGTTTGATGAGAGGAAAAGAGGAAAAGGAGCTAGACATACGAGATGATTCTTTAGAGCAAGCCCCCCGACCCGGTTCGGCAGGCAGGTTTGGGTAGAACAGAACCCCCTTCCATCAGTTCTGAAAGTTCAGATGTGTCCGTCTTTTCTCCCTCCAGTCCACCTGAAAGTTCTATTGAGAACCCTTCATCCCCTCCTCCTTACTAGTCGAGTCCCACTTTATACCCACCACTCCCTGAGGAACTGAGCCCAGTGAAGACTACTCACAGTGGAGCCTCCCATCAACCTCCAAAGAAATCTTTTTCCACTAAGAGAGAAGAAGGCACAGTGAGAGTACATGTCCCCTTTTCTATGTCTGATTTGGTTCCATGTAAAGAAAGGTTTGGCCATTTCTCTGAAGATCCAGGAAAATTCACAGATGAGTTTGAGGAGTTCATTCTGACTTATTGTTTAACTTGGCAGGGTCTTCATATTTTGTTGTCTCTATGATGTACAGTGGAAGAAAAACAACACATTCTGGGGACAGCTAGGACCCACGCAGATGAGGTATTGGTTCACAGCCCAAACCGTAATATATATCAGGCAGGAGGTATAGCAGTTCCAGATCAAGATCCAGAGTTGACCTATTGGAAGGTACATTGGTCAACAATAGTTGGACATCCAAGCCAAAGTAACTCAGCAAGTTTAGGATACAGGCGCATATGCCACTTGTTATATAACCCATTTGTGAAGTTCATACTTGCCTTGGAGCCACTATTGTCTGTGAAAGGTGTAAGTGCCCTGCTAATGCTGTACAGGCACTCTGGGGCATGACTTGACGTGGCTCTCATGCAGGCACACTGGTGCTCAGAGAAAGAGAGAGAAAGAACCAGAGCTGTCCATCTTGCAGACAGACAGGAGCCAGGGCATGGCTCGGCATGGCATGGCACGACTCGTGCTCAGGCCCAGAGAGAGAAAGAGTTAAGCTGCTCATCCTGAAAGCAAGGGAGAGCTGGCCACGCAGCTGCATGTGGGAGCAGGCAGCTCAAGCAGCTGAGACAGGCAGTGTAAGTAAGCTGCCCATGAGAGAACAGTGTGAGAGCTAGTGTGAGAAAGCTGCTCATGAAAGCGCTGCTGGATAAAACTACATTTCACTTGCTTACAGTCCTTCGAATGTTCTGTCAGCTCTCTGCTCCCCATCCACCCACTCCCCTTGGAGCTCAGATGGGGCTGGAACCTGGCATGACATTTGGCATAGTCATGAACCTAACAATTACCCAAGGGGCAGTGAGAACTTGAGGAGGACAGATCCTATGACCACCTGTTTGTTGAGGGATAAAGACATGTATGAAAAAGACTGTTAACTATGAGAAGGTTAAGGACGTTTCTCAGGGCAAAGAGATGAGAATCCAGCTTTAGTTGAGGCAATCAGGAAATATACTAACGCTGATCCTGCCTCAAGGGAAGGACAAACCCTCTTAGGAGTACCTTTTATAACCCCGTCTGCCCCAGATATCTGCAGGAAACTACAAATAGCAGCTGTGGGTTCCCAGACTCCTATGGAACAGATTTCGGATATGGCATTTTTAGGTTTTAATAACAGGGACAAAGCGGAGGGAGCAGAAAGAGCAAGGACCTCCCACAAGGTGCAGCTCTTGGCTTCAGCCTTAAGCTTACCTACCACATGGGGCTGCCCTTCTGGCTCTTGGCCTGAACAAGGGAAGCTAAAAGGTGGGAAGCTCAAAGCTAGGCATCTGAGTCAAAATGCCTTGGGCACCAATCAGTGAGCACACAGTAAGAAAACTGGTCATTGGAAGGGGGATTGTCCTGCGTTCGAAAGGTGGCCATCAGTACCTGATGGCCAATGATGGCCAAAATAGCCAGGTGAGCCCAAGAGTGACGGGGCCGAGACTTTCCACCACTCTCCCATCAGACAACTCGCCATATCTCCGGGGGAGCCTTGGGCAACCTTTGATGTGGCAGGTAAGAATATTAACTTCCTTTTGGAATGCTTACTCTGTTTTGACCCATTATAATGGGTCTCGGTCACCCCAAAACTGTATGGTCAAAGGGATAGATGGACAAGCCAATAGATGACATTTACCTATACTCTAAGCTGTGCTTCAGGGACTGTGGTTTTCTCCTGAATGCCCCACCCTTGTTGAGAAGAGATTTGGCAACTCAGCTGCAAACAGTAGTATCTTTTGGAAATCACAAGGCAGATAGAAATTGCTCCTTCTCCTTTCCTGTGAATAAATGTCAGGCTTTGTTGTTAAACATTCTGCTATAATACTTAAAGTATGGCTGGGCATGGTAGCTCATGCCTGTAATCCCAGCACTTTGGAAGGCCAAGGCGGGTGGATCACCCGAGATCAGGAGTTCAAGACCAGTCTGGCCAACATGGTAAAACCTCCTCTCTACTAAAAATACAGTAATTAGCTGGGTGTGATGGTAGGCACCTGTAATCCCAGCTACTTGGGAGGCTGAGGCAGGAGAATCTGCTTGAACCCAGGAGATGGAGGTTGCAGTGACCTGAGGTTGCACCATTGCACTCCAGCCTGGGAGACAAGAGTGAAACTCAATCTCAACTAACTAACTAACTAAATAATAAATAAAATAAAAAGTACTTAAAGTATGCCAGACTTTGAATCCAGCTGCCTATTTGCCTGAACCCACAGGTGACCTAGATCATTCTTGTATACAAGTTATGAAGCAAATTTACTCCAGCTGTCTAGATTTAAAGGATGAGCCTCTAGAAAATCGTGAGGTAGAATGGTTTACAGTTGGAAGTAGCTTTGTGCATCAGGGAAGCAGGACAACAAACTGTTACTACCAGGTGCGAATCAGTGGGAAATAGTTAAACATTTGCCTGACTCTACTCACTGTGGAACAGATTCCCAGTTTCAATTAATGTCCTAGCTTTCTTATTGGAAAAGGCTTACTTAAAACAGTAAAGCAGGTTCCTGGAGCCTGTGAACTATATGCCCGGAATAACCGAAATAACCAGTCTTTACCTGTTCCTCTAGTAAGGCCTCTTCAGCACAGGGGGACGTACCCTGGTGAAGATTGGCAAATAGATTATACTCAGATGCCCCCATGTAAAGGGCTTAAATATTTATTAGCATTTGTGACAGCTTTATAGGTTGGATCGAGACTTTTCCTACCCAGTCTGAAAAGGCAATTGAGGTTTTTAAACTCTTACTAAAAAAAATAATTCCTGTATTTCGGTTGCCTAAGAGCTTACAAAGCAACAATGGCCCATCTTTCACATCTTTGTTCCTAGGAATTCGCTACTGTCTTCACTTGGCATGGAGGAAGCGTCACAGTCTTCAGGGAAAGTAGAAAGAGCTAATCAAACTCTAAAAAAATCAAATTCTTGCTAAACTATGCCCAGAGACATCAGAAACCTGAATGTCTTTATTACCTGTACCTTTATTACAGGTTCAAGTAGCCCCTAAGTGAAATCTGCAGCTCAGCCCTTTTGAAATAATGTATGGAAGGTCTTTCGTAACTACGGATCTCCTAATAGACATAGATACTTCCAAGCTACATAATTATGTAATCAGGCTGGGTGTGGTAGCTCAAGCCTGTAATCCCAGCACTTTGGGAGGCAGAGGTGGGTGGATCGCCTGAGGTCAGGAGTTCAAGACCAGACTTGCCAACATGATGAAACCCCATCTCTACTAAAAATACGAAAATCAGCCGGGCGTGGTGGTGGGCACTTGTAATTCCAGCCACTCAGGAGGCTGAGGCAGGAGAATCGCTTGAACCTTGGAGGTAGAGGTTGCAGAAAGCCAAGATCGCATCATTGCACTCCAACCTGGGTGACAAGAGTGAAAAACTCCTTC
>NW_016107326.1:5575634-5579971 GCF_001604975.1 Cebus imitator
AAGACCAGCCTGGCCATCAGGGTGAAACCCCATCTTATAAAAATAAATAAATAAATAAACTTGCTTTTGCTTTGTACTGAGGACTCGCCCTTAATTCTTTCTTGCATGAGATCCAAGAACCCCCTTTGGGGATCTAGATCGGGACCCCTTTCCTGTAACAATAATTTGGAACTTTCTTTTGGACTTGATCAAGTTGGATAGAGTTGGCCAAACCCAACAGGAAAAAGACCCAAACAGCCAGGCATGGTGGCTCACGAGGAGTCAGGAGTTCAAGATCAATCTGACCAACACAGTGAAACCCTGTCTCTACTAAAAATACAAAATATTAGCTGAGCATTGTGGCAGGCAGGTGCCTGTAATCCTAGCTACTTGGGAGGCTGAGACAGGAGAATTGCTTGAATGTGGGAGGCAAAGGTTGCAGTGAGTCAAGATCCAGCCACTGCACTCTAGCCTGGGTGACTCTGTCTCAAAAAAAAAAAAAAAGACAGAAACAACAACAAAAACAGAAACAGGACAGGCGAGGTGCTCACGCCTATAATCTCAGGATTACTTTGGGATGCCAAGGCGGGAGGATCACCTGAGCTCAGGAGTTCAAGACCAGCCTGACCAACACGGTGAAACCCAGTCTCTACTGAAAATACAAAAAATTAGCTGGGCGTGGTGGCAGGTGCCTGTAATCCCAGCTACTTGGGAGGCTGAGGCAGGAGAATCCCTTGAACCCAGGAGGTACAGGTTGCACCTGGGCAACAAGAACAAAACTCCACCCCTGCCCCCCCACCCCCAAAAAAGAAAAGAGATCAAGACCATCCTGGTTAACATGGTGAAACCCCATCTCTACTAAAAATACAAAAAATTAGACCATTCTGGTTAACACGGTGAAACCGCAGCTCTACTAAAAATACAAAAATTTACAGGCGTATGCCTGTAATCCCAGCTACTTGGGAGGCTGAGGCAGAAGAATCACTTGAACCCGGGAGGCAGAGGTTGCAGCAAGCCAAGATTGCACCATTGCACTCCAGCCTGGTGACAGAGCGAGACTCCATCTCAATAAACCCCCCACCCAAAAAAACAAAAAAAGCAAAAACAACAAAAAGTTAAAAGAAATTTATCACACAACTTACATGATTACTGAGCACTCTAATGGTAAGGAGAAATTAAGACCAGCTGGCTGTCAAACTTTAGCCAAGACAAAACCCCAATTCATATACTTACTTAGGTATAGGTCTCAGCTGAAGACTATTCTACCATCCTAGAAGCAGGGGAAAAAAAAAAAAAAAAAAAACAAAAAAAGAAAAAAAAAACGGA
The DNA here is from genome assembly GCF_001604975.1 of Cebus imitator. Classification (NCBI taxonomy): domain Eukaryota; kingdom Metazoa; phylum Chordata; class Mammalia; order Primates; family Cebidae; genus Cebus; species Cebus imitator. The sequence goes on from NW_016107326.1 coordinate 5,576,940, forward strand.
ACACATCTTCCCATAAAGAAGTTACCTGCCTTCCATTGTCATGGAAACAGGAAATCTTGCCTTTCTTGTTGGAAGCAAGTAAAACTAAAAAAAATAAATAAATAAAATAAAAGATGAGTTGTATAGCAAAACAAACTTTAGATCTTGACCAAATCTGGGGAGATAAGGGATTCTCTAGAGGGGATGCTCCCAGACCTCAGCAAATTGTCCTATTATTTTGAGCCCTAAAATTATGTTGTGCTGATACCAAGCACCGATAGGAGATTTGTCAAAGGTCAGGGCATCTCCACTCAGAATACCTCTGGGATTACCAAAATGTGAACCCTGAAAATCTGAGACGGGTCTCAGTTAACTTAGAAAGGTTATTTGAGGATGAGGATGTGCGCCCATGACACAGCCTCAGGAGGATCTGAGGACGTGTGCCCTAGATCTTCAGAGCACAGTTTGGTTTCATACATTTTAAGGAGACATGAGACATCAATCAAATATATGTAAGATGAACATTGGTTTGGTCTGGAAAGGCGGGACAACTAGAAGCAAATGCGGGAAGATGCGAAGTAGGGAGGAGAGGGGCTTCCAGGTCTTAGGTAGATGAGAGACAAGTGATTGCATTCTTTTGAGTTTCTGATTAGCCTTTCGAAAGGAGGCAATCAGATATGCATTTATCTCAGTGAGCAGAAGGGTGACTTTGAATAGAATTGGAGGCAGGTTGGCCCTGAGCAGTTCTCAGCTTGACTTTGCCCTTTAGTTTAGTAATTTGGGGGCCCCAAGATTTATTTTCCTTTCACAGTCTTCATCCCCATTTCCTGCCATACAACTCCTACAATCCTTGAAATCTCCAAAGTGCTATCTTTTCTTTCTTTCCTTCTTTCCTTCTCCTTTCCTTTCCTTTCCTTTCCTTTCCTTTCCTTTCCTTTCCTTTCCTTTCCTTTTTCCTTTTTCCTTTTTCCTTTTTCCTTTTTCCTTTCTTTCCTTTCTCTCCTTTCTTCTTTTTTGAGACAGAGTTTCACTCCTGTTGCCCAGGCTGGATGAGTGCAATGGTGCAATCTTGGCTCACCGGAACCTCTGCCTCCCAGGTTCAAGTGATTCTCCTGCCTCAGTCTCCCGAGTAGCTGGGATTAAAGGCATGCACCACTACATCCAGCTAATTTTGTATTTTTAGTAGAGACAGGGTTACTCCATGTTGGTCTTTATTTATTTATTTATTTTAAGATGGGGTCTTACTCTGTTGCCCAGACTGGGGTGCAGGGATGTGATTATAGCTCACTGTAGCCTCCAATTCCTAGGCTAAAGAATCCTCCTGCTTTAGCCTCTTTGATAGCTGGGACTTGCAAGTGGGAGCCACCATGCTCAGCTACAAAGTGCTGTCTTTTTGTATGCTATCTTTTTTATAGTTTCAGGATGGAAGACCAAGGCATATTTAGAGGGTTGGGACTTTCAGTCCTCCCTTCAACCTCCAGGAAGAGGAGAGGGGCTGAAGGTCAACTTAATCATCAATGACCAGTGGTTTAATCAGTCATGCCTATGTAATGAAGCCTCCATAAAAACCCAAGAGGACAGGGGTCAGAGAGTTCTGGATAGCTGAATATGGAGGTTCCTGGCGAGGGCATGGAGGCTCCAAACTCCATCCCTCACACCTCAATGTACACATCTCTTCATCTGTATCCTTTGTAATATACTTTATAATAAACCAGTAAATGTGTTTCTCTGAGTTCTGCCAGCCACTCTAGCAAATTAATTGAACCCAAAGATGGGGTCATGGGAACCCCAACTCAAAGCCAGTCAGTCAGAAATTGCAGAAGCCTGGACTTGCCAGTAGTGTCTGAAGGGAGGCAGTTTTGAAGACTGAGCCCCTAACCTGTGGGATCTGACACTGTTTCCAGGTACATGGTGTCAGAATCGGATTGGAGGACAGCCTACCGGTGTTCCCTGCAGAACTGATTGCTCACTTGGTGATAGGGAGACGCTCCCATACACATTTGGTCACAAAAGTCTCCTTCCTTATTGATGATTGTTGTTATTGTGGTCATGTGAGAGCAGAGATAAAGCATAGCTCCAGTTTTTCCAAACAATCACCTTCCATAGCTACTTTTTTATCAGAATATCTTTCACTTAACTCACCAATTGTTAACATTTTGCACCATGAATTGGCCCTGCTGCATTCTATTTTGTTGCATTTCATGATTTAAAAAAAAAAAAAAAAAGCTCTGGAACTCAGATTCCTGGAGGCTCAGATTTCTTAGTGGACTCTCACACAATACATCTTTATCGAAATTCATACATGATCTCAGTTTATTTCTGATACAGCATGAACCCAAATTCTCCTGAAAAACAAACAGGGAAGAGAAAATAACAGTCTACTCTCTACCAGCTTATCTTAATTCAAACTAATTGGTAGCTAGGGCAATGGAGAAAAGGTGTGAATCGCTTAAACCTGGGAGATGGAGGTTGCAGTGAGCCAAGATGGCGCCATTGCACTGCAGCCTGGGCAACGGATTGAGACTCCGTCTCTAATAAAGATAATAATAGCACAGTTGGACCTTGGCTAATGGTTAAACAGTGAAGTTGAGGAAACAATAAACAATGACGGTTGTTCTAAGCCTGCTGGCCACTTCTTTCTGTCCCAGGATTCGAAGAGGATCATTCTGCTTATGGAAAAACCTTAGACAATTTAAACAGTTTAATTAACCAAAGAATGATTCAAAAATTGGACAGCCCCTAAAAAACAGAATAGGTTCAGGGAGACTCTGGTGCTGCCATGTGGTCGAAGATTTAGAAACAGAAAAAGCAACGTGATGTATAGAAAATGGAAAATCATGAGCAGCCTGGCCAACATGGTGAAACCCGATCTCTACTAAAAATACAAAAATTATGTGGGCATGGTGGTGGGTACCTGTAATCCCAGCTACTTGGGAGGCTGAGGCAGGAAAATTGCTTGAACCCAGGAGGTGGAGGTTGCAGTGAGCTGAGATCACACCATTGCACTTCAGCCTGGGCGGCAAGAGGGAGACTTCGTCTCTTCGTCTAAAAAA
>NW_016107326.1:5581227-5582430 GCF_001604975.1 Cebus imitator
ATTATTGTTTTGTTTTGTTTCTGAGATGGAGTCTTACTCTGCCATCCAAGCTGGAGTGCAGTGGTGTGATCTCAGTTTACTGCAACCTCCATCTCCCGGGCTCCAGCGATTCTCCTGCCTCAGCCTCCGGAGTAACTGGGACTACAGGCATGTGACACCATGCCCATCTAATTTTTTTGTACTTTTAGTAGAGACAGGGTTTCACCACGTTGGCCAGGCTGGTCTCAAACTCCTGACCTCAAGTGATCCCCCACCTCAGCCTCTCAGAGTCCTGGGATTACAGGTGTGAGCCACCGCGCCCAGCCTGTGTATATTATTTCATTTAATCCTCACTACAAGGCTTCATTCCATCCTTAGCGACAAAGTAAGACTTCATCTCAAAAAACAAACAAAAATAAAATTAGCTGGGTGTGGTGGCATGCATCTGTAGTCCCAGCATCTTGGCAGGCTGAGATGGGGGACTACAAATATGCACTGAGAAGACACAAGACCGCTGGGCATGGTGACCTATCCCTGTAATTCCAGCACTTTGGGAGGCCGAGAGAGGTGGATCATTTGAAGTAAGGAGTTCAAGACCAGTCTGACCAACATGGTGAAATCCCGACTCTACTATAAACACAAAATTAGCAGGACATGGTGGCACACACCTGTAATCCCAGCTTCTTGGGAGGCTGAGGCAGGAGGATTACTTGAGCCCAGGAGGCAGAGGTTGCAGTGAGCCAAGATTTTGCCATTGCACTCCAGCCTGGGCAACAAGAATGAAACTCTGTCTCAAAAAAAAAAAAGGAGACACAAGACCTGGTGTTCAATAGGTAAGTAGGGTGACTACAGTTGACATTAACCAGTTGTACATTTCAGAATAGCTAGAAAATAATAATTTAAAGAGAATGTCCCTGGCATAAAGAAAAGTAGTTAATGTGATGGATATCTCAGCTAACCTGATTTGATTATATAAATGTATCAGATTTATCACATATGCCCCCAAAATATGTACATGTAATATGCATCAATAAAATAAATAGGCAAGGCACGGTGGCTCATGCCTGTAATCCTAACACTTTGGGAGGCCAAGGCAGGTGAATCACTTGAGGCCAAGTGTTCAATACCAGCCTGGCCAACATGGCGAAACTGCAACTCTACTAAAAATACAAAAAATTAGTCAAGTATGGTGGCATGCCCCTGTAGTCCCAGCTACTCAGGAGG
>NW_016107326.1:5585950-5587707 GCF_001604975.1 Cebus imitator
CCCGGGTTCAGGCAATTCTCCTGCCTCAGCCTCCTAAGTAGCTGGGATTACAGGCACGCACCACCATGCCCAGCTAATTTTTTGTATTTTTAGTAGAGACGGGGTTTCGCCATGTTGACCAGGATGGTCTCGATCTCTTGACCTCGTGATCCACCCGCCTCAGCCTCCCAAAGTGCTGGGATTACAGGCTTGAGCCACCGCGCCCGGCCTCAGATCAGTTTTTTAAAACAAAACATGAAAAATCTATTGTAATGCATCCCACTTACTCCCACAGCCAGAGATAATTACTATCCTAAATTTGATGTTGACCATTCCCTTGGGTTTTTATAATTTTACTATATATATAAAATATATATTTTACATATATATGTTATACTATATACTATATTATATAGTATAATTACAAATATACATAGTGTAATATATATTATATATGTAGTAAAAGTTTTTTATGTATGTAGTAAAAGTATAAAAACATAAGGGAATGATTTTATATATATAAATATATATAGTATTATTTTACATCTTAAAATGTTATATAGGTGATATCATACCATAAACATCCTTCTGCGACATGATTTTATTGGTTAACATTACGCTTTTGAGATTTAGCCATGTTTGTTCATTCTGAGCATTTCGAATACATCAGTAAACAAAGCATCCCTGCCTTCACTAAGAGAGATCAGGCTAGAAAAAGTGGAAAACAGGATAAGACAGGTGAGGTAGTGACTATCAAGAGGAGGAGGCTTTGCAACTGTAAACGAAGTGTGTGCCAAGTAACATCAGAAAAATAATTGGGTAGGTGGGGGTGGGTTGGGGGATGTTGGCCACAGAGAGGACTGTAGGCCATTGGAAGGATTTTGCTTTCACCGAAATGAAGAGTTTTGAGCAGAGTAGAGATATGACCTGACTTATATTTTGAAATGCTGATACACATAGCTCTGGTTCATTAATTTTAACTTTTGCATGGTGTTCTATTGTAGGATCATATATAAAGTATTGATTCATTCCCCTATTAGTGGTCAATTATTTCCATGTTCACTATATATAATGCTGCAGTGGATATTTTTGTATTTGTCCCTTAGGGCACTTGTGGGGGAATTTTCCTAAGAAGGGAATTACTTGGATTAGAGGGTATTTGCCTTTATTTTTATTTATTTATTTTTTTTAGGTGGAGTTTTGCTCTTGTTGTCCAGGCTGGATTGTAATGGCACAATCTCGACTCACTGCAACCTCCGCCTCCCAGGTTCCAGTGATTCTCCTGCCTCAGCCTCCCAAGTAGCTGGGATGATAGGCATGTACCACCGTGCCAAGCTAATTTTGTATTTTTAGTAGGAATGGGGTTTCTCCATGTTAGTCAGGCTAGTCTTGAACTCCTGACCTCAGTTGATCTGCCCACCTCGGCCTCTCAAAGTGCTGGGATTACAGGCATAAGCCACTGTGCCTGGCCTGCCTTTTAAATATTACTAGTAATAACTATTATTACTAATAACTAATAATTGCCAAACTGCTCTAGAAAGAGGATGTCCCATTTTGCGCTGGTACCAGCAAGTACAGAAGTTTCTTGAGGCTGGGTGCAGTGGCTCATGCCTATAATCCTAGCACTTTGGGAGGCCGAGGTGGGTGGGTCACCTGAGGTCAGGAGTTCAAGACCAGTCTGGCCATCATGGAGAAACCCCATCTTTAAAAAAAAAATTAAAAAAAAAGAAGTTTCTTTTGCCGCCCAGCCTCATCAGTCCTTTTTTTTTTTTTTTTTT
>NW_016107326.1:5589222-5602676 GCF_001604975.1 Cebus imitator
CAAAAAAAAAAAAAAAAAAACCATATATATATACCTGCCTCGGCCTCCTGAAGTGCTGGGATTACAGGCATAAGCCACCATGCCCAGACATCTTCATTTTTTAAAACCAACATCCTTTGTTGCACAGAAACCTTTCATTTTTTATGTAGTTGAATATTTGAATCTTTTTATTTTAAGGTTTGTGATTTTTGCATCTTGTTTAAGAGCTGTTCCTCCATACCAAGGTCATAACGTTTTCTCATATTCATTCTGCCTTTAAATTTGTTAATACAATCAATCTGGATCATATTGACAGGGAAGGGGAAGTCTGATCTCTCCCTTTAGAGGTGGCTTTGCATAACTCACTGGATTCCTTGGTGTTGACTTCTTGGCTTAACCCTGTAGATAGACCTATTCTCCTTACTTACAGGTTGCAAGGAAAGCTTTATTGAAATGTCCAAATCCTAGGAAGATTTTTACTTAATGGGCCTATGGCAGGGCCCAAGAGCCTGCATTTTTATTTGAAGCCCAGGTGATTTTGATGTAAGAGGTTTCCTTTTAAATTATTGATAGTGCTGAAGCCATCTTCTTAGGTGTCTGACAACTTGGAAATGAACCTACTCTTTCTTGGCTGATGACTGAGTCTTGGTCTGCCTTGGTTCCTCTTTGGTAAAAGTGGATGGCCAAAGTCTCTTCTGGGCGATGCGGAGTCCCATGATGAGTGAGATGGCTCTCACATATAAAAGTTTAGCCTGCCTGGCATGTGTCAGGCACTCAGTAAATGATGGACCTTCCTTAACCCCTGAGGTCCCAAGCTCTGGGTTGAGCCAACCCTGCCTCCCTCGTAGACCATCTCCCACCTTGGTCCCAACTTGGGCAAGTCCCATAACCCCTCACAGCCTCAATGTCATCATCTATAAACTCATTAATTAGTAGTCTTTGCTGGCCGGGAGCGGTGGCTCACATCTAAAATCCCAGCACTTTGGGAGGCTGAGGCTGGAGGACTGCTTGAGCCCAGGAGTTTGAGACCAGCCTGGGCAACAGAGTGAGACACAACTCTACAAAAAATTTTTAAAAATTAGCCAGGTATGGTGGTGCACATCTGTATTCCCAGCTACTTGGAAGGGTGAGGTGGGAGGATCACTTGAGCCCAGGTGGTCAAAGCTGCAATGTGCTGTGACTGTACCACTGCAATCCAGCCTGGGTGACAAAGTGAGACCCTATCTCGAAAAAAATAAAACGTCTTAAAAAAAAAAAAAAAGTCTTGCGTTACAAGGTTGTTGTAAGGATTGAAGTGGCATATAAATGCCCAGGACAGTGCCAGAATGCGGTATCACTACAGAGACTGTGGAAGCTGAGCAGCTGTGTTTTTAATTCTGGAGAATCTGAAAGATTCCTGAGTCATCCTCCATGTCTCCCAAGTTCCTTCCCAATGCCTAGAACAAAATTGGACGTTCCGTAAAGGTTTGATAAATTCATGTTTTTTCCATTGCAGTACACAATTCTCACATTCCATCCGTGTCTCCAAAGAACCCACAAAACTGGAAAAATATTTTTCATTATTTTATTTTATTTATTTATTTATTCAGATGGAGTTTTGCTCTTGTTACCCAGGCTGGAGTGTAATGGCACAATCTTGGCTCACCGCAACCTCCACCTCCTGGGTTCAGGCAATTCTCCTGCCTCAACCTCCTGAGTAGCTGAGATTACAGGCACGCGCCACCATGCCCAGCTAATGTTTTGTATTTTTAGTAGAGACGGGGTTTCACCATGTTGACCAAGATGGTCTTGATCTCTTGATCTCGTGATCTACCTGCCTCAGCCTCCCAAAGTGCTGGGATTACAGGCTTGAACCACTGTGCCCAGCTCATTATTTTATTTAACAGGTGTTTATATAGGGCTTACAGTGTGTCTGGCCTTACTGTAAGTGCTTTATATTAATTAACTCATTTAATCTTCATAACAACTCTATGAGGTAGACATTATTATTATTATTACCATTTTATTTTATTTTATTTTGTTTGTTTTATATGTGACATTTGGATAGCAAATTATTACCATTTTAAACATGAGGAACTGAGATAAGGAGCAGCCCTGGACTGAGTGAATTGAACCCTCTGGGTGTGCTACATTCAGGATGGTGGGATGAGACTCTTGGGAAGAAGGTAATTCAAACCCTGCTTCTTCCCGATGCCTTCTGTTTTAGATGAGGGAAACCTTTGGAATTGAAAATTAATTCAAATTGAGCAACATTAATTGTAAGTAATTTTTATATCACCACGGCATCCCCATTGGGATGGTTACTATCAAAAAATAAAAACAGGCCGGGTGTGGTGGCTCACGCCTATAATCCCAACACTTTGGAAGGCCAAGGCAGGCAGATCACATGAGGTCAGGAATTTGAGACCAGCCTGACCAACATGGAGAAATCCCATCTCTACTAAAAATACAAAATTAGCCAGGCGTGGTGGTGCATGCCTGTAATCCCAGCTACTCAGGAGACTGAGGCAGGAGAATCATTTGAATCTGGGAGGCGGAGGTTGCAGTGAGCCGAGACTGTGCCACTGCACTCCAGCCTGGGCAATAAGAGCAAAACTTCATCTCAAACAAGCAAGCAAACAAGAAACAGAAAATAACAAGTGTTGGCAAGGAGGTGAAGAAATTGAAACCCTTGTACGCTGCTGGTGGGAATATAAAATGGTATAACCTCTTAGAAAACAGTGTGGCAGTTCCTCAAAACATTAAAAATAGAATTAGCACATGACCCAGCAATTCTACTTCTGCGTATATACCCAAAAACACTTGAAAGCAGGGATTGGAAGAGATACTTGTATACCTATATGTACAGCAGCATTATTCATAATAATGAAAAGTGGAAACAACCCAAGTGTCCATTGGAGGATGAATGGATAAACAAAACAATATGATACAATGGAACTTACTCATTCTTAAAAGGAAGGAAATTCTGACACATGCTATAATATAGATCAATGTCGGGGACACTGTGCTAAGTGAAATAAGCCAGTCACAAAGACAAATACTGTACGATTTCACTCACATGAGGCACCTAGAGTAGTCAAATTCATAGAAACAGAAAGCAGAATGCTGGCTGCCCAGAACTGTGGGGAGGGCTGCAGAGGAGTTCTTGTTTAATTGCTATAGAGTTTCAGTCTTGCAAAATGAAAAGCATTCCATGGATGGATGGTGGTAACAGTAGTACAACAATATGAATGTACTTAATGCCACAGAACTGTACTCTTAAAAATGGTTAAGGGCCAGGCATGGTGGCATAAGCCTGTCATCCCAGCACTTTGGGAGGCCATATTGGGAGGACACCAGTTAGAATGGCTATTATTATTATTTTGAGACAGAGTCTTGCTCTGTCACCCAAGCTGGAGTGTAGTGGTTCCATATCCTGACCTTGTGATCCACCTGCCTCAGCCTCCCAAAGTGCTAGGATTACAGATTTGAGCCACCACACCCAGCCTGTTATTTTTATTTTTTATTTTTTTGAGACAGAGTCTTGTTCTGTTACCCAGTCTGGAGTGCAGTGGTGCAATCTTGGCTCACTGCAGCCTCCGCCCCCCAGGTTCAAACGATTCTCCTGTCTCAGCCTCTGGAGTAGCTGGGACTACAGATGTGCACCACCATGCTCAGCTCATTTTTGTATTTTTAGTAGATTCTGTTACACTGTATGTTTTGCCACATTCCTGGGTGTAATTAATCTATCTAACATGTTCCAATTTGATAAACTAAAGTTGATGCTTCATTGTATGTGTGTGTGTATATATACATATATATGTACACATATATATATATATATATATATATTTTTTTTTTTTTTTTTTTGATACACAGCCTCCCTCTGGTCACCCAAGCTGGAGTGCTGTGGCATAATCTTGGCTCACTGCAACCTCCACCTTCCAGGTTCAAGCAATTCTCCCTGCCTCAGCCTCCAGAGTAGCTGGGATTACAAGCGCCCACCTGGCTAATTTTTGTATTTCTTAAGAGACAGGGTTTTACCATGTTGGCCAGGCCGGTCTTGAATTCTTGACCTCAGATGATCTGCCTGCCTTGGCCTCTCAAAGTGCTGGGATTACAGGCATGAGCCACTGTACCTGGCCACTTCATTATAATTTTAATTTGGTTAATTCTCTGTGTGTTTGAGCCTGTTTGCATCTATTCTCCAAACATCAGAACTCCAGAGTGGGAGTAGAGAAGGTGCTGGTGTGCCTTCTACTCAACTGGCAGAGGAACGATGTGGAAGGAGGATCTAGGTGTGGACAGGATGTAAAGGCTAAGTGTCAGGCTGGTGTGGTTGGACCAAACTGCAAAATAAAAGGAGCAACTGGAAGCTTCAACCCACAGAATGACTGGGTTAAATTCCCTGGGTTCTGACATGCTGTCCTTTATTAGAGAGTCTGACAGCACAGAGCCATCCTTTCCTTCATTTCTGGGAGGAGCCCTTCCCCAGGAAAGCCAAGCTTCCACCTTCCACCTTCCAGTCAAACGTACCAGTGCTCAAATGGGGTTCTAGGCAAAGATGGTGGGCTTTAGGCTCACTGGAAGATGGAGACATATTATTAGAAGTAATTTTGCCAGCCTGCACAACAAATTTATTTTTTTGTTTCTACAAATAAATAAATAAATAGCTGGAGTGTGGTGGCTCGTGCCCATAATCCTAGCACTTTGAAAGGCAGAGGCAGGAGAATCGCTTGAGGCCACCCGGGGCAACAGAGCCAGACCCTGTCTCAATTTAAAAATATATGAATATATCTTTTCTTTTTTTAAAATAAAAGAAAAAAATGAAAAAAAAAAAGATAAAAATTAGCTGGGTGTAGTGGTGGATCACCTGATATCAGGAGTTTGAGACCAGCCTGGCCAACATGGTAAAACCCCGTCTCTACCAAAAAATACAAAAGTACCCGGGCATGGTGGCAGGCATCTGTAATCCCAGATACTTGGGAGGCTGAGGCAGGAGAATCGCTTGAACCCAGGAAGCAGCGATTGCAGTTAGCCGAGATTGCACCATTGCACTCCAGCCGTGGCAACAAGAGTAAAATGCTGACTCAAAATAAAAGTAAAAAATAAAAAATAATTTGGTAAGCAGGTTGATAAAAGATAATAGCGATATATATTGTATACAGAAGGCTAAAGTAAATGCAGCAAAAATATGAAAAGTTGGTGAACCTAGGTTAGTGCATATGGGATTCCTTGAACTGTTTTTGCAACTTTTCTGTAAATTTGACATGCTTTTCAAAATACAAATTTTAAATTCAGAAAGCCTATTAAGACATGTAAAGGAAGGGTAGGGGTGATTGTTTTTATTTATTTTTTATTTTTAAGATGGGGTTTCACCATGTTGGTCAGGCTGGTCTTGAACACCCGACCTCAGGTGATCCACCCACCTTGGCCTCCAAAGTGTTTGGATTACAGGCGTGAGCCACCACGCCCAGCCCAGGGGTGATTGTTTAAAGGGGCTCTGTCAAGGACTAAGCATTCCAGTAGAGTGGTGCTGGATGCCAGAACACAGTCACACTGATGTCTCTCCAGTGCCACACTCATGTCCCTCAATCCTGGGAAGGGCCTCTTTAGCAGATAACACCGACGGCTGGGCTCCAAAATGAAATCAGTTTGGGGCACAAGGGTTCACCTTGTACTTTGGCCCAAATTTGCCCTTAAACAGCAAGAAACACATGAGAGTGTGGCAGCGATGCCTGGCCTGACCCTCCTCTGTTACAAACTGGATGTTATTCTGTACCTTCTCATTTTTCCTTTTTTTTTTTTTTTTTTTTTTTTGAGACGGAGTTTCGCTCGTTACCCAGGCTGGAGTGCAATGGCGCGATCTCGGCTCACCGCAACCTCCGCCTCCTGGGTTCAGGCAATTCTCCTGCCTCAACCTCCTCAGTAGCTGGGATTACAGGCACGCGCCACCATGCCCAGCTAATGTTTTTGTATTTTTAGTAGAGACGGGGTTTCACCATGTTGACCAGGATGGTCTCGATCTCTTGACCTCGTGATCCACCCGCCTCGGCCTCCCAAAGTGCTGGGATTACAGGCTTGAGCCACCGTGCCCGGCCTCATTTTACCTTTTCTTTCTTTTCTTTCCTTTTTTTTTTTGGTTTGTTTCTTGCTGGTGAGGCCAGGAATGCTCTGAAGTTTCCGTAGATGAGTTAACATTTGCATAACAATCTGGGCAACCCTGTTCTTTCCTATTGGAAAGGGACTTTTCTGGGCTCCTGAGAGGATAAATTGAGGGTCTTTACAAGCTGCCCAGGCCCTGTGGGTGGGGACGTGTCTGTCAACCTACCAGCGGGGAGCTGGATCCCAGGGAGTCTCAGGGGTTGGAGGTGTGGCGGGCCGGGAGAGTCTGTTGAATATGGGGCTAGGAAGTAGGGTTGGGCCCAGGCAAGGCTGGGGGTGAACTTGTCCACACTCACTCATGTGCCCTTGAAAGTCAGGCTGCTAACCTATTATAGAAGGCTGGGGTAATACTTTGAAAATTCACTACATTTTGTCGCCAGTTGAACACGGCTGTTTCGTGATAGAACTTGATAAAATACATAATCCTTTTTCCTTGTGTAGTCTGCAGATTTGCCTAGGAGACCAGGAGTTCTTGGCAGTCACTTACAAAGCGGAAGTGTCTCACTGAAGTCTCTGTGGGGTGTCTGCTGTAAATCAAATTGTAAACTAAGCAGTCAAGGTTCCTGCCCTCAAGGAGCTAGAGGGCAGGAAATGTCAATGGATTACAACAATAGAGTCTAAGGACAGAAAGAGACATTACCTAGGCCCTAGACAATACATATTTTGAGTTAAAACTGTTTTCTTGGCCATGCCTGGTGGCTCATGCCTGTAATTTCACCACTTTCAGAGGCCAAGGTGGGAGTATTGCTTGAGCCCAGGAGTTCCAGACCAGCCTGGGCAACATAGTGAGACCTTGTCTCCACTTAAATAAATAAATAGGCTAGGCACTGTGGCTCACTCCTATAATCCCCGCACTTTGGGAGGCCGAGGCGGGCGGATCATGAGGCCAGGAGTTCGAGACTAGCCTGGCCAATATGGTGAAACCCTGTCTCTACTAAAAATACAAAAATTAGCTGGGTGTGGTGGCGCATGCCTGTAGTCCCAGCTACTTGGGAGGCTGAGGCAGAAGAATCACTTGAACCCAGGAGGTGAATGTTGCAGTGAGCCGAGATCATGCCACTGCACTCCAGCCTGGGTCACAGAACAATATTCCGCCTCAAAAATAAATAAATAAATAGTGGGGCTCAGTGGCTCACACCTGTAATCCCAGTGCTTTGGGAGGTCGAGGTGAGTAGATCACCTGAGGTCAGGAGTTCGAGACCAGCTTGACCAACATAGAAGAAATCCCGTCTCTACTAAAAATACAAAAGTTAGCCAGGTGTGGTGGCAGGTGCCTGTAATCCCAGCTACTCAGGAGGCTGATACAGGAGAATCCCTTGAAACCAAAGTTTGCAGGTGAGCCAAGATTGCGCCGCTGTACTCCAGCCTGGGCAACAGAGTGAGACTCTGACTCAAATAATAACAATAAATAAAAATTAGACTCACTACCCATTGGAAACTCAGGCCAATTGTATTGAATGGACAGTTGAATGAAATGGAAATACAAATGGCTCTTAAACACATGAAAAGGTACACAACCTCATTCATAATAAGAAAAATGCAGGCCAGGCACAGTGGCTCATGCTTGTAATCCCAGAAATTTCAGAGGCTGAGGCAGGTGGATCACCTGAGGTCAGGAGTTTGAGACCAGGCTGGCCAACATGGCGAAACCCCAACTCTATTAAAAATACAAAAATTAGCCAAGCATGGTGACAGGTGCCTGTAATCCCCTCAGAGGGCTGAGGCAGGCGAATTGCTTGAACCTTGGAGGCAGAGGTCGCAATGAGCCAAGATCATGTCATTGCACTCCAGCCTGGGCAAAAATAGTGAAATTCCATCTCAAAAAGAAAAGAAAAAGAAAAAAAGAAAAGAAAAATACAAATTGAAATTTCAACAGGATACCACTTTCACAATATCACAGCAAAATGTTGATAATGTTTGCAGAGGGCTGAGGAAACAGGCTCTGCCCTATATCTGAGGGAAGTGTGCACTGGGCCAGCCTCCATGCAAGCTGGCCGTAGCCGTAGAAATCTAAAATGCCCATCTTATGACCCAACAATTCTAGTGCTAGGAAGTTATCCTGCAGACACAGTAAAAACTTGCAACATGTCACACTGTTAAGTGAAAAAAGGAAAAAAGCAAGCTACAAAGCAGTGTATATCATATGCTATCCATTGAATTTATATGTAAAATCCCATGGTTATCCCATAAGTTTCTTAACTTTCTCCTGTTGCTGGGTATGTTGTTTTCATGTTTTTGTGATTATATTGTAATGCTGTGATAGACATCTTTTGCGCATGAATTTCTGTCTACACCTAAAGCTGTTTACTTGGGACAGTCCAGATTACTGGGCCAAGGAGACAGCAAAATGAATTTACAATAGCAACCATTGCGGCAACCATCACCATCTGTTAAGCAGGCTGTTTTGTTTTGTTTTGTTTTTTTCTTCATCTTCTCAACAGTCTCATGAGGTAGGGAGGAGCATCTATCTCCCTTTTGTAGTTGAGGAAAGGGGCTTAAAGGAGGTAAAGTGACTTGTTCCAGGGCACACAGCTGGAATGGTGACAGCAGACCCAGATCTGCTTGGCTCTGTTGATGAAAAGACTCATAATCTGTAAAATATTTGGATTTATTCTGAGCCAAATATAAGTGACCATGGCCCATGACACAGCCCTCAGGAGATCCTGAGAACATGTGCCCAAGGTGGTTGGGGTGCAGCTTGGTTTTATACACTTTAGGGAGGCATGAGACATCAATCAAATACATTCAAGAAATGCATTGGTTTGGTCCAGAACGGCAGGTCAATTTGAAGCAGGGGGTGGAGGTGGAGGAGGTGCTTCCAGGCTATAGGTGTTTTAAACATTTTGTGGTTGACAATTGGTTGAGTTTGTCTAAAGATCTGGGATCAGGCTGGGCGCAGTGGCTCGTGCCTGTAATCCCAGCACTTTGGGAGGCCAAGGTGGACAAATCATCTGAAGTGGGGAGTTTGAGACCAGCCTGACCAACATGGAGAAACTCCGTTCTACTAAAAATACAAAAATTAGCCAGGTGTGGTGGCAGGTGCCTGTAATCCCAGCTACTCAGGAGGCTGATACAGGAGAATTACTTGAACCTGGGAGGTGGAGGTTGCAGTGAGCCAAGATCTCGCCATTGCACTCCAGCCTGGGCAACAGAGCAAAACTCTGTCTCAAAAAGAAAAAAAAGAAAGAAAAAATTAAGAAAGAAACGATGTCTGGGTGCTATAATATGTTGTAGAGACCAAAGTTTAATCATGCAGATGAAGCCTTCAGGTAGCAGGTTTCAGAGAGAACCGATTGCAATTGCTTCTTCTTAGACTTACAGGTTTGTGTTGATGTTAATGCCTAAAACAGTCTCTCAGGTTAAATTTTAAGAGCCCTGGCTGAGGAGGAAGTTTCCATTCAGATGGTTGGGGAGGCTTAGAATTTTATTTTTGGTTTACAGCCCCCAAACCCCTGCTTTAGAGGCCCTTCATCTACTTGGGGCTTTTTTTTTTTTTTTTTTTTTTAGACGGGGCTTCACCGTGTTCTTCAGGCTGGTCTTGAACTCCTGACCTCAGGTGATCCACCCGCCTTGGCCTCCAAAGTGCCTGGATTACAGGCGTGAGCCACCATGTCCAGCCAGGGGCTTTTTTTTTTTTAAGACAGAGTTTCACTCTTGTTGCCCAGGCTGTAGTGAGTGCCATGGCGCAATCTTGGCTCACTGCAATCTCTGCCTCCCAGGTTCAAGAAATTCTCCTGCCTTAGCCTCTGAGGAGCTGGGATTACAGGTATGCGTCACCACGTCTGGCTTATTTTGTATTTTTAGTAGAGACAGGGTTTCTCCATGCTGGTCAGGCAGGTCTTGAATCCCGACCTCAGGTGATCCACCCGCCTCCGCCTCCCAAAGTGCTGGGATTACAGATGTGAGCCACCAAGTTGGGCGGGGCTTTCTTCTTTTGAGAGAGAGAGGGTCTGGCTCTGTTTTGTGCAGGTTGCAGTGCAGTGGCTATCATGGCTTACTGCAGCCTCCGTTTCCTGAGCTAAAGTGATCCTCCCACCTTGATCTCCCAAAGAGCTGAGATTACCACATGAGCCACTACACCAGGCCAACTTAGTGTATTTTTTTTTTTTTTTTTTTGAGACGGAGTTTCGCTCTTTTTTTCCTGTTTTTTTTTTAATGGCGCGATCTCGGCTCACCGCAACCTCCGCCTCCTGGGTTCAAGCAATTCCCCTGCCTCAGCCTCCTGAGTAGCTGGGACTACAGGCACGCGCCACCATGCCCAGCTAATTTTTTGTAGTTTTATTAGAGACGCGGGGTTTCACCATGTTGACCAGGATGGTCTCGATCTCTTTACCTTGTGATCCACCTGCCTCAGCCTCCCAAAGTGCTGGGATTACAGGCATTGGTGACTGAGACCAGTAACCTTTTGATTCTTTTATTATTTATTTATTTTTCGAGACAGAGATTCGCTCTTGTTGCCCAGGCTGGAGTGCAGTGGCACAATCTCGGCTCACTGCGACCTCTGCCTCCCGGGTTCAAGTGATTCTCTGGCCTCAGTCTCCTGAGTAGCTGGGATTACAGGCATGCACCACTATGCCTGGCTAATTTTTCTTTGTATGTTTTTGTAGAGACAGGGTTTCTCCATGTTGGTCATGCTGGTCTAGAATTCCCGACCTCAGGTAATCTGCCTGTCTAGGCCTCCCAAAGTGCTAGGATTACAAACATGAGCCACTGCGTCCGGCAACCTGTTGATTCTTATTATTTTTATTTTATTTTTTTGAGACACAATCTCACTCTGTCTCCCAGGCTGGAGGGCAGTGGTGCGATCTCGGCTTACTGCAAGCTCTGCCTCTCAGGTTCAAGTGATTCTCCCGCCTCAGGCTCCCGAGTAACTGGGACTACCAGCGCGCGCCACTACACCTGGCTAATTTTTTTGTATTTTCAGTAGAGACGTGGTTTCACCATGTTAGCCAGGATGGTCTTGATCTCCTGACCTTGTGATCTGCCCGCCTCGGCCTCCCAAAGTGCTGGGATTAAAAGCGTGAGCCACCGCGCCTGGTAACCTGTTGATTCTCAGTGAATCTCAGTTGAGACACACGCTTGCGTGGGCAAAAGCACCGGCCGAGGCTGTCAGACAGGTTGTTGAGGCTCTGGGTCCTTGGCTTTACCCTGGAGACCCAAGGTCAGGAGGCCTCAGATGCACTCAGATGGAGAAAGGTGGCAGCAAAGAGGTGGATGTGCCACTGAGACAAAAACCAACGTTAATACTCGCCATCCGCACATTGCCTTCTATAAGGGTAACAAACGTCTGGGGTCACCATCACCGAAAGCTCCTCTCCTTGTGCGCGCCTTCGGGGCTCGCCACTGAGGTGCGAGGCCAGAAAGTGTGAGGCCAGGAGCGAGTCTGGCAGCTTCCAGAGCCCTCTGCCTGCCTCCCCTGCCTGCTGCTCAGGTTGCTGCCCCGGCGGGGTGAGGCCAAGCGGGAGCGGGCAGACTGGGCGTGGCCCGCGAGGCAGTGGAGCCGGCTTGGCTCGCGGGGTCCGGGAGGCAGGCGCGGGGAAGGAGGCCGAGCGCGCCGGCTGGGAGGGCGAGCAGGAGGCAGCCGGCAAATCTTGCTTTGCTCAGTGTTGTGCGCCTGACAGCAGCCCTTCAGCAAGGTGAATTCTTTGAGGAAGGGTCTCATTCGCATGCTGCCAAGACACCCGGGACCTATTCTTGAATTCACACAAAAATTAAAAGGGAAAACAACAGCCCGACTAATTTAGCAACTTGCAAGAGGCAGCTGGTGCTCCTTTCCGCGCCCCTAGGGCCCGGCCTTCCACCCACCCCCCACGCCACCCCCTCGCCTCGGGGAGGTCTCCCCGGAGTTATTTTGTATCCTGCAGCTCCAGACCTCATTGTGACAGCTGAGTGACTTAGCTAGCACCGTGGGATGCGGAATGACAAAGGCGCAGAGCATCGGAGGCCCGGTGGCAGCAGAGGATGGCAAGAGATGGCCGGGGGTTTGCAGCGCTGAGGACCCCCCATTCAGCAGCCGCCTGAGGTACCCAGTCGCCCATTCCACCTCTCTCTAAAATAATGCTTCTATTAATTAAGCGAGAAGTCCGAAAAGTGGTACTTTCGGTATCCTCGCAGGCTGGAGGTAGTTGAGTCTCAGGTTTCTGCAAGTCCTGGCCCAGGACAGTTATTTTTTTTTTTGAGCCAGGGTTTCGCTCTTGTTGCCCAGGCTGGAGTGCAATGGCTGATCTCGGCTCACTGCAACCTCTGCCTCTTGGGTTCAAGCAATTCTCCTGCCTCCGGAGTAGTTGGGATTACAGGCATGTGCCACCACGCCCAGCTAATTTTGTATTTTTAGTAGAGACAGGGTTTCACCATGTTGGCCAGAATGGTCTTGATCTCCTGACTTCGTGATCCGCCTTCCTCGGCCTCCCAAAGTGCTGGGATTACAGGCGTGACCCGGACAGTTCTTTTTCTGCCGCTGCCAGTAGCACCTTCTCTTTCTCTCATCCATTAAGTGCCAGGACTCCTTCCTTCTGTCCCCGAGACCACTTCGCCCTACCTGGCTTCCTATCTTTAAGCCTCCTTGGTGGTGCTAGTTTCCTCTCCAGCCTGGGAGAGGTCATGGGCTCCACAGGCCTGTCCTGGCAGTGCCGCCTGGACTCCTGAATGGCCCCAAGGGCCATCCTTACAGAGCAGAGGCTTCAGGCCTGGACTCTGAATTCAGACCTCACTGAGGGGCAGGTGGAGTGCAGTGATGAACTGCCCAGCTGGGAATTCTGACCTCCCGGCAACTGCTTAACACCTCAGAGCACAGTTTCCTTGTCTGTAAAATGGGGGATAACAAAAAAAAAAAAGGAGAAAGAAAGAAAATTTGGATTATATTGCACTTAGGGAACACAGTGGTTCTCCCTGCCATCCATGGTTTTCCTTCTTGCAGTTTCAGTTACCTGCAGTCAATGTGGTCCAAAAATATTAAATGAAAAATTCCAGAAATAAACAATTCATAGGTTTTAAACTATACTCTGTGCTGAGCAGCATGATGAAATCTCATACCACCCCTTCATCACAAGAAGGGTACAATAAGATATTTTTGAGAGGGAGATGGCCTTTCCATAACTTTTAGTACAGTATCCTATTATATTTTTTCTACTTTTAAATTATTTTACTATTATTTTGAGTCAGAGTCTCACTCTGTCACCCAGGCTGGAGTGCAGTGACATGATCATGCTTACTGTAGCTTCAGCTTTCCAGGCTCAAGCTGTCCTCCCCACTTAGCTTGCTGAGTAGCTGGGACTACAGGCATGTGACCAGCTGATTTTTAAATTTTTTTGTAACAACTCAAAAAAAATTGT
>NW_016107326.1:5603084-5605851 GCF_001604975.1 Cebus imitator
ATCTCTTGGCCTCGTGATCCACCTGCCTCGGCCTCCCAAAGTGCTGGGATTACAGGCTTGAGCCACCGCGCCCGGCCCTATTTTATTTTTAATTGTTGTTGCTAACCTTTTACTGTGCCTAATTTATAGATTAAACTTTATCATAGATACGTACATATAGAAAAAACATAGTATATATAGGATTCAGTACTATCTGTGGTTTCAGGCATCCACTGGGAATCTTGGAACATATACCCTGAACACTACTGTCTATTATTTAGATTAAGCAATACCACCTGCTGTAACGGACAAACTTCAGCATCTCTTTGGCTTAACAGAATAAGGTGTATTGCTCCTGTTACATATCAGAACAAGTAGGGAGAGTCTGCTCCATGCAGTTATTCAGGGCTCCATGCTAACGGCAGCTCTGCTAACTTGTAGCTCACCATCTGGAACACATGGCTTCTGAGATGGTACCACAGAGGAAGAGAGAAATGAAGAATGACTCACTCTGGTTCTTAACTCTTTGAACCAGAAGTAACAAATATCATTTCAGCTTGTCATCCGTTGGCTGAAACTAGCCATATGGTTCTAACCTAATGGAAGGAAAGGCTATGAAATGCAGGGGCATACAGGGAATATTTGGTGAACACTAATTTTTCTGCTACAGCGAGAGATACTAAAAATTACAAATAAGCTGAACTTAGAGTTATTTCAGGTCATCAGGTGCCATTCAGGAAAAGAAGTCTGGGAATTATTACAGACCATTTACTACAGGTTATGACTCCATGTGTGGCATTGGAATTGGAAGAAAACAAATCTCACTCTCTGGTAACAGATATGCCAAATCACGTCAGCCATGGAAATGAGACACATGGAGCAGATGAATAGTCTGCAAACGCCAGAAGGGGCAGCTCAGATAAGAGGTCCTCAAAATGTGATACTCAATCTTGGAAAGAGAAAAGGTACAATGGGAATAGTTTCAAGACTATGCATGCACATATGTGCCACAGAAAAAAATAGCAAATGTAGTACATGTAATAAAAATCGAACACTCCATTGGTCAAATGCTAAAATGTTAAGTCACTTTTCAACAAACATACACAGCTTAGAAAAAGTGATTTTAGACTGGGTAACAGGAAGTACTACTTTACAGTGTTTAGGAGATGCATTCATCCAATCTTCATGTATTTAATGAACGCCTATGATGTGTTTGACACAAGAAATCTGCAGGGCCAGGCGTGGTGCCTCATGCCTGTAATCCAAGCACTTTGGAGGCCAAGGCGGGAGGATCACCTGAGTTTGCGAGTTCAAGACCAGCCTGACCAACATGGTGAAACCCCCTCTTAAAAAATAAAAATAAAATAAAATAAAATAAATAAATAAATACATTAAAAGAAATCTGTAAGCACATGAAGTTTACAATCTAATTTCTGAATTTAGAAAGATCTTAGATAAACAGATAACAGATCCTTAACCTTTTATTTATTACTACTATGTGCAAGGCACTTTGGAGAATATAAAGATAAACCAACCCTACTCCTAACCCTAAAGCAATTTATAGACAACGTTGTAGGTCAGGCGCGGTGGCTCACACCTATAATCCCAGACTTTGGGAGGCTGAGGTGAGCAGATCGCTTGAGGTCAGGAGTTCAAGACCAGCCTGGCCAACATAGTGAAACCCTGTCTCTACTAAAAACACAAAAATTAGCCAGGTGTGGTGGCAAGCGCCTGTAATTCCAGCTACTCAGTAGGCCGAAGCAGGAGAATCACTTGACTCCGGCGGGGCAGGGGGTTGCTCTGAGCTGGGATTATGCCACTGCATTCCAGCCTGGATAACAGAGTAAGACTCTGTCTCAAAATATAAATAAATAAATACGTAAGACAAAACAAACAAAACAGCAAACTAACAGGAACAGAAAACCAAACACTGCATGTTCTCACTCACAAGTGGGAGCTGAACAATGAGAACATATAGACACAGGGAGAGGAGCATCACACACCGAGGCCTATTGGGGTGGGGGAGATAGGGAAGGGATAGCATTAGGAGAAATACCTAATGTAGATGACCGGTTGATGGATACAGCAAACCACCATGGCACATGTAAACCTACGTAACAAACCTGCACGTTCTGCACATGTACCCCAGAACTTAAAGTATATATGAAAAAAAGACAATGTTGTGTGAATCAGTGATGTCCTCCTACAAGCGGTCTCTTGTCACTGATACCAGTAGGTATCAGAGAAGTATCAAGCTGGTGAAATGGTTTGGCCTTTCTTGGGAGGCAACTTGAAAGATGAACTTTAACTTGAAGTTCAATAATGAACTTGCCACTTTGGGAGGCCAAGGTGGGAAGATCACTTGAATGCAGGAGTTCAAGACCAGACTGGGTTATATAATGAAACCCTGTAGCCAGGCATGGTGGTGCACACCTGGAGTCCCAGCTACTTGGAAGGCTGAGGCAGGAGAATTGCTTGAACCTGGGCGGCAGAGGTTGGAGTCAGCCTAGATTGTGCCACTGCTCTCCAGCCTGGGTAATAGAGTGAGACCCTATATATATACATACATATATATATGGAGAGAGAGAGAGAGAGAGAAAGGCAAATTCAGGACCGCTGTCTGCCATTATGCTGAAAAATTGGTCGGGCGAGGTGGCTCATGACTGTAATCCCAGCAGTTTGGGAGGCTGAGGCAGAATTGCTTGAACCCAGGAGACAGAGGCTGCAGTGAGCTGAGATCATGCCACTGCACTCAGCCTGGGCTACAGAGCAAGACTCAGTCTCAAAA
>NW_016107326.1:5608315-5618490 GCF_001604975.1 Cebus imitator
AAATTTTATTTTATTTCATTTTTTAGAGACAGAGTTCTACTCTGTCATCCAGGCTGGAGTGCAGTGATGCAGTCATAACTCACTGCAGCCTCCAAATCCTGGGCTCAAGTGATCCTTCCACCTCAGCCTCCCAAGTAGCTGGGACTACGGATGTGTGTCATCATGTTTGGCTAATACTTAATTTTTTTGTGGACATGGGGGTCTGGCTATCTTGCCCAGGCTGGTGTCAAACTCCCAGCCTCCAGCCATCCTCCCACTTCAGCCTCCCAAAAGCACTGGGATTCCAGGTGTGAGCCACCATACCCTGTCAAATTTTCTTTGGTATAGTCTGGTGCTAAAAATGGTCTTTATTAATACTATTTGGACATCACTAATCACTATGATGATTAGTGAAAGGCCACTTCACCTTTGAGTCTCAAAACAAAAACCAAAAGATCCCAGAGAACTTTGTTCTTCAGCAATCTTTAACTAATTCTACAATCTCTTACCACTCTTCTGTCTTCCTTAGAATCTCTCACTTGAGGCCAGGAGTTCAAGATCAGCCTGGCAACATGGTGAAACCCCATCTCTATTAAAAATACAAAAAATTAGGCAGGGGTGGTGGCATACTCCTGTAGTCCCAGCTAACTGGGAGGCTGAGGTGGGAGGAATGCCTGAGCCTGGGAAGTTAAGGCTTCAGTGAGCCATGATCATGCCATTGCACTCCAGCATGGGCAATGGGAACAAGACCCTGTCTTAAATAAATAAATAAATAAGAAAGAAATCAATAGTTGTTCACACTGACTGCACAGGGTGCTTGGGAAAAATGCTGATGAAGGGCCCCTCTCCCCAGATATTCTAATTTAATTGGCCTCAGGCAGGACTTAGGCTCTAGGCTGGTTCAAGAGCTCCTCAGGTGATTTTTATGTGTGTCCAGGGAGGCAAACCACAGGTATGAATGGTGTGTCTTCATTAAGCAGCTTCTACGGCACTAGGGCAGTTACACAGATGAATAAAGCTGGTCCATGCAGTAGAAAAGGTAATTAGGAAAACAGGTAAAATATGACAACAGAGTAGGGTAAATGCTTTTATTTATTCCATAATTTAACAAATATTAGCTAAGCACTTAATGAGCACCAGTGCTGGAGTGAAGCCATGCTCTCAGACCTGTGGGCTACCTGCAAAGACCAGGAAAACTTCACAGAGGAGGCAGCAGCCAAGCAAGAATTTGGAGGAGGCCTTAGTCAAGGTCTTCATCAGATAAGACAGGGAGTAAGGGCATGGCAGTGAGGACAGGGTGTGCTGGGCACAGACAAGTGGCAGGCTCAGGGAAGCTGGAGATGAGATACCGGTGAGGTACAGATATGCGTACCCCTAGACGACTAATGGGTTTAGACTTGGTCCAGAATGCATTTAAAAGACATTAAAGGTTTTAAAGCAGGAATGCACAAATTAAATGTGGGTTCAGAATACTGGTATTTGAGATAACCCCAGCTGTTCATAAAGGCAGCTATAGCTAGAATTTGCTAACCAGTTTAATGCTTTGACTGATCGTCCCTTATCCTCTCTGCCCTTGATTGAAGGAACCAGACTTTGTGACCTTGTGGGGTCAGTTTCCAGTCAATGAAGGGAGAGGATTCCATGTGGCAGTTGGAAGGGAGGTATAGATCAATGTTTTTTTAGTGACTAATTGATGTAAATAGAATTCACAATGGGCTGGACCCTGGACAAATAAATTCAGGGTCCCTGCCTGTGCCTCCTTACCCAATTTTCTTTAGAAGGACTTGGTAGTACCTCTGTGGATGTGGTACCTCTTAACAGGCTGTTTGTCTGACTTGCCTCAGAGCAAGTAAACAAACCCAAAAGATCAAACCATCTGGGTTCCCATAGGCTCCTGCAGCTCCTCTGCACTGTATTATTCTCGTTCAGAACTCAAGGACAAAAGGGTCAGACCATGGAATCAGCTCAGTACTAGGTACTATAACCTTCTGGCTAAGACACTCACAGAAGTAACTTCCTTGGTTGGGGAAGAAGAGAATTTAGCTAGGCCAGTGGTTCTCAAATTTAGTGATTGTAAGCTTCAAGACTAGTCATAAGCTAAAAATACATTTTTGGGAGACTCACTTCAGACCTACTGAATCAGAATCTCTGGGGTTGGGCCAAAGAACCTGTCTTTCAAACACTCATTTCCAGATCATTCTGATTCCAGTGATCTGTAGATTGCATGGAGCAGTGTAACTAGTCTATGGCTCTGGTTTGTGGTGGTGGTTGGCAGCTGTTTTGAGGTGGTAGGGGGCAGGTCAGATAAGCTTCTCCATTCATAATCCTCCAGCCCAGTGGGCTTGCAAAATTTGCACCATGCTTGGTTTTCAATTCAGGCTATTTCTAGATTAATTTCTTAATTTAGCTATTTAGCTCACCTGAGATACCACAGATAAGAGAACGGTTTAGGAGTAAGCATTCAGTATCTCTGGCTGTGTCTCTATTATCCTTTCCAGTCTCACTTACCTGAAGTTTTCTCAAAGGACAAGTAACTTTAGAGGAGAGTATCAAAGGGAAAGCTATGGATTCCTTGCCACACCCCCGTTACAGAACTATGCTTGCTAAGAACAGAATCTCAAGAAACATATCAAGATGTTGAATGAAGACATTTCTCTATTCTGTATTCCTGAGCTCCTGGGATTACAAGAGCACAAGTTTAGGCAAACATAGCCCATTTCTCTCTAAGGTGTCTCTTCACTTGTTGAGGCACTGGAGATCCTTGTGGAATAATACACGAGTGACAATGAGTGTTGGCTGCTCATAAATCACCGACAATTCATTGGCTGAAGGCATCTTAAATGTGGACTTTTCGGCTTTTATTGTCTTTAGCTGCTTTTTTTTTTTTCTTTTAACGTATTTTAGTTTGAGTGTACAGATTTGGGGTTTTCAAACTTGTTTTTAATTAAGGCATGGTTTATTTTTATTGCTTGAGATAAAATGCAGTCTGAGGGCCGCAAATGTAATTTACAAAATAAAGTGCATCTGGGCAGATCATAAGAAAAACAAAATAGAACGAAAAGTCTAAATAAAGAGTGGGCCAGGATTCTTAAGTTTATTTAGTAACTTCTTGGAGAACAAAAATCCCAGCACCTGCATTATAAAAAAGCACACCTTATAAATGTCCTTCTTCTCGAAACACCTAAATGAACTAGACTGAATTATGAACTATTGGTCTGTAAAAATTCATCTTCAGCAAGCTACTGAAGATACTAAATAAAAGAGGCTGGGACAGAGTCTGAGGAAACCCAACCTGCTGTTTGTTTTATCGGTAATGTAACTCAAAAGTAGCCAAGCGGATGGCCAGAGTTTTCTCTGTGTTTTGTTTCCCTGGGCTGAGCCTGTGAATGCCAAGATTTAATCTAAAGAGGTTTGTGTTTTAAAAACTAACAACTAAGTAATAAAACACCTATAAAAGCGGTTTATAATGGAACCGGTGACAGTTTGTAGTGTAGCATTGCAACTCTTCTGCTCCCCCTCGCCCTTTCTCTATCCTTTCATCCAACTCTGTGCCCTTTGTCTAAGTTCCTTTCTCACCTTGCTGCCAAGAAGCACAGGAGGAGAGGGAGCTCACACCCCAAAGCAGCAGACCATCTTTAAAAAATAAGGCGTGTGTTGTGGTCTGCATTTGAAGACAGGGCTGCGTGTGCTGCTTGTTTTGTCTGAGATAAGGACGGAGATAAGTTGTCCTAACAAAGTGCCCACCTAGATGTACAGTGGTTTCTAATGGGGAGGTGAAGATGCCGCGGCAGTGTCAGTGGCATGAGGCTGCAGGAGTCAACCAGGGCGGGAATCAATGGGGTCTACCCTCCGTGGTACCCTGCATCGACCTGTCCGGACCCAAGACAGCCCTGACTCCAGGGACAGACGTCAGGCAACAGGTGGTTTTCCACCCAGGCCACCATGACTTAAATTTGGTTCTTTTGCGAAGCCATAGTTCTCCTCCCCCTCTCAAAGAAATGGCGCCTGGGAAGGGAAACTTCGTGCTCAAACTCTCTAGGAGCCATTTCTCAAGCCCACCTTTCCCATTTTCTGAAATCTCCTCTGCCAGCATCCCATTCACCTTCGGAAAGAACCAGGGGCGCTCTCTTCAGAGTCCAGAGAGCTCTGGGAGGCATGTGGGCAGCGTCAGAGTGGCCTCGCCTAGGCGGCCAGAGGAGCCCCCGGCCTCCCTCAAGTGGGCCTCAGGAACTCGGGGGGCCCAGGGGAAGCCTGGAAAACCGAACTTCGCCATCAGCCTTCCTTAGAGCGCTGGCTAAAGGAGAGGGGGGGAAGGGCCCCCCAGCGGTCTTCCCCGCCCCCCTCCAGCCTCAGCACCTCTGCCATCCGCCTGCACCGCCCAAAAAAGCACCCAGAACGCGGCTGGGCTCGCCAGCTTCTCAAGTAGGCAGGGAGAGGGCATCCTGAGGGGCAGCTTCCCCCTCCAGCCCGCGTCTGACATCCCCACTCCCACCCAAGGATGCCGCCGCCGTGCCCTGTCCGCAGTGGCTGAATGTCACTGCTCCCTCTTCCTCCCTATCAGGGTAGACACAGCTCCTAAGGCGTCCCCCACCCCAAAACTGCCGCGATCGCCCGAGGGCGCAAGGCCTGGGCGAAGGACGAAGTTTGGGGCCCACAGCGACGGGAGGGGGGGCGCATTGGCGAGGACGGCACCTCAGTCCCAGCCCCGGCGGGCACACTCCCCTCCCCAAACGGCCCAGGCGTCCCCATCCTCCCGCGGACACCAGCGTCCCCGCCCTCCCCCGAGGGCGGCGAGAGGAGACCCCCGGGGCGGAGGCAGGTACCCCCGGGGCGGAGACTGGGGCGGGCGGGGTCCGGGCTGCGCCCCCGGCCAGGCCGGGCGGGCTGGCGGGCGGCGCGGGGGGAGCGGGGCTGGGCGGCGCTGCCTCGGGCTCTGTGCGCTGCAGCCCGGAGCCGAGGAGGAGGAGGCGGAGGAGGAGAAGGAGGCGGCGGCGGTGGGTCCCGGGCGGGGGGAGCGCGGCGCTGCGGACCCGGGCGGCTGGCAAAGGACGAGGCGGAGGCTGAGGAAGGCAGCGGGGAGACCCAGGCTGCAGCAACAAAGGGCAGCGAGCGATTGGCCGGGCTGCAGGCGAGGTTAGCCGGGAACCGGGGTGGCCGGAGGCAGCGGCGAACGGTGCACGTGCTTGCAGACACGGGCGAGTGTGGAGCCGGGGGGTGCACACCCGGCGGGTAGGGGCTTGCTCCCCCGCGGCATGGGATGGCGAGGAGGTTGCAGCGACATCGTTCTGCCTGCACCCGGCCTGGGGCTGGCAGGGTAGGGGTGTGTTGGGGGGGGAAGGATGCGAGCCAGGGGGCGGGCGAGTAGTCGCCCGGGACGGGACGGGAGAGAGGGTGGAGGAGGGGGCGGGATGGAACGCTCCGGGCGGCGCGCCCGTCCGCGCACTCCACCGAAGGAGCTGGCGACTGAGAACCTCGAATTTTAACTTCGCGTGCCCGCCCGCGCGCGCCCGCCCGCGCCCACCCCTAAATCCTGCGGCCGCCGCCAGCGATCAGCTCTCACACAAACTTTAGCTGCGGGCTAGGGGGTTTGGGGTTGAGTGGGGGAGGGGAGAGGGACAAGGCCTCCTGATTGACGTCGTCTGTAGCCAATAAGGCCAAGCTCCTCTGCTGCGAGTAGACCCAATCCTTTCCTAGAGGTGGAGGGGGCGGGTAGGTGGAAGTAGAGGTGGCGCGGTATCTAGGAGAGAGAAAAAGGGCTGGACCAATAGGTGCCCGGAAGAGGCGGACCCAGCGGTCTGTTGATTGGTACTGGCAGTGGACCCTCCCCCGGGGTGGTGCCGGAGGTGGGGATGATGGGTCGAGGGGGTGTGTCTATGTGGAAGCGAGATGACCGGCAGGAACCTGCCCCAATGGGCTGCAGAGTGGTTAGCGAGTGGGTGACGGATAGACCCGTAGGCCAACGGGTGGCCTTAAGTATCTTTGGTCTCCTCCAATGGAGCAGCGCCGGGGCGGGGCCGCGGCTCGGGTTTAATGAGACTCCATTGGGCTGTAATCAGTGTCATGTCGGATTCATGTCAACGACAACAACAGGGGGACACAAAATGGCGGCGGCTTAGCTCCTACCCCTGGCGGCGGCGGCAGCGGTGGCGGAGGCGACGGCACCTCCTCCAGGCGGCAGCCGCGGCTTCTTTCTTAGGCAGCGGCAGCGCCCCCGGCAGGCGCGGTGGCGGTGGCGCGCGGCCAGGTCTGTCACCCACCCCGCGCGTTCCCAAGGGGAGGAGACTGAGCGGGAGGGGGGAATAGACGGGGGGAATCAGGGGCTTACGACGCCCCTCCCACAGGCCTCTGCGCGAGGGTCACCGCGGGGCCGCTCGGGGTCAGGCTGCCCCTGAGCGTGACGGTAGGGGGCGGGGGAAAGGGGAGGAGGGACAGGCCCCGCCCCTCGGCAGGGCCTCTAGGGCAAGGGGCGGGGCTCGAGGGCGGAGGGGGCGGGGCGAGATCGGGTGGGGCGGGGTTCGGGGAGTCGGAAGGCGGGGGCCGAGAGGGAATTTCTGAGTGGGAGTGAACTGGTAGGAGCGGTGGGGGGGCCTGCGAGGGTGTGAGGAAGACTGGTGAGGGGTGAGTGGGAGGGGAAGCTGGAGGTGTAGAAGCAGGTGCAGAGGGAGAGTTAGGGAGGGTTGCAATTTGAGAGAAGTGGAAGGCGGACCGAGGAGTGTGTGAGGGCAGGTGAGATGATGCCGAAGGCGAGATTGCAGTTTTCTGGGGACCGAATAGGGGGGTTGGGTGTGGTGGATGTGGAGTAGAGTTGAGGAAGCAGTGCAGAGTGTTGGGTTGGGGGAAGCATTGACCCATGTGAGGAGCAAGTACGATTGCAGTGATGGGAAAGAGGTGTCTGGGTGGATCGGCATGTTGGAATAAGAAGGAGGTTTGATAGCTTTGGGATATGAAGTATTTTTTAAAACATGGAAGGATGGGATGGTTATGTTGGGAGAGTTTCTGAAAGACGATGCGAAGACAGCAGAGCAGACTTCAATGTGAAGGGTGGGGAGGGAGGCCGCTTAGAATTTGCAAAATACATCTGTGGCAGAAAGTCTCTTGGGGACAAGGGATTGGGAGGGGTGGGCAAATCGGCAGGTGTGAAGAAAGTGGGTGGGGCTGTACAGTAATTTTGGGTGAATGTGATTTGGTGGACTGCGCCAGGGGTGAGGATGAGGCAAAGAAAGGTGTTAGTTTGGGAGACAAGTTGTTTGATAGGCTGGATTTATTTATTTTTTATAAAAATGAGAAAGGGGTCTCCTTATGTTGACCAGGCTGCTCTCGAACTCCTGGGCTCAAGTGATCTGCCCACCTCTGCCTACCTGAGTGTTCGGATTACAGGTGTGAGCCATGGCGACCCATGATAGGCTGGATTTATTATGTTAAACTTGATCTGGAGTCTTCAGGGGAGTGTGTGGGCAGCCGGGTATCCCAGGAAGAGAGACGCATCATACCTTGGGATAGGACATTTTGCATAGTTTTGAATTTGCTGGTACTTTGCTATGGGCAGAGTACAGGGAGTTGTGGGAGATGACCAGACAAAGGCAGAGGAGGGGTTAGATTACAAATGGTATCCTATGCCTTGTGAAGGAGTTTAAGCTGTTATTGGTAGAAGGTGATGGGACGTGTTAAAGAGAGTATTAGAAGTTGTGAAGAGGTAGTGATAAAGAATTACAGATTTAGGAAACAGGAAGTGAAGACCAATGAACCAAGTATGTTTGGAGTTGGAGGTACCAAGGAAATTCAGGGTAGAGCATATGAAGACACATCCTATATGCAACAGAAGGTGGAAGTAGCAAATGGGAATTAGTTGTGTTTGAATAGTCTTAGTTCTGTGGAGCTCCAAGAGAGTTTTTTTTTTTTTTGGGACAGGGAGACGGAGTTTTTTGCCCTGTAGCCAGGCTGGAGTGCAGTGGCACGATCTCAGCTCACTGCAACCTCTGCCTCCCAGATTCAAGCGATTCTCCTGTCTCAGTCTCCCAAGTAGCTGGGTCTATAGGCATGCGCCACCATGCCCAGCTAATTTTTGTATTTTTAGTAAAGACAGGGTTTCACCATGTTGGCCAGTATGGTCTCGATCTCTTGACCTTGTGATCCGCCTACCTCGGCCTCACAAAGGGCTGGGATTACAGACATGAGCCACCGCACCTGGCCTTTTATTTTTTATTTATTTACTTTTTAAGTGCATTCTTCCTGTCTTAATTGTATACCCTAGATTTTCTGGCATAGCCTGGAAATAAAACACTCTATTCTTTTCTTAGTCATAAGTTCTTTACATATTTATCAAAATGAATTTGGGCAGTATTTTATGTTTTTAATAAGGAAAGGATAATACACGTTTCTTCTTTCCTGAGAACTTCTACTGAGAGTTAAATGTTGGGGAGGTGAAGAGATGGTTTAAAAAAAAAAAAAAGAAAAGGTAGAGACAGAGAAGATTTTAACATTAAAGGAGGAATTTAGGGAATGGCTGATGATAATAACATGGTCGGCAGAGGAAGTTTTGCTTACTGGCCACACGTAGGCTTCTGAGTAGAGTGGATATTATGTCATTGCTATCATAGCATGTGTTTATTTCACACACTGCTTGTGAATGAAGATCAGGTGGAAACTGTCAGATGTGAGGCATAGCATGAATGAAAGGTAAACAGGATGAGTATTGGCAAGTAGACGAGAAAGTATGATAGTTTTAATGTGCTTCAGCAGCTCTCATGGACGTTCACATACTAATTAATAAAAGAGGTAACTTAGTGATCTGGCTTTCAGTCTCCTAGTTCTCTACAGTGTACTTTCAGTTTTCCACGTGCCTACACATGCCTACATTTGTATTGAGAGAAAAGGAGGCGTCAGGTGCGGTGGGCCTGTAATCCCAGCACTTACTTTGGGAGGCTGAAGTGGGCAGATCACCTGAGGTTAGGAGTTTGAGACCAGCCTGACCAATACGGTGAAACCCCGTCTTGATTAAAAAAAAAAAGAAAAGGAGGCCTTCTCTTTCTGGTTCTTCCCAGAGTCGGGAAAAGCTGGGTTGAGAGGGTGAAAAAGAAAAAAAAAAGAGAGGGAGAGAAAAGGAAATAGTTTCTTTCTTTCTTTTTTTATTTTTTTTTGAGACAGAGTCTTGCCCCTTTGCCCAGGCTGGAGAGCAGTGGCACTATCTCAGCTCACTGCAACCTCTACCTCCCAGGTTCAAGTGATTCTCCTGCCTCAGCCTCCCAAGTAGCTGGGATTACAGCCATGTGTCCAGCTAATTTTTGTATTTTTAGCCATGTTGCCCAGACTGGTCTCAAACTCCTGACCTCAGGTGATCCACCCACCTCAGTTTCCCAGAGTGCTAGGATTACAGGTGTGAGCCACCGTGCCTGGCCTAAAGAAATAGTTTTACGTAAGTATAGTTTAAGTAAGTAGGGATGTGTGAGCTGTAGTAATCAGTCTTTGTTGCAGAGGGGTAAATGAGGCATGGATGGGAGAAGTGGGGTGATGGAATATTTCTTCCCTGTAATGCCTTAATTTACATTTCCAAAGCACCCTTAAGCACCTTTTAATAGGACTCCCATGATCTACTGATACCTGTCTTCTGGCAGACCCCAGAAAGAGAATACACCACAATTTTTGTAACATCTGTTCCATCGTTGCTGAATATTTGAGTTGTTTCAAGTTTGGGGCAATTGAAAACAAAGCTGCTATGAGCATTCCTATACCTGTCATCTGGTGCCCATGTGCACAAGTTTCTCTAAGGTATACACCTAGGAATGAAATTGCCGGTTTATAGCTAGGGTGACCATTTATCCTGGTTTTTGTTTATTTTCCCAGTGTAACTGTAACACTTTTAGTTTTCAGAAGTATCTAGGTTTAGATGATAAATTGTATGGTTACCCTAGTCATAAGGTATGCTTGTCTCTTCATCTTTACTAAGTACCAAACTCTTCTAAAGTATTGTATCATGTTACACTACCTCCAGCAACATATGAGCTCCCTTGCTTCTCACCTTCTCCAACCTCAGCCTTTTTAGCTTTTAAAATTTTAACCAATATGGTAAATTTTGCATTTACTTGATAAGTAATCAGATTGCACAGCTCTTCATATGTTTTTTTAGCCATTTAGATAGTCTCATTTCTTTCTTTCTTTTTTCTTTCTTTTTTTTTTTTTTTTTTTTTTTTTTTTTTTTT